>NC_083643.1:11400892-12000892 GCF_963576545.1 Limanda limanda
TCGGCGAGCTAACCACGGCTGTACCGTCGCCCACGGGCCCGCTCGGTCGCTGGAAGCCCCCCGCCTGCACCCATGTTCGAAATGGAGACACACATCTCGTGCCTTTTCCCGGAGATCCTGGCCATTATTTTCAGTTATCTGGACGTAAAAGACAAAGGGAGAGTAGCCCAAGTGTGCGGGGCCTGGAGGGACGCGTCCTACCACAAGTCGGTGTGGAGGGGGGTGGAAGCCAAGCTGCATCTGCGGCGGGCCAACCCGTCCCTGTTCCCCAGCCTGCAGACCAGGGGCATCAAGAAGGTCCAGATCCTCAGCCTGAGGAGAAGCCTGAGCTACGTGATCCAGGGGATGCCGCACATCGAAAGCCTTAACCTGTGCGGCTGCTTCAACCTCACGGACAACGGGCTCGGACATGCCTTTGTGCAGGACATCCCGTCTCTGCGGGTGTTGAACCTAAGCCTCTGCAAGCAGATCACAGACTCCAGCCTGGGCAGGATTGCTCAGTACCTCAAAAACCTGGAGGTGCTTGAACTCGGCGGCTGCAGCAACATCACCAACACCGGCCTGTTGCTCATCGCCTGGGGTCTGCACCGGCTCAAGAGCCTGAACCTGCGCAGCTGCAGGCATGTGTCCGACGTGGGCATCGGGCACCTGTCCGGCATGACCCGCAGTGCTGCAGAGGGCTGCCTGTCCCTGGAGAAGCTGACCCTGCAGGACTGCCAGAAGCTGACCGACCTGTCCCTCAAACACGTCTCCAAGGGCCTGAACAAACTCAAAGTGCTCAACCTCAGCTTCTGTGGAGGGATCTCAGACGCTGGGATGATCCACCTGTCACACATGACCCACCTGTGCAGCCTGAACCTGCGCTCCTGCGATAACATCAGTGACACGGGGATCATGCACCTGGCCATGGGCTCCCTGCGGCTGTCTGGACTCGATGTGTCTTTCTGTGATAAGATCGGGGACCAGAGCCTGGCCTACATCGCCCAGGGCCTGTACCAGCTCAAGTCCCTCTCTCTGTGCTCCTGCCACATCAGTGACGATGGCATCAACCGGATGGTGCGGCAGATGCACGAACTCAAAACTCTCAACATTGGACAGTGTGTGAGAATCACAGACAAAGGGTTGGAGTTGATAGCCGACCACCTGACCCAGCTGACAGGGATCGATCTGTACGGTTGTACCAAGATCACCAAGAGGGGTCTGGAGAGGATAACGCAGCTCCCGTGCCTTAAAGTGTTAAACCTGGGACTGTGGCAGATGACCGAGAGTGAGAGAGTGAGGTGAAAAGAGTAATCTAATTTAGTAATCATGTGTTTTCATTGTGCATAGCGCTCAGTTTCTTAATTTTGATTTCTAAACTGTGACTAAAAACAAGGAGAGGGACTCATCGATCACTGGAATATTGTTCACCTCTGCTGCAATATCCACCTTTACTCTGACTTTCTCAGTTTTGTTCTCTCTCTCTCTCTCCTCTGGAGGTGCATCGTTTAATCTCAGCCGGTGTTCAGTTCTTACTATCTAGCTACCTCACCCATCTAACACAGGAGTGCCTACGATTGCTGAACACCAGAGTACATTGCTTATTTTTGTGACTCACCCACCAATGGAGATTTTGATATTTCAGAAAAAGTGTCATTGCAGAATATTAGGTAGGCATTTAAACTCTTAACAGAAAGGCTGGAGAACCTTGGATTGAAGTTTTGATAGATTTTTTTTTGTCTGACGTATTTTTTTACTTGTAACCAGTATTTTTTTTGTAATGAACGACTGTTGTTGACAAAATTGTACTTCAAATTGAAGTGGGTGGATCACTCCTGTTTGTCATTGTTTACGTATGTATAGTTGGCTATGTTTCGTATTCCTGAGGAAACAAGTATGTATCAGATGTTCCGCTATGCTTCTCTGTCTAAGGTTCATCAACTCGACTCCAATAACGCATAGTAATTAACATGCTGCCAAGGCTTTATGCAATACCTTAAACTGATCACCAGTGGGTTTTCTCCTGAGGAGCTTCCAACGATAGTGTCAGAGTATTTGTTTAAAAAAAGCAGTAATTTAAGATTGTTTTATATTCATACAGTAGTGATATTTATGAATAAAGATGGCAAATACGTTTCAATCCTGTCGGTTATTTGAAATTGTTTCTCCCCCACCCCCACTATTTCATTAATGTTGATAATGTTATGTCTGCAAGGTTTTTCTATTTCAGAAATGTCAGAACAGGGACTTTTGATTTCTTATGTTAAGTAGCTCAGAGAAAGCGACCACTAAATATAATCTCGAGTGAATCATGTAAATGAGAGGAAGGTTATTAATTATTTCACAGGGGAGATACAAATTATTAATACCTGGTATTTGACGAGCCTCTACAGCTGAGGGGAGGTCACACCTCATACTCATGTAACAAACTGACATTGCATCTTTGGTTAGTCTTGAATCAGTATTTTTAACCAGTTATAACGTCACACAGAGTTTTTAATAAATCCCAGTGGCACCACTTAAACTTAAAATAATACTAAATGTGTTTCAGCAACAGTTCAAAACCCATTTGGCAGATTTGATAGCAGGTAATACATTTGTACCAAATTTAATTTATATTTATGTAAAATTATGATCTACACTGAACACAAATGAAAGTAAGTATTTGATCATTTGTCTGAGTCACGACGGATGCTTGTGACTGGGTAACAAATCAAATTAGACCGTTCTTAAGATTTAAGGTTAAGGTTTAATAGATTCATATTGCAGAAGTGCAATTCTGTGCCCATTTAATGTGGCATCTATTGCACTTCTGACCCGTCCTGGGAGAAGGATCCTTCACATGTGGGTCCCTGAGGTTTCTACCTTCTTTTTTCCTCTGTCAAAATTATACTTTGTGTAGTTTTTTCCTTACTCTTGTTGAGGGTTAAGAACAGAGGATTTCGCACATTGTTAAAGCTCTATGTTACAAATTGTGGTTTGAATTTGTGCTATACAAATACAATTTGATTGATTCAATCAGTTTAGAGATCAATTTCCCCAATTATAAATGTTATTTATGGAAGAACATGAATATTTATAAAGGGTAAACAGGAGTGTTAAGACTGACACCAATACTATTTATTTTATTTTATTGCCCTTTGAATCATGTCCATAAGAGTGACAATTTTCCTTTAAAGAATGTTTAAATAGGCAGATAAAACAAACTCATTGGGTGAAGTTTATAGTATAAGTAGCGGCTTTATTTCTAGTTTGGTCAAAAAAAAGAACAGACAAGAGAACAAGGCTTATAATTTATTTATTTACATACATACAAAATCCAAGTAACTCACAAACATGTCTGTCTTGCTTTCTTTTTAACAGTTTGATTCTTAACACAAACAGACAAAAGGCAGTACATTTCTTATCCAAACGCCAAAGAAAACAGATACCATGAGTTTGACTGAAGCCCCTTAACCGGCTCTGTGTTCCTCAATAAGGAGTAAAAAGAAGTGACGAGACATTAAGGCAAGGGCAGCGACACACAGGCCATAGTGAGGAAAAGGAAAAACGGTTGAAACAAACGCCGCCATTCTTCCTCTGAACCCAGTGGTGGTCGGTACGAGGGTTAGTTAGGAGCGGAAAGAAATAAACCCTCACTCGAAGTTTTACAGACAAGAAGTACAAAAACGATCATCCAACCAACGTCTTCCAAAACAAGAGATGTGCTTTGTTTTCAGTGGTAGTTGAAATCCAGACACCCACATTTATCAGTTTATCACCCACATAAAAGGGAGTTTGTTAGAAAACCTTTTTTTTTTTTTAGACTGATACTGACGCAGTGTTTTACTGTGTGTTCTGTAACATTATGTTCCGATTACGTAACACCAGAAGATGGTTGGAGACTCTTATTTTTTTCTTTTTAATCCATCAGGCTCCATCTGCCTTTGACATCAATCATGATGGAACAGGTCAGAAGAAAACAAAAGACAACACTGTAAATCTCAGGATAATACATTTACATCTCATGTGGTGGGAATCTCTCTATATATATTGTTTTTAAAAAAGAAAAAGATAACTAGAAACAAATGCAAGAAACGTACTCTCCCATCACACAGTCACGGTTTGAAAAACATTTGTAGTTCACACATTATTTTGACACAATTTTTTTTGGACACTTCTTCCCTCAAGTTTCCAATGAGGACGACACTAACTCGTTCTGTTCAGAGCAGCTCGCTCCTCAAGATTCTGTGCAAACATTCAATGCATATCCAGACAGTAAACATTTTTTATATATATGTATTATTTTTTATATATATATATATATCTCTATAGAACATGACTTTCCGCAAGTTATGGCAGTACTGTCACACACACACGCACACACACATTTTGTCCTGGTGACAAATTAGACACAAAAGACAAACTGCACTGCTTGTAACTTCTGATTATTATTTTTTTAAGAACGCACAACACCTTCCACTTAATTACCTTTATTCAGTCACTGTACGTGTTAAATCTCACGTTATTTACAAACTGATCTAAAAAGTCAAAATCTGCTGAAAAGTGACTTTCATTTCTTGTAAATGTAGATGCACTTAGTAATTAAAAACCTCAGCCCTGAAGAATTCAAAACACGGATAATAAAAAGGAGGCATCACTTGCATTTTGAAGTGATCAGACAAACACTAGAACAAAAGGAGCATCACTTGTTTCCTTTTAGGGAAACTAAAGATCAGGTGGGCTTTCAGTAAAAAAACTAAGGGAACTTTGGATGAGACTGAATGATCAGTGGATCGGATGAAAACAAATAAAATCCATACATCATGCCTTAGCACCAATATTACAGAGGAACAAATCTCCCTGCGGTAGGTCCAGTACTGATCTCTGTGCATGCTCCAAGGCCACGTAAACGTTCTCAAAAGAAACATTGCATACCTCATAAACTGGACACTGTGTGCAAAACCCATCAAAAAAAAAATTATACATCACCGACATTAAAAGCTTTATTTTTCTCCCTCCCCCCCCTCTCTCTCTCGTCCATTGAAAACTGAAGTGTAACTAGGTTCTGATCTGTGATGTGTGTCAGAGGTCAGGTACCTGCGACCTCGTCCTGACTGCACGGACAGACCCACAGCTCTGAGCTGAAGAAACATTTGGACAACAGCTGCGTTTATTTGGTTAAAAAAAGTGATGATCAGCCTCCAGCAGCTGTTTCTTAAACTAGTGACTGGGTTCCAACCTGATCCTCGGGGAAACACAGACCGAAATACAAAAACAAGCATCTACACGGCTCCGGGATTTCCACACTGAGCTCGGCTCCTCTCTGATCCCCTCTAGATGTAGCAGCTCCCCAGATCTCCCAGGACACCATGTGCTTCCCTGCCCCGTGAGAGGAATACATTCCATCCCCTTTTTAACTTTAAAGGTTTGAAGAAAGGACTCCAAGGACTGAGACAGAAGTGGGTGAGGTAACTGTGCTTGATCTGGCGGTTCCTGCAGTGAATGGAGCTGTCGGGGGAGAGGAAGGTTGGCAGTGTGCTCCGAGACTTTGTGCGGAAAGTTTTGCTCCTTTCATCTGAAATCCTTTCTCTCCCGACGCACCTGTCCCAGACTCACAGGTGTGCATGATATTTTTTGCAAGTATCCTACTGGCAAAAATCAAACCTGGCGTGTTCACAAGTGGAAAACGGGATGTGCTAAACTTCTGGAATGACGCTGTTGCCCGCCTGACATATGTTCGGTTGCCTAGGTTAGTTGTCCCACCGTGAGCCCACCATCTGCCGTGGTCATCATTAATTGATCAGACCTCAGATTGCAATGGGTAATACGAGTGGGTGACATGATATTTGCTCAAAGTGGCACATTTATCCACCATTTGACAAGACTGTGAACGTCCCTAATTTGATTTTTGCAGGCCTGACAGTACAGACACATGAGACAGGGAAGCACTCAGGGGTCATGGGAGTTTGTTCCGGGGTGGACGAAGGGAACAAAGAGTTAGAGCTCAGTGGGTTGGTGATAATGCCCCCCCATATCTCTTCCTCTCTTTCTACCAGGAGCCTCATTGTGTGGAGGTAGGGGCACCTGGGCTCAGCTACAGGCTCTACAGAGACCACGGGTCAGCCGGGTTGGGTCCGAGGTCAGAGTTGTCAGCACGACTCCTCCAGAGCATTGACAACCTGCTCCAGGATGTCAGGGCAGTAGTCTGCGATCTGCTGGAGGACAGAGTTGGCGTACTCCTGCAGGTCCCCGCTCTCCTTCTCACACACCTCCAGCTCGTGCTCCAACTGGACAAAAGAGAGCAAGAGTTAGTCCAATGAGAATCAGTGCATCTCAATACAACCAATCAGCAAAGTTCTGCATCCATCTAAATATAATTCCACAGATCTGCCCGTCTCTCCGTGGAATGCGTATCTTGAGATCCATTCCTCTTATTGGCTTTACACACTTATTGTGTTTATTGTTCGAGGTCAAAGGAAGTGCAGTTCTGAATTTGGACACCAGATACATTCAATATTAATAAACAGGCGACCAGCGCTCTGTAGCAGCAGCTGGGACATGACATTCTCCAGTTCGAGGTTCTGCCTTAATGAGTCCAGCTTCACTGAACTATGAATAAACAGGTGGAGCGTTTTTTGTGCAGCGGTGGGAGCACAGCTTCAAGGTTCTGTGGACTGAATTCGGCAGCAGGTCTTTACCTACAGCAGCAAAAAGAGAAATTGCCATTAGAGAGCGAGAGTTTCTCCACTACCTGTTGGACACTCATCTTCTGGAGCTCCTCCTCCCAGTCTTCAGGGTCGCTGTGATGGTAGTGAGAGGGCGGCGTGAGCTGGCTGAGGATGCTGGGGTCCCGGTCGTGGCAGAGGTCGGTCAGGTGGGCGATGTAGAGCTTGAGCTTACTGCGGTTCTGGGACAGGGCTAGAAGAGGGGGTATCATCTGCAGGGGGTGGGGGGAAGGAGGTGAAGAGGAGCGACAGGTAAAGATCAGTATAGTTTTTTCTTCAGACAAACAAAAGGAGACGTTTTGCTCTCATTTCAATGGTTGAACACACGATGACAGAACCAAGCACAGGACACAAGTTGACAAAAGAAAGGATTTTTCATGGGACAAAAACGGAACATCATCATCCACATGCATGCTCATGAACGCATCACCACCAACAACAACAAACCTCCCTGGGTACAAATGTGTGCTTGTTATTTATATATGTACGGCTCAAGATGGGGTCTTACAAAAAAAGGATTTACTCCCCCCACTGATTATGTCGAGATTAAACCCATTATCCAACACAACACCTGTTTGTGTGAGTCGAGATTCATCACTATTCATTAGTGTCAGAGCAGTTACATGCAAAGCTAAGATGCTTTCGTTTGAGACAAGTGAGCCAGGATCAAACTCATCTCATCCTCTTAGCCCGTGCATGCAAAAAACACACACCACTGATCCCACGAGCAACAAACGGACAGTGTGAAGTCACGGGGTGAGTGGTGACAAACAACAGAGCGATGACAACAACGACCATTAAGAAGGAAGGACAAATGAATGGAAGACATGTAGACATGCCGCAACAGCAACAACGATGGAGGGTGTGACAGGACTGGCTTTGCACACAAGCTCACCCTTTCTGAACAAAAATGCTGAGAGAGATAGAGGGGGAGGGCAAAAGGTCGGCTACGCCCAAATTCCCTCCTCATCATCCTGTTAGCCAGAGCGTAAGCCAATTGCAGCGTTAGAAAAGAACATTTGGTTAGTGTGTTTGAAAACCAGAAATGTTAAAAAAAGGACAAAAGAAACATTTCATTTCATAACAGTAGTTCTCTTCAGAAGGCAGATTTCAACCGGCCTAACAACAAACATGTTAATCAACAGTCAGTGGCAGAAATGGGAAAAAAATAGCATTTGTTGATGAATTACGGACGTGATCCGGCTAACTGCTGGTTCGGTGAGCTACCTGATCTGGAGAGGGCTTGTGATTTGTGTGGTCAGGGACCGTCTTCAGATGGTCATCTTCATAGTTGTCTGCCATCAGCTTCATCCGGTTTTGAGTCTATTAATTCAAAAAACAGTGAGGATTAAAAAAAATAGAATAGACTTCTTCTGACATGAAGACTAGAGGGAAGAAAGAGGGTGGGGTCAGCAGTGAAAAGGGAAAAAGAAAAACTGGGAAAACATCTAGGAATTTCTGGAGAAACAGTTCCCATTGGCACAGATAAAACTTGGGGATTTATGCCAAATACATATTTAACTGGTATTTGGCATGCGATTTTGCAGGGAGCCAGGTGGTTACACAACCATGGTTAGTAAAGTCACACTGGCAGCGAGAGTGTGTTCTCTCTTCTAGCAGGACACGAAATCCCTGCACCCTGACGTGAACTCATGAACATATCACACGTGAGACATGTAAGAAAGGGCATAAATGTGTTTGATCATGTTAAGGCTTGAACTACTGTGATGTCTTAGTCATGTATCTCCTCCTCCATATTTACCTGCTGTTTGAGCTGTTGCACCAGTCTGTCCTTCTCCCGCTTCAGCAGGGCCACCTCATCCTGCGTCTTCTTCTTCTTAGATGAGGACAACTCCAGGAGAGCGATGTTAGCGTCCTTTTCGCTGATAGCAGCCAACAGTGCCTCCTGCCTGTTGGGTGGAGGAGGAAACAATGTGGCATTTAACCACACAAGTAAATAGCCCAATTATCATTTATAATTCATGGCACAAAATCATCCTGCCAGCTGGAGAAGGGCAGAATTGGATGACATTTTACAAGATGACTGTAGCAATCAATAATATTCCAGAGTCTACTCCTGTGTCTGTGTGTGTGTGTGTGTGTGTGTGTGTGTGTGTTTGTCTTACTTCATCTCGAGTACCTCCTCCAGGTGTTTCCGGCGCTCAGCTCTCAGGGTAGTGAGGTGTGACTCTTTCTCACACAGAGACTGCTGGGTGGAGGACAGTTTGGCTCTCATGGACTCCAGCTCCTGTTTCACCTTCTCCATGGCCCCCAGCAGCTCCTCCATCTAGGTACACATACACACACACACACAGACACACACACACACAACAATTCAATCATGAAAAGAGTAAGAACAGATTATCTAAATCCTCCAGTGAAAGCACAGGGCTTTTTACCTGAAGACTTTTTAAATGATTTTCCGGATAAACTGCTCTAATAAGATGCAGGGCGTAATTTGAGGGCTTAAAGAGAAAGTCTAGAGATCAATTATAACACAGGTACTACAGCACTTCATTTATTTACCTGCTATTTACTTAAGAAGTGTACAGACTTTAATCTGCAGATGGCTGAATGAGAGTGAGTACTTCAATCATTCCAAATCGTCTAATTTACTGGATATTTAATGTTTGAACAAATCAAGCATGTTTTTATAAGCAAACAACGGGTAAACAAAATGACTTTTTTACATGAGCTGGAAACATCAGCAACACTTTGTAAAGACATGCAGTCCAACAACACTCAACATGTTGGCAGGGCTGTTGTATGGGACTGCATGAAGTGTAGAGGAGTTACTGCTGCTGTATCCAACCCATGTAAAGCAGTGCTGTTCACTGATGGAGGTCACACATACTGGGCTCATACCTTGGACCACTTAATGTGGGCGAGGTTCGACTCATGCATTGGATTGAGTGAGTGCTTCTGAGGGTGTGTAGCCGAGAGAAAACAAGAGAAAACGACAAGCAGAGATAAAAGAACTGAGAAAGAAGGGGAGGCCAGAGGAGAGGAGGGAGGTGAAGAAAGGGATGAGAAACACCACCATGACAGCAAAAGGTATGGAGGAAAGAATCTCAATATCTGAAGGCGTTTGTTTAACTCTATATAGATTTAGATAGGCATGTACTGCAAGACGTGATCCTGTGGCTTGAATAATATTGCTCTGTCCTGATCCTGTGTGTTTTGAGGGGGGGGGGGGGGGGATTCGTGTACCTGTCTCTCCTGCAGCGACCTGGCAGACTCCTCCTGCGCAAGCACCATCTCTCGCTCAGCAGTAATCTGGACGCTCTCTCTCAGGGCCTCCTCCAGCTCCTCTATACGATCCGACTTCTGACGCAGAGTGTCCTTCGGTGCGGGAGAGAGAGAGAAAAGAGGTGACATTAAGGTTCGTCAGTGTGAGAGAAAATGCAAACGTTGCTGCAGGGTACGTACAGTCCCAACGAGCTTTACCTTCACATGCTGGGAGTTCTCGGACAGGTTGTCCTCCCTTTTTCTAGCCTCCTCCATGAGTCGAGCGTTCCTGCTTTTCTCCACCTGCTCCTTGTGCTTCAGAGAGGCCACCTTCTTCGTCTGGTCCTGCTTCTGCCTGTAGGTGCACGATGGGATAAACAGGAGGAGTTATGTACATGTGCTAATCAGTCTATGGCTCCCCATGACAAATATATGTGAAGTTTATTACGTGGTGGGGGGGAAAGGTTTTAAAGAGATGTGACATCTATGAAAAGCTATGACAGTCACAATCTTAGCCATACAGACTTGCTTCGGCCAAATCTTTGACAGCCTTCAAAGAGTCAATCCCAGATTTGACTCAGGGTGGAAGACAGAGCAATCAAAAAGCGAGAAAGTAAAAGTGAGCATGAGCAGGGGTACGCAAAAAGACAGAGTTCAATATGTCAGGACAAGGCAGCATCACAGACTGAGGAGAAGCGAGAGGTGAGGGGGAGCAAATGGAGAGAAATGTGAGAAAGAAGACAGTCAAAAGAAGTCAGGGGGGAGAATGAGAAGAACAAATACTAACCTGGAGGCCAAACTGGTGGGGTGAGAGATTTCCGGTGTAAAGACAGGAAAGCAGTTAAGAGAAAAAACAAACTCAGACTCAGAGCAAATATGATGGGAAAAGGAGAGGGGAGATCAGTAAAAGGATCATCTAGGGTCTTTGACTTTGATGTAACAAGGTCACACAAAGACAACACTACATGAAAGAGGGCTTGTCTATGTCGATTTCTGGAGCTGTAACTACCACTGTTAAAATATGGCAGTCGCCACTTCAGCTTTTAAAACAATAGTAAAAAAATTACAAATGGCAATAAAATCCACCAATAGCAGTGCCAGGGGCAACAGTCTCCAGGACGACATGAAGTCACTGAAGGATAATTTGCGGCATTAAGAGGAACAGTGGTCACAAGTACTTGCTAACCGGGATGAAAACTCGTGTCAGGGACCTCAGGTGCTGAACAAAACTAAAGCTAAACGCAAAAGACTCAATCATTAAAAACTTCTATGAAACAGACACAACAGGCTACAGATGATATTATTTCTGTGCTAACAAACGTGACCTGTGACACTGTCTACTTCAAATCCTTGTTTCCACCCACCTCTCCAACTCATTGATCTTTTTATCTTTGTCATTCTTCTCATTCTCCATTTCCCGGAGGATCTCCAGCAAGCGGTCCACCTCAGCCTGTGCCTTCCCAGAATCCTCTTTGTGGCGAGCCACTTCCTGCTCCAGGTCCTTAATGCGCTCGGCGACCTCGGTGTTAGCCAGAGCCTCCAGGGCTGCATTTTTAGCCTGACAAGAAGACAAGATGCTAGAAATCAGCTGTTGTTCTCTTTCAGGGTGAGTGGACAGAGGTGATTGATCTATGTATCTTACTCTCTTGAGATGGTTCTCCAGTTTGAGGCACTCCTCCCTCTTCTGCTCCATTGTGATCTCCAGGCTCTTGAGTTTTGAGTCCTTCTTCAGCCCAGAGGAGGCCAGGGATGAAGCGTGCTCCTTCAGGTCCAACAGTGAAGTCTTCATACACATAAACAGCATCAGTATAAAGTATCACAGATTATCTATGGGACTAAGAGGCTGCAAACACATCGTATCTGACTTCCATGACTCATCATACAAGTGTTTTCTTGTTCATGTGAGAGTTGGTTTTCTTGAATCTTTTTCTCACCTCTCTGTCTGACAGGTCTCCCTGCAGCAGACTCAGTCGCTCCTTCAACTCTTTCAGTTCCTTCTTGTTACAGTCAATCTCCTCTGTCTTCTCCCGGTCGTCTCTGTCTCGCTGCTCCTTCAGACGCTCAATGATGCGTTCCTGGGTAACAAACACACGTTGTGTTCCCAATTGCAATGCTACACATGAATGCAAAGAAGTCTAATCTGCTCAGGCACCAGTCACAGTGGTTTGTGCAGACATCAATTCACCTTTTCTGCGAGAGACTCCTCCAGCGTGGTGAGAGCAGTGTCAGTGTTGGAAGTGTCTGCTTGCAAAGACTTAACTCTCTCCTTCAGGCTGCTCATCTGCTTCTCCTTGTCCCTCAGCTGCTCCTGCAGGTTCTCAATCTGCAGAACAATCAGAACAAACCATCAGTCAAAATAAACATCCAGACAGGAAACATACTGCGACATGATGGATGCATCTTTGTAGCCATTTCACACACGAGACTCAACAAAAAGATATTTTAAATGTCTCTCAGTCCAAATCACCTTCTTCTGCAGCACATTCACTTTGCGCTCCTTAACCTCCAGCATGTCTTTGAGGTCATGGATTTCTCCGTTGAGTGTGCCCTTCTCTTCAGACATTTCTTGTATCTGCTTGCTCTTCTTATTCAGAGTCGTCTCTTTTTCTTCCAGGCGCAGACGCAAGGCATCCACCTGAACAGGAAACGGCAGACATACTGTAACCGTGTCCAAATCTCAAATTCAAAATAAAAGGCATAAACTTCTGTGCTTTTGTTTGTATTATTATCAGTCATAAGTGGCACAAACTCATTGGAGCACTTGCCATGTACCTATTCTTCTGGGCGTACAAAGCATTAAGACGTGTATATTTGCCGTACCTCTGTCTGTAAAATGGCAGCCCGCTGCTCCTTGGCAGTGAGCGACTCCTTGAGGACTTCAATGTGCTGCTTGCTATCTGAGAACTGGTTGGTGAGCGTCTCAAGCTTGGTCTGCAAACCAAGCAGCTCGGAGTCCTTCCTGGAGAGGTCCTGCTTCACCTGCTCCATCTGAAAGACAAAGAGAAGACATGTTTAGCTTTAGATGTGAGGTGAGATAGAATCACAGCAGTCAGTCCAAACTAAATTTCCTGTTGACCCTGACCTTGTTTTTCATGAACTTGGTGTGGCTGCGGTAAACTTCCATCTGCTTCATCTCCTCCTGACGCTCCTCACAGCTCAGAAGTCCATTGGATTTCAGCATCAGCATCTCCTCCTCCATGTCGCGCAGGTTCCGCTCCATTGCGTTGATTTTTGCATCCTGAGGTGGATGAAGAGGAGTCAACACACATAGCAGGCTCTTCTTTGACACACCACACCACACACATCATTACACATAGCCCTCTAGTCAATATCCCCCACCTTCATGTCGATGACAGTCTGCAGAGCCTTCGTCTTGGTGGACTCGGGAGTTCCCTCATACCGACGGTGCAGCTCCTGTTGGGTCAAATGAGGTTGTATGTTGCTTGTATGTTTAAACTTCACTATAGATGTGAGCTTTCAGATGCATGTACCCGTTACATCTCCCATGTTTGCACGAGACATTACCTCTCTTAGCACCGTGACCTCTCTCTCTCTCTGGTCCAGTAAACTCTCGAGGTGATGCCGGTGCATCTCAGCGTCGGCCAGTCTCCTGGTCCGCTCCTGGTCCTCCTCTGATGCCTTGGCAGACTGACCTGACACAGAAAACACGAGAAATCTGGTTAACATGATGAAGTCACTAAAAAGACATTTGTGTAGTTGAAAATTAAGTAATTTTAAGTTGAGCATCATAAGTCACGTGATTAACTTACAGACTGATATTCAGACTGTTATTTCATATATTGCAATATATTTTCTGGGTTTCTTTTTTTATAGTGTACTGCTTGTGCCACTTTGTCAACTGTGACATTTTGACTATGTTGTGCCCCTAAGACCATAACATGCAATTGCTCTGAGAGACAGCCCTCAAATGTTCCAACCCTTAGAACCCCAGTTGGGTTTGTGAAGCGTTGTGGTCAATTTGAAGGGAAGAGAAAAGAAACCCATATTCGGCCAAAGGGGGAAATGGTTTGGATTGAGATGAGAGGGACAAGGAAGCAGCAACAACACTTTGAAGCAGCAGCCTGAATCTCTTGAGACCCAAAAATATTTGTGGAAGAAAAACCAACAAACTCTTATTTTTATACTTCTTTTTAAGAATCTGAATCTATTTGCCTACAGAAGAAAACTTGTAAACCTGCTGCTGTGCTTCTCTCCTGAGGCTCAAAACTACCTTTGCTCTGCAGCATCTCCAGGAGCTTCTTGATGGATTCGTCTCGGGCTCCCAGGGTTTGCTTCTGTGTGTCAATCCTCAGCTCCATCTCCTCCAGGGTCTTTCTCAGGAGGTAGAGCTCTTTGGCCTGCCGCTCGTGCTCGGCCTGCAGCCGCCGGTAGTTCTCCTCTGTGGGTTCAGATGTCAGGGCCAGGTCCCGGCCGTGGCTGGAGGGGTCTTGTTGGAACAGCTGGTTCAGGTCCCTCTGGATCCTCAGCTCATCCTGGAGAGCCTGGACAGTCATCTGGAGATGCTAAACACAAATAAGAGACACGTGCCTTTGTAATCATTCCTCTGTTTTATTCTTTGTTTGCCAGCCTTTATTACAAAATGATTTGCGCAGATTTGGGTGAGATGAAGAATCATGTTGATGATTTAAATGTTTCTGGGAATGCACATGCCACTTATGGAATGGATCCTGGTATAATATTGTGTTACATCCAGGTTAGAATCAGCCTCTAAAATGTAGCAGTGTCCTGACAGATGCACCCCCAACAGTCAGCGACAGTGTTACATTTCATGCCCAGACAAATACAAGTGGTGAAACACTACCAGCCCAGTATAGTATTGCATTGTTTGTGGCATCTGACGCCACGGACTCCTGGCAGTGCGAGACAGTAACACAAGGCCGTGTTACACTCTGGTCTGAACCAGCTGTGACCGTTTTCAGATGACAGAACAAAGAGAGAAGTCAGTGTCTTCGTTTCTCTCCTCCGGCCCCCCCTCCCCTCCCTTTCCCTTTGTCATTCGCTCCTTCTACCAGCACACACTATTCATCCACCTTGCCTGCTCTCACCCCGTCTCTTCCCTCCAACTCTCTCACCTCCCTCTAACCCTCCCTTTCCGTCAACCTCTCCATCCCCTGACTAAGGCTGACTCACTGCTGTGACTGCACCGATCCACCATCATAAACACACACACACACACACACACAGTAAGAGGCATGCACCGACAAGCACGACAACACACACTCACAGACACCTTCTCCCTTCCCTTCCCCTCCCATATTCTCGCTCTCTCTGCCTGAGGAGAGATAACAGTCGGGCGTTTGAAAGAGCACAAAGCATACGATATGTGATGCACTAACTAAACAGTAAGTCACAGCTCGTGGTGATGACACAGAGCACACAAAACCAAACCCCTGCTATAAAAACCATCCAAACCACAGGACACACTGCAGGAAGGTTCCAATTAAGATGCTCAGTGGGTGACACATGCTTCCTTAGTCTTTATTCTCTTCATCGTACCATTATAATCTCATATCTGACATCACCAATATGGTCTTTCGGTCCATAAATATAATTTGCATTTCACAACATCCTATGATAGATGTGAGTATTATTTAATAGCAAGACAACCTATGACAATTAAGTGAGCATTCTATCTTTTTATTTTATTTGAATGGAAAAGGGAAGGTGATAGTACTATCAAACACTATTACTCATCACAGAAAATGACATAGAAAAATGTTGTATAGTAGAGATTTGGAAAAACTGTTCAAATATCAGTTCAAAAAGCATAGAAATGCTTCAAAACTACACATAAACATGAACCTGCAGCTGTAGGCAGAGCCAGCTGGGCCGATGTTCAATGAGGCCATGCAGTTTAACTGAGGCTATAATTAATCAGATGCCTTTCAGCGTGCATGTGTGTGTGTGTGTGTGTGTGTGTGTGTGTTTTCCGCTGCATGTGTGCAAGCATGGGAGGTGGAGACTTGGTACACCAAAACAGAAATCTTTAAATTACACAACCCACTAATTTGCCCTGCGTAGTCGGACATTACTGGGAATTAGTCCTCTGTGTGATTCTGTGACTCAGCAGGAGTGAAAACAGCACATTACAAAGGTCGGCCCCCCCCATTAGGAATCACAAAGACTATTTTCTCTTCATTACTGAAACGTAAATTGGACGGTTCCCACGACATACTATAGGCTTTAAAAATAGATCTTGTGATTATTTTTATTGTGCGCATACAGGCTAAATGTGTGTGTAAGGTGACACAGGCTGATGGTGCTAGAATGTGTCTCAACACTTTTAGATCCAGAGCCAAGGATGAGAAGAATGATTGAAAGTTGACACGGATGACATGACAGAAAAAACAAAGTGTTCAAACATCCTGTGTTTTTGCATTTGAAATCAGAAATTAAAAAGGCCTGTTAGATGAATGGCAACACGTCTTCAACTCTACAGGTCCAGAAGACTATTATTTCATTTTGACAGGTAATGAAAGGATGGGATTTTTCACTCATCTTTAAAAAAAAAAATGATGGAATGAAAGAGGAACTTTAGAAAAGCCTATAATCTCATGAAAGCAATAAAAGCAGTCAACAACAAGTCACGCACACAGCGGGAGAGTTTTTCTTCCATCTCAAGCCAGATTGCCTTCGTTTTAGTATCGATTTCCAATGAAAGACAAATATACAACATGCATTTACCTCATTGTATGTCATTTAATTTTTTTATGTTAAAACACCAATGTCCAAAAAGTATATGATAAACCACAAGAGAAGATTAAGTTGAATATTCTTTACGAGGCACAAATCTAAAATTTAACCTCAAAAGTGCTCTGTTATAACTGACAAAATTCTTTTTAAAAGTCTTTAATCTACTACATATTTACCTAGTTTTAAATTGAGTTTCAACTCTCCACATTTTTTTATCCTGTTCACCAAATCCAGCAATATCTGAAAGCTATAGAGATGATAATGCAGCCATTAGACTTATGGCCTCTTTCATCTATTAAGCATGAGCATATAGCTGCGTATAAGAGGATTAACTAGAGGTTCAGAAAATGCCTATAACCTATGCAGTGAGAGGAGAAAGAGAGAGAGAGCAACACACTTGCACTAAAGCTGACACACTGTGTGAAATAGATTCGACACAAGCAGATTGATGAATGTGTTCCAAGTGGAGGCAATCTATTACACAAACAAAAAGGCCAACACTCACCTGTGCTTCATCTTGAATCACGCGGTACTGTTCCTTCCAGACGGTGATCTTAGAAACCTCGTCTTTCCTGAGCGCTCGCTCCTTCTTCAGCTCTGGGCTCCAGAAGGTCTTGATAGAATTCATGGAGGAACTGAGCTTGCTCTCCTTGACCTCCACGTCCCGCCGCAGCATCTCGTTCTCACGCAGAACCTGAGATAACGGGACAAAGGGTTAGCGCGTGTAAATACTAGGGATGGGGGGGGAAATCGATTCAGTTACAAATCGCGATTTTTGTGAATGACGATTTCAAATCGACATGCTGATTCCCAAATCGATTTTTAAAAAAAAACATATTTATTGGTTTATACCGGGGGGGGGGGGATATATTGGGGGAGCAACATCACCCCAGAGCATGTTGACCAGCTCTTGTTTTTGCACAAGAATCTAAACATACCCAAGCACTAGCTTTGCATCGCCTATACATGCAAGCAACAATAGCCTACTTTTTGTTTATTTCAAAGTTTATATTTTAAGTAAACTTTTATTCATTCTATTAAATTTACCTTTTATTTATTGTTTAAAAGTAGCCTAAGTGGCATACATTTCTTAATCTGTCAGTTTGTGTGCAGTTGACAGGGGCTATACAATAATAGGGCACATTTTTATTTATTTTCTCTATTGGCTGCCCGGCAGTCATTAAGTTAATGTTAATGTTTGAAATAAAACTTGTTAAGCTCTAAGTGAATTTGACTGTGTTGTATTTAAAGGTATGATTCAACATTTTTCCATGGTCCAGTATTTAAAAAAAAAAATAACCAAAAGAAATCATGAAATCGTAATATCGAATCGCAATACATATCGTATCGCCACCTAAGTATCGTGATAGTATCGTATCGGGAGGTCCCTGCCGATTCCCGTCCCTAGTAAATACCGAGTATACAAGTTTGTGTCGGCTCAAACTTCCTTAATGGAGACATTGAGTGAATTACCTCTTTCAGTTGTGCCTGCAGGTCAAGTATGGTGTTGTCTCTGGCCTGCCTCAGAGAGTGGGGCACGGTGGAGGCCATGTGGTGGTCCCCAAAAGCTAGAGCATCCCCGGCCATCATGCTCACAGGCAGCATAGAGTTGCCAGTCACCGAGGTGGAGATGTTGGGAGTGCTGGCCGCCACGACTCCACAGCTGTTGCCCCTCGACCCGTACGTGACCCTCTGTCTCCCCATGGTCGTCATTGTCCCGCCACTTTTTGGAATGTGCTCCCCGGTCATGCCGACCTCATTGTCACTCAGGTACATCGGCCCCGAGGTGGCGTAGGCGGCGTTGAGGGACTGGATGTTCTCCATGGAGAGCGTCTTGCCTCCGGCTCCTCCAGGTCCTCCTCCGCTGCCTCCGGTGCTGTTGGTGCGGCGGTGTCCCATTCGGGGGGACCGGGGGAGCCGAGGAGAGCGGCTGGACCCCTGACTACCTGCACCGCCTGCATCTCTTCCTCCACTGTGGTTGGCCTCCCCTCTGCCCACCGAGCGGGCGCTGCTGTACATATTCAGCGGGAACAGGAGAACCGGAGCTAAACGCTGAACTGTGACCACGAGCGTTTGTTTTACGATCTCGCGGATTCTGTGGTCGAGACTGGAAGCAAACCCGTGAGGATGTGGAGGTGACCCTGCTTCACCTGGAGAGGGTCTGGACGAGGTTCATGATAAAACGGACTTCCCTCTTCCAATAGCAGCTGTCCAAGTCAACAGGAGACGACACCGATCTGCAAAGACAACAACACAGATTAAGATTATTAAGATTAAGATACATTTTATTATCCCACACACAGGCACACTCATGCAAGGGGAAATTTAACCTCTGCTTTTAACTCATCTGGTGCAGGACACAGAGAGCAGTGGGCAGCCATGTACGGCGCCCGGGGAGCAGATGTTAGGGGAGTAAGGTGCCTTGCTCAGGGGCACTAGACGGGGTAGGGAGAATCCTCTTGGATTTTTGCACAGATCAATCCAGGTTCGTCTTTTTGTTGTTTCTCCGTGGAGTTGAACCAGAGACGAACCAGAGAGCTTTTCTGCCCATAGTCCAAGTTTCTGCCACTAGTCCCCATTACATTTCACAGCAACAACAAAGCAGTCAATGTCAAATCGGAAAGCCTTTCTCAAACATAATGGTGTCCTCCTGCAGTCTGGAGTTCACTCTGGGTCATGTGAGGCGTTTTCTCTCTCCACCACCAGCAAAATCAGCAATATTACATTTCAGTCTTAGCTCCCATTTTCTAATATCTAGCCTTAAACAACACAAATAGGAATCTGTGCTTTGCTTTCATCGTCTTCCCCGGATTCCTTTACTGCTGTACAGACGGTTATGCAACTGTATCTAAAGTCATGTCTAAGAACAATAATTCTTCTCAGATGGGATCCGTTAGCACAGACTGGACCAGATGTGCTTGGAGACACAGATGTGGAGTCTGAGGGTTTTCTCCCCCCAAATGGATCCAGTTGAATGCGTCGAGGCTGTTTCTCTACATGTTCACTCCAGGTAGCTTGTGTGTTACAGACGTGTGTATTCGACCAACAACATTTCCCACTTTAGCCATTTAACTGGGCAGCCTTCGTGGCCTTGCTAGCGGCTAACACACCGGCTAACGGTACAATGCAGACATCCCCACCTTTTAAAACCCTCGTTCTCCTCAAACCTCGGTCGTGTAAGCCTCAGCGGATGTAAACACATTTTCTCTGTGGGACTAAATCTCCAGTCGGAGTCATTTTTCCTTCCTGCTGACGCGGTGGATTAAAAAACTAGCCAGGGAGACACAGGGGATCGTCCTCGGTGGACATTGACATGAAAAAAACATTAAAACCACAGCTTGAGGGAAAGGAACGCAGACACACACTCACAGCTACACAACCTGTGCATTACACACACAGGGAAGCGGTGGCACATTGAAGAGGATCTGAAGCAGCCTCTGATCTGGAGAAACACCCAGAATCCTCCTCTGCTCCTCGGCGGCGTTCCGTGCTCAGCTCCCGGGGTTTCAAGCACCGGGAGTCGGCTTCGGGTCAGAGAGCTCCAACATAACGGTTAGCTTGAGCTTTAGCCACATATGGAGGCTAGCCCGTCCAGTTTGATATGTGTGTGTGTGTGTGTGTGTGTGTTTGTGTGTGTTTCTCCCCCCCTCCTCGCTAACACAACAGCCACTGGAGGAAAAAAAAAACCCCACTCCACTCACACCTACCTCTCCCGGTGTCGGGTGCAGCTCAGGCCGGTGGATCCTCCTCGGTGCAGCGGGTGGAGCTCGGCTGCAGCAGATCGGTCACGGTAATCGCTCCGTGGACGTGGATCAGATTTTCATCTTCTTCTTCTTCTCCTTCTTCTCCTTCTTCTTCTTCTCTCTCCAGCGGCTCAGCGACGAGCCAGGACGCCTCGATGACGTGACGTCAGGCCTGCTGCGCGCGCTCCCGACGGCCCTCCTCGCCACGCGTGAATTTTTAAAAGCGCGGTCACGAGGCTGAGTGGTGTGGAGGGACAGCAAGGGAGCGAGCATTTACTCACAAATACACATATCTATTTTTTGGGGGGGTTATTTTAATTCGGGTTATAATTTCCTCCCCTGAAAATAACAGTAAATTATTTTTAAATACTGAATACATTTGTCCCCAGCAGTGGAATACCACCAACTACCACCAGGGGGCAGAACTTGCCTGTAGGAAAATTACAACCCACGAAATGGTTGACGCAAATAACACAATGTGAAAAATGCTATTTATTCATTTTTGTTCTAATATTTGGTCTTTTTTTGAGTTATCCAAACAGGACAACACAACCTATACGTGTTTATATCAATGTGTTGAATTATTAGTTATGGATTTCATTATAACATATTTTAATGTCCCAGGCCTGTTTATTTGTAGTGTGTAGATACCTCTTGATTCACAATCAATTCTTCTTTTGATCTATATCTTCGATAATTTATAATAAAGGCTTTAATTAAGATACATTTAATTTATCCCAAACACAGGCACACTCATGCAAGGGGAAATTTAACCTCTGCTTTTAACCCATCTGGTGCAGGACACACAGAGCAGTGGGCAGCCGTGTACGGCCCCGGGGAGCAAATGCTAGGGGAGTAAGGTGCCTTGCTCAGGGGCACTAGACAGGGTAGGGACAATCCTCTTGGATTTTTGGACAGATCAATCCAGGTTCGTCTTTTTGTTGTTTCTCCGTGGAGTCGAACCAGAGACGAACCAGAGACCTTCTCTGCCCATAGTCCAAGTTTCTGCCACTAGTTCACCGCCTCTCAGCACTAGTCCACCGCCTAATTCAGCCAAACAATATCTGATTAGATGTATATGGTAATATCGTATATTCCTCAAAAATAATTTTGAAAGATAGCATCTCCAACTCCTCCTGTGTGATCGAGGTCTTCACATGAGAAGTGAGAGTGAGGTTTGATTGACTGTAATAAAGGTGCTAAACTTCCAGTGTCTCATTAAACGTCCCCAAAACAATAACAAATATAAACACTGACTTTTTAAAAATTGAGACAGATGGAGTATGTCACATTTTTCAAAAACAACTTTATTTATGACAGAAGACACAGATAGACGGTACAGTTCTTTGTGCTGTGCACTGACAGTTAAAATAAAGTTTCCTGTTTAAAACAGACACGTCCGGAGAAAATATGTTTTCTGTTCACACAGAGGAAACATTTAATCATCAGTTTCTCACAGAAAATCTGAGTATTATTTACATTTGATATATAAACATATATATAAAAAGATATGTTGAGGAGGTACGATACTCTGCACTCCCACAAAGCGCTGATCAACAGAGACGCCTCCGGAGGCTGATTGGCTGAGTCTCCTCCTCAGTGTTCTGAGTGTATGAAACATCCACTTCCACCTGTGGCTGCTGTTCAGAGGAGGCCGCACCTGCGACCGGCTCAGTTTGAATAAGTCGGCGCTTCTTCATCTTTTTGAGCTTGATCTTGAAAACGATTGGCTCCTTTCTACCATAACACTGGAAGATTTCACTATTTTTCTATTCCTGCAGTAGATTGATAGTTGAGTCAGTCTGGTTGCTGATTGGCTGCATCTCCTCCTCAGTGTTCTGGGTGGATGCAACATCAACAGTGTCCTCAGACAGCTTCTCCTTGTCCTCCTCTGTGACTGAGGTCTTCACACGAGGTGTGAGAGTGAGGTCAGTCTGGATAGGTCCGCGCTTCTTCATCTTTTTCAGCTTGATCTTGAAAACGATTGGCTCCTGTCCACCATAACACTGGAAGATTACACTCTTTTTCTCCTCCTGCAGGAGATTGCCCCCAATTTCAAACTGCATGTTTCTCTGTAATTCTTTTGTTGAGGTCAGAGAAACTAAAAAGCAAATTGGATCCAGAAAGCAAAGTAAACCAAGCGATTCTATAGAGCTAAGTAAGGATCAGGTGAACTTAGTGAACCAAGGAAACCAAGTGAGGATTGAACATTGATTCACTTAATTTATACCTACCTACATCAAAGGAATGGGCCCCAGCACATATATTTTGAAGCGTGGCATGCGTTTTGCTCACTGCAGCAAAGATAAACGCTTCACTTCCTGCGTCCGTCACGTGATGTTGATCCTTGCCTGCTAATTGCTCATTACGGTCAACGCTATCAAATGCACATCAAAATGTGAACATTTTATGTAAATTGAATGATAGTTGTAAAACAAAGCTTATTCTCGTTGCCAGTAGGTGGCGCCATCAGTATTATTACATACAAACTAATAGATCTGTTCAAGTAGGGGCTCTGATGTAGCATGAGCAATTTTGTGTCAATTGGACAGTGTAACAACAACTTCATTCTAACACTGATCAGTAGGTGGCGCTATGACCCTGAGGAGATATTGATACATAGAGCTGTTCAGGCTTGGACTCTGATCATAAGACAGAAGTTTGGTGGTGATTGGACAATGCACAGTGGAGTTATGACAACATCGTCCCTTTGGTGAAGGATGAACCTTCACCTTACCTCAATGTTTACACGGTTTGAGGAAATGTCCCAATTTTGCCACGCCCATTGAAAATTCCTCCAGAATATTTTACATTTTCACCACTTATAATTGGGGAGCAAACTGTATTTTGATAAATGTCTTATTATACTCATGCCATTGCACTTTACTTTATAACATTTATATACAAACAACTACAGTGAACTGTGTGTATTATATACAAATTCAGCATTTTTTATTTTATTGCCTTTTTTATATTCATGTTTTTATTATCTTGTCTACCTCATTCTGACCTGCCTGGTGCTGTAACAACTACCTTTCCCCCATGTGTGAATCAATAACGTTTTATCTTCTCTTATCTTATAGCGGAAATTCTACATTAAATGTTTGTTGTTGAATTAATTGTAAGACTCAACTGTAAACCACACAGACATAAAAAAGCACTGATATCATGACTGTCTATGTGTGCGTTGATGATGTCATCCCCCCGCCGCGCATGCGCGTTGAGAAAGAACCAGTTTCTTGGGTCAATATGTAGCAACAGCCCCGCTTGTTTGAGAGCGAGCTCCCGAATCTCAACTCTGACATCCAGCGAACGTGTCCTCTCCCCGCGGGAGGACTACACACATGTGTGTCTCCTCTTCGTCTGCTACACCGAGACGGACTCACGCTGTGCGGAGGATTGCCTCGCCGCCGTCGGTCAGCTGTGTTGTGGATACGATCCGGAGGTAGGTCGCTGTCTGTCCGCCGACAGGTGTCGTGCCGGGGAGTGATCGTCTGCCAAAAAGGGATGGGGGGGTGGGGGGGGGACCTGTTAAACGTGTGTCTCCCTGTCTACCTGAGTCTACATGTGGATCCGGCTCATACAGATACACAGAGGTTTTATTTATTTACGTGGCAGGTGTACCAGCCGGATATGCCCAGCTGTTATAAAAATATAATTATATAATTTCATACTGCGTAATAACAGCGTTAGTGTTTTGATCCATCAGTCGAATTGAATTGAATGGGGGGGGTGCTGGGAGGTGGGCCTGGCTCGGTAGGCCATCGGTTAGACCCGCCTAGCTAACGTTAGCTCGCCGTGTAGCTCCGGCGCTATCTCTCTCTGCCTGGTTGCTTTCCAACCGGCGTCACGCTGGGCCAACGCATCCGGTTGTTTCAGCACGTCGTGTACTGCTGGCCACCCAGACTGTGGCAGCGGCAGCTCGTCGAGGCACTTCCGGGGGCCACAGGAACTGCCACTGACTCGCTAAGGCAGGCGCCGGGATTTGAGGCAGTTGCCACTGCTGACAACCTGTTTGGAGCAACTAGCGCTGAAACTTTACTTCTTTGTCTGAAATGATGATGGCGAGAAGCTGTTATTAATGTAGCATGAGCCACTTAACGTTCATGCCTTGTGAACTTCAAAGTTTATTAAAAATATTAAAGTCACTTTAACCCAGTCCTTTCCTATCTTTGACACATGTAAAACCTGCTGTTTGTCTGTTGTTGCAGCTCTGTAGCCCCTTTTAGGGTTCCATTAATAACATTTACCATCACTGACACAATATGTCATAACAATAGACAATGCTATAACTTAATGCTTTAATTTACTTATTATGATCTGCGTTTGCGCTAATTACTCAAACATAAAAAAGGCGATTATTTACACATTTTGAATGTCTATCTGCCATCAAAAGTGAAAGTAGTAACAAAGGCCACTGCCTCCAAACAGTGTGGTAACATAGGCAACTGCCTCCAAATAGTGTGGTAATATAGGCAACTGCCTCCAAATAGTGTGGTAACATAGGCCACTGCCTCCAAATAGTGTGGTAACATAGGCAACTGCCTCCAAACAGTGTAGTAATATAGGCAACTGCCTCCAAACAGTGTGGTAACATAGGCAACTGCCTCCAAATAGTGTGGTAACAAAGGCAACTGCCTATAAACAGTGGGGTAACCAAGGCAACTGCCTCCAAACAGTGTGGTAACCAAGGCAACTGCTTCCAAATAGTATTGTAACAAAGGCAACTGCCTCCAAACAGTGTGGTAACAAAGACGACTGCCTCCAAACAGTGTGGTAACAAAGGTGTCTGCCTCCAAACAGTGTGGTAACAAAGGCAAGTGCCTCAAAACAGTGTGGTAACAAAGGCGTCTGCCCAGTGTGGTAACAAAGGCGTCTGCCTCCAAACAGTGTGGTAACAAAGGCGTCTGCCTCCAAACAGTGTGGCAACAAAAGCGTCTGCCTCCAAACAATTTGGTAACAAAGGCAACTGCCTCCAAACAGTGTGGTAAAAAAAGCAGCTGCCTCCAAACAGTGTGGTAACAAAGGCAAGCTGCCTCCAAACAGTGTGGCAACAAAAGCGTCTGCCTCCAAACAATTTGGTAACAAAGGCAACTGCCTCCAAACAGTGTGGTAACAAAGGCAACTGCCTCCAAACAGTGTGGTAACAAAAGTGTCTGCCTCCAAACAGTGTGGTAACAAAAGCAGCTGCCTTTACATATTCGTGGCAGTTTTTATTGACACCGGAAGTTCCTCTCCGAGCTGCCGCTGCCACGGTTTGATCTTGCCCCCACTGACTCAATCAGGGGCGGAAGCTGGGACGTGACACGGTATACACGTCAATACACCACAAACGCTCAATTTAACTTTGGTAAAAACGCGTTAAACGTGATAACACACCGTGAAATAAACGCACCTCGGATTTCTAAACACGGCCGGGGGATGTGGTTCTGAAAAACGTGACGTGGGAATCATTCATGGCCGGTTGAGGATTAGCTAACGACAGCTAGCTAACTCGCTGTGTGTGCTAGCTGTGGCCGCTAGCAGGCTAACAAAGAGCCCTTGCTCCTCCTCGCTTTGTATGCTCCATGTTGCCGTATTAGCTGGTCCCGGTGTCCCGTAGGAGACGGTGAGGAATCGGGTGCTTTCGGGGAGAGGTGTGTGTGTGCTCGGATTAAAATGTGAAGCTAACGAATACTCGCTGTGTGTCTGTTTTTGTGTATCGACATGTTCTGGCCGCTAACGTCGCCTCGGATTGGCTTTGACATTGTGGTTTTTTGCCTGCGCTGGAAATGGCTGCATCCGTGTCAGGGTATCGATGTGTAATAAGTAATAAGGTTGTCATTGCAGGCCTGGTAACGATCCTGGCTTTTTTACACGTGTCTTCTGCTGCTTCATCTGAAACGCTGCGGTGGAGCTTGTGCTGCTTTAGCTCGGAATGTACAGAAGCTGTTCAGATAGTGGGCTTAATCTCAGTTAATCGTGTTCATTAACTTAATAAGTGTGTCTGTGTGTGTGATGTTGTCCTTGTGCTACAGACTGGGAACAGATCGGCTGTCATCTGTGCTCGGTTAGTTATTTCTGCGCTTGAACAAACGTGGGGCTGCGAGGGGTTACTGTGTCAGAGATAGATGCATTTAGGATTGGTCCCATTACTTCCTTCGGTGCTTACTGTTAACACTTGATAGAGATATAACATGCAATGCTTGCTAATCAATTTAATGGTTTTTTTGTATTGATTCGGGCTCAGCTGGGAACTACTGTCCAGTGTGTAATGTGATTAAAGTTGAAGACCTGCAGTGGAGTCATGACGGGAAACATGTGCCCTCACTGTGCATGACATGTCCTTCGGCAAGGCAGCAAATCTTATCAGAGAGGGAGTGTGTGTCACTAGATGTTGCTTCAGTGCAGCAAACGATTCATGCAGACAAGCAGTAGACTTGAGTATTCTCTGTGGCACTGGTTATATGGTTTGTGTCAGCTGTGCTTACGTGTAAAGCGGTGTTATTGAATATGATGTTTACTGTAAATTCTGCTTGCGAACACTTAGGCTGGTCTCTTACTGATCTTGTTGACATATGACATAAGGCTGGTTACTTCACGAAACACGTCACTGAACTTGTGTTTTCTCTCTATTCTCTTGCAGTGAAAACTCGACTGGAATATATCTGGAGAGTCCCGACATTCTGCCTTTGCCTGCAGTAGGACCTGTTGTCCCAGTCGTAGGTTGTGCATTCGTTCCTCACCAGTGATCCCCTATGCTTGAGAGAACCTGGAGCCTGAGTCTGACAGGATGGATGGTGTGGACCTAAAGAGACTCGCAAATCAACATCAGCCCTCTGTCTCTCGCTACGGTGTTCAATCCTTGTCTATCTACGAGAGAACACCTCCAATTCTACACCTCCAGTCTGTGTACTATATGTATAAAGACTGATCAGTGAAAAGACAGAAAGAGATAGAAGTTGGAAGACTTTGTATCTTGTTTCTTTTTAAAGCAGAGATACATATTGAGTATACAAGACTATATCACGGACATGGAAATATCCTTGTTTTAATTCTACTGTAGTTGTACCCCCTTACTCTTGGTGTGGGTGGTGGGATGTCGAAAAAGCCAGATGACAAAATGGTGAAGTTCCTGGCCCCCCCCCAGAAGAGCGGAGAAGGTCCCAGTTCTGATTCGATGATGAGTGATAGCCGCCAACCGACAGAAGTGAGACGGCGGCATCACACCATGGAGCGTGACCGATGTAACCCTGAGCACCGTTTCTTGCGTCGGAGTGTCATCAGTGATTCCAATGCTACAGCACTGGCCCTCCCTTTACCCAGCAAGATCCCCATCCCTGCTCCCCAACGGGTTCATCTACGTGACTCCGTCCCTCAGCGGCAGCAGGCTGCTGCTGCTTATTTGCCCCGGACTGAAACAACCTTAGCTCAAAATGAAACGTCTGCCGATAGTGACAGAGGAGTAGTGGAAGGAAAAGACATAGAAATAGCTAAGGTGGAAGTAGTGCCTTTGGAACAGGAGCCTGCCAATGTACAAGATGTCTGTGAAGTAGAGGTGGTGGTAGTGTCCCACTCCGTACCATGCTTGGAAAGAGATTTGCCAAGTCAAACCGAAACTGAAGGCACCACTGAAGTGAAGTTGCAACCTGGGGAAGAGGAGGAAGAAGGAGATAAGGACTCTGCTAAGAAACGGGCAGTGGCAGAGCAGATAAAAGCTGAGAAAAAAGTGCAGGATGACATCGAAGAGTCAGAGTCGCTGGCAGTGGGAACATCACCAGATGGGCGTTTCCTAAAGTTTGACATTGAACTTGGTCGGGGGTCCTTCAAGACCGTCTACAAGGCCTTGGACACTGAGACCACAGTGGAGGTGGCTTGGTGTGAGCTTCAGGTATGAGATTGGGATAACTACAGTTCTTACTATTGACCTTCACTTATTTCCATCACTTTCATTTCAGGGGTTTTTTCACTCTAATTCTGTGCATGCATCTACACATTAACAGCTATGAGGACATCAGTTACTCATGTTCTTTGGTTGAGCCACTTTTGGTGTTGCAGTCTCCTGCAAGTGTCCATGTTCAGGCCTGCTTGAACATGATGGAGTGAAGCTAATGCAATTTTCTTCCACAATGTTACCTGAGATATAGCCTCTGTCATTTCCCTTCTGAGTCAGCAAAACCTTGCAAATTTCAGTTTTTGGGCACAACTCAGTCTACAGCGGTCGCAAGGACTGCACATAAAGTAAAACCTTTTTATTTTGCCATAAAGATGCACTATCAAGGCTTGTATAATAAATGTTTATAACTACGACCAATGAATAACCAACACTTGAGATACAGGACAATAGCCTTGAATAGATATCAAGGTAGATTTTTTTTAATTGCACTTGTAGTTTGCAGAATTGAGTAATAATGATAATGATTTCCTGTATTCAGTTACCACAGTAGCAAATTACTTTAAAGGCCCCTTTGAAATGAATTATTATAACTTTCCTCCACACATGCAGAATTATCTTAGCAGTACATTAGGCTGTACCTGCAAATTCTTGTCTGAAGAAAGGGGAGATTCATTATTTAGGCTAGGATGGAAATCTATCCAAACTGCTGAAAGAAGTCGGTAAAACTTAAAAATGTCATTCTAATGATTATAGTTTGCAAATATTCCAGGAACTGTTGTAGAAAGTGTATTCGGTTATGTTTTATTCCTCTTTGTAAACACGTCTCTATTGAACCACGTATATTTATATCTTAGGTTTTTTTCCTAAAAATTGCTTGTCTAAAATTTTTGCAGATGTATTGGCTGTTCTGCCAAAGCAGCTCCAGCTACATGGCCCATAGCAAAGTTTGACCTCATTCGCCAGATGAATGTTTGCTTTTACTGTCACGCTTTCCCCCTGTCATGAGAGGCACAGGCCTCACACAGCAGCACATACAGCCCCGGCTCATGCACACTGGTTTCAGAACAATGTGAAGATTGAAGGCACGTGCCCCTCCCCCCTCACACAGAGCGGCTCATGCGCATGCGCAGTTTGTTTCTGCTCCGACCGCTTGTCTGAATGTAAAATGGGTCACATTCCTGATAGAGGAATCTCCTGTGTGAAGCGCAGCCGGCTGGTCTGCCTGCCAAGGCCTGTTTCTTGGGTCAACCCCCCAGCCTTCTATTTTTTCTTTAATCTTTTTGTTTCAAATTCGTACTACCAAGATTAGTTAAAATTACACTGTAATTCGTTTTTCTTGTCTAATCGTAACAATCTTTTTTTTTTCTCTCTCTTTCTTTCTCTTTGATCTAAAAACAACTTATCGGCCAACTGCTGTAGCACACATGTGAAATTTGATATTCTGTTCCTTAACCACAGTGATTGCTCCAATTTATCTTCGTCGTTAATACATTGATTTCCTCTATGGCAAAGTGATATTTATATGAGAGGTTCAGATTAGTGTTAGGGCTACAGCTAAGGATAAAAGACTTAAGTGATTCATAAGTTATTGTTTCTTGAGTCAATGATTTATTAATTAACTTGAGATAGGGGCTTGAATCAGTATGTGAGCAGACAGAAAACAATCTTTGTGATATCCTGTGACATTGTCTGGACCAGTTTGAAAAGGCAAGCGGAAATCAAATTGTCCTCATCCATCTGTTTGTTCACTCGGTTCGTAGAAAATGATCCCCCCCTCACTGCAGAATTCAGCTGGATCTTTCTCAGGTTCTACTTGTATTTAGGGTCCGATCCAGTGGAAAGGGGAGATTTACTGCAACTCTTAGAATGGAATGAGAACCAGCTTTGTTTAAGGCTTGTGGTCTGTTCAGAAATATGAACTTGTAACCTGACACTCTCGTTCCCCTTCGTTCCTCTTGTCAACTCAAGAGCTTCACTTCTACAAATGGTTCAACTACACACACAGTGGCTGAAATCCCCTAACATGTGCTCCTTAAAGCTGTCCCATGATCTCTCAACTGTTGTTACATTCCACATACATCCTGAGGGCACATTTCCAGAACATTATGTTTTTTACATACATCAATTACATACAGTATCTATTTGTGTTTTCTCCCTCAACTCTCAATTGTTCAGTGCCTCTTCAAACAAGCATTCAACTAGAACCATTTCTTCTTGGCTGCTTTTTGACAGCAATAAAAGTATTTTTGAATATTTTCATAAAAATGCAAATATTTTTCTACAAAGAAAATATATTCGGAGAGAGTTTGTAAGATTGCACCAATTCAGAAAGGAGCGAGGGCTCATTCTGTTATACACTTATTGCTTTGATTCCCTTTGATGCTAGATTCAGCTAGTAATCGGCCTTGTACCTTGTTTGTTCATTGGGAACTTGGTGTCAGCAAAAGCAGGACTCTACGCTTGAATGCTAATAAAACCTTTCCAGCAAGTTTTCCCTTCTTAAATCTTCCTCAAACATCGCAAAAAATGTCCAGGCCAACACTGGCAGTCCTGTCAAGGCATAATGCAGTTTTGCTGCAGATCCTGGTTGTTGCTGGTGTTAAGTTTTACGTGTAGGTGATCAAGCAAATGGGTTTTTTCTTTCCTTTTTAATTTATCACATTTATTTTTGGGACAAAGGACCATGTAGGAAAGGACTTTGCATAAACACATATCTGTTATACCTTATGTCACAACAAGGTCTTAAGTAGTTAGAGCTATTTCACTCTGAAACCGGAGAATTCCACTGATGGACGATCCAGTCCACTTTCCCTCAAGCTATGTTGCAACCACGGCTCAAAACCTTAGAATGTTAAGTTAAAAGGAAATGGCCCTGGTTTAGTGTGAGGGACCATCTGTCCACAGTCTTCTAAGAATTTCTAGGCGTCCACCCTTTTTCACCCACCCATGAACCCAGCCATTTGTTTCGGATCTCACATTGCAGGGATGTCTGCTCAATAAGTAGGTCACCACGGAGAGGAAGTTGAGGAATACATTAATGCGCTTCCCTTTTCTTACTCACTCATCCATCTTCGACCATGTAATCTTCCACTTATCTACACGTCCCTTCCAGGTATCCTTTGGACGTTCTAGGAGCTGCCTGTCCATCTGGCTGATGGTATCCGCTGAGATTGACATGCTATATTTAAATAGTGGAACAGTGACTCATCTGTAATTATTCCTTATGAATTTTAGTTGTTTATTTCTGAGCTGGACTTAAAAAAAATTGCAACAAATATCCTATTTAGTGCACACTGGTGCAGGTTGTTTTCAGTTGGAGAAGCCTTGCCTATGAAAAAAATGTTAAGCCGATGATTCACACAAATAAACAAAGTCGTACTCAGCAAAACGTGATTTAGTGGCTGTCATCAACAATGAGAATACTTTGACGATTCATGGTGTGTGGCTCGACTTAATTAAGATCGGATGATGAGTCATACAGGCTGATGTGAAATAGCTTGGATCCATTCTCTTGTCTTTTGCTGACAGTCACAGTGATCTCCGACCTCATTGCCATGTGTCAGAGTTTCTCTGTAAACCCAAACATTTATTTCCAAAGACCTCAGATCTCAAACAGTGTCTCCCAAAGGGCTGCATGGAGCCCTCAGTGTCAACCTCAGAGCCGGGACCTGACAGAGCCAGCCTTTGGCATGATCACGTGCCTTTTTCACTCACTCTATTTTTAGTATTGTTTGGTTATTTATGATGGCCATTGCCTAGAAACAGTATTTTCTGCTCCACCTTGGTCAAACTGTAGTTGACTGGCTTTAGGTGTGTTTCACATTGGCTGGGAACCCCTTAGGTCATAATATGTCCAGATAGTATTGGGGCTCAATGATTATTGTTAAAATAATATAATGATAGGTATAGAAGTATGTTTCTGATGGCAGGGTAGAATCCTGAAATATGGAATTGTTTTTCAGTGTAATTAAGTTGTGTTCCACTGTTGTGCTTTATTGTAGAGGAAATTAAAGTTTGAGTTATAATTGAAATGAATTCATTTGGATGATATTGTCACTGTCATAGTCAGACTGTCTAAAAACATAATTTGGTCTAAGCAAACAGAAATGAAGCAATTGTGTTTTTGCATATAGAGCAGTGAAGTATGATCAGATCATAAGTGATCACTTGAGAGACATGTGGACACACATCCTTCTGTCAGGTGTAAAGTGATGAACTTTGAGCGTTCCACTTGTGATCAGATCCCTTGTGACACATGGTGATTAATACCACGTCTGACTAGCCTCATTCACTCTTTAATCTTCCTCCCAGAGCAGCAAGTGATTTCACACTAAGGTTTGCTTACTGGTAGCTGATGGGCGAGGCAATCTTGTTTAAACCTGAGAGCAATGTATTGCAAAAGTATGTGTGTCATCATTTAAAATGGATAAAGTGTTTTGTAGACTACATAATTTGTTTACATTCATATTTCTTAGTCAAAGAAAAAGCCTGTGTGGTGGTGGTGGTGATTTTTGCCCTCTGTAACAGAATGACCCCGGTCATCCTCTGGGTGACTCATACCCAGATGATGACATTTTTTGACAAACACGCAGTTAACCAATCAGAAAAGAGCATTTTGAGCAAAACACATCATTCCACACTGAGGCTGAAAAGAGGCACAGCACGGATCCTACTCTCTCAACCGTACACTGGGTTTATATCATATCTTCTATGCGAATTGGGTTTGTGCTTTGACCTTGGTTGCTATGGCAACTGCCATTGGGGAATGGGCCAGCTGGATCCTTCCAGTGTCTTAACAGATATCCTTGATACAGAGAGTGAACAATTTTTTTGGGGGCCAAGTTGGAAGTGATCTGTGGAAACACTGTGTAACATTACCCCAACAACTAAAAAAGAAAAAAAATACTTAAGTCATATAAAGCTGCTCTGGTTTAACTGCAGCTGCTGTTGCCTCTCCCTCAAAGGGGCGTGCAGAGTATGACCACACTACTGTCTGTAGAAAAATATAGACACGGCCTGATTTTTGGTTTTGCTAATGGTGATCATCATGGTGTGGTTTCGAGCATCCCACTATCTGTATTACGTCAATTATGGGAGATTCTAACAGGAAGAGGGATAACCAAGCCACAGCCAACTCGGCTGATGGGTTGACTCACCATTCAGTCAAGAAAATCTGCACAAAACATTACTTTTGCTATTTCACTTAAGTAAATAGCTTATAGTGACGACACACAGTAATTTGTCAAAACTCAGCGTAAACAGGGACATAAGATATTGTTAAATATCCTATGAATGTCACAGATCTGGATAGATAACCTTGGCCTCACTGCTTAGGGCCCGTGGATGAGATAGAAACTGTGACCAGTGACAGTAAGCAGCTCACATGGTTCAGAGCTTTCAAGTCCTTCAAGTTACAGTTGATAGGGGGTGTGATGTATATCTCATGATTTAAAGATTGTAAATTCCTTGAGAGATTTTACTGGTCTGGGGCCTCTATACAATACTCCACAGGCCCTACATTATTTTAAGGAGTGATGGCCCCACACTAAATAATGCATACATATCTTGTTTTTTGTGTTGGTCCCTTCAGCACAAACTAAATACTATTATCTTACAGAATGTCATCATCCGTAAGCCATATAAAGAAATGGACAACAGTCTAGAGTTATCCTGTGATCTTTGACAAGTACAATCTGCTTCTTGTCTCTATACAGAAAAACTTTGAAGCCGTCTGTTAAGTAGAGATTCTGAAATGTGCTTTAAGTCACAGCAGTGTGTTAGCATGTGACTTCACAAATCACTTCAAATTCCTCAGTTTTTTATGCAGAGGTTAAGGTAGATGTGCGTTAAGCAAGTGAATTATAATATATCTTACAGGTAATGCAGTTCTTACTGGTTTTCTCTTGTAAAGGGAAGTATTGGCAGTGATTGTATGTGGAAATGCTTTCATTGATACAGCAGTTCAGCGTGTGTGGGGGTTGTGGTGCTACACACCCAAGGCCTGGAACTCTGTGACTGCTGCTGTGCATATTCTGCATGACTTTTTCACATGGTGCAGAGAAAGACAAATGGGAGCCACTGCCCCACTAGATAAATACTCTAGAAAATAGGTCAGTCGATCCAAGTCCATGGAGCCTCCACTACTTTTCTATCTTCTCTAAACCTCTGGTTTCTTTACATTTCTTCAGTGTCTAGTGTCATCTCCTCTGCTCCTAATTTTGTGTTTCCTGCCCTGTCGCAGACAAGACAAATATTCACCCTCTAACCTTCAGAATGCCTCAAGCAACGGCCACAGCACTCTCAAATATGTTTTTCGATGCGTGTTGTCACTCACTGGAAAGTTTCCAGTCTGGCGTTGACACACACACAAAGTCAAACATGCATTCTCCACAGGGCTCCAATGGGCTGTATTTCCTGGACAGCCTGGACTTTTGCCAGGCCTCTGGGGTTTTCAAGGAAACTTTTTAGCTGCAGGGTTTCACACCCTAACACTAACTCGCGCACGCGGCGTATACAGGCCATACCAGGAATTGCTCAGGAAACATGAGACTGTGGCTTTACACATTCCAGATTTTGTTAAGACGCCAAACCTACAAAAGGCATTTCTGCCTTATCCATCTTTATTTTCCAGTCATTTTATGGAATGTTAAATCCATCAGGGCATATTGCTATCAGGGTTATATACATTTCCCCACAACTAATTGACAAACCTGTAAGCTGCCACACATTTGTCGACTCGTATCATCCTTATCTTTATTCAGAATATAAGACCAGTTGAGCACAACATTTGCTTCATACCAGATGCATATGTAACTATCATTAACATCAATGTGGCTAAAGTGAACAATGCTAAACAGTCTTATTCACCAGAACGAACCAAACAAGAACGCTCCTAATAAATAATCAATTTACATCAGCAGGTGTTTCCAGATGTTTACACATGACATAATATTATGTCTATTTATAATGTCCTCTAGTTATGGTGATTTATAATTTATTTCCCTCATATTGCTTAAACCTACTTTAGAGTAGAGTGTGTGTCTGTTTCTTTATTTGTTTATTTTTGACATAGTCTGCACTGTACCGATATTTTTTTAATACTGTGGCTCTTATCTTGTTTTGGTTTTCCTCCAATCTGGGACAAAGCTAGACACGCTCCTTTTGTTACATTGTCGTCTGCCAGAGAAAACAGGGACACATCCCTGTGTCTCTGGACTGTATGTGCTTGAGTCAGAGTATATGAGCAAGTGCTGAAAGAAAACTATTTGTTCTAATACCTTTTTTATTAACCTTTCAAATACATTTCAACCCTTTAACCTGGAATGTCTAGATGACTCACATATGATCCATGATTGCATTCAGATGCTGCATAGGAAAAACATTCTTTCATGGCCATTATTACTGACAATCTTTATCATTTCAGATATTTGTACCTCATCTTTTCATAACTCTTAATAAACCCATACACATCTGTAAAAAGCATAGCCCTCTGAGTTGTGATACATTTTCAAACGTCTCCTATTCTCCTTTTTGCCCCCTGCAGGATCGTAAGCTGTCGAAGACAGAGCGGCAGCGCTTTAAGGAGGAAGCGGGCATGTTGAAGGGACTGCAGCATCCCAACATTGTCCGTTTTTACGACTCGTGGGAGGGACCCTCCAAAGGCAGGAAGTGTATTGTTCTGGTCACGGAACTCATGACATCTGGCACACTCAAAACGTGAGTCTCCAACTGGGCTGAAATAAACCACAAATCAGGACTCGTATCATTTTGATAAAACAGCATCCAGATTATTGATGAGGATTTTTTTTCTTATCTCAGGTTTTAGATTTAACAAAGTAATACTGTAATGAAACTAAAATATAGTAATAATTGAATGATAATTTAAAACAATGCTTTTATTTTGAAGTCTCCAGGAAAAACTAGCCTAATTTGTTCTGTGTTACATTTGATACTTTGGGGAAATGCAGCAGAGAATGTTAGAAAATTATGATCCATTTTCTTGCAGATATCTGAAGCGTTTCAAAGTGATGAAAATTAAAGTGCTGCGGAGCTGGTGTAGACAAATCCTCAAGGGTCTGCACTTCCTCCATACTCGGACTCCCCCGATCATCCACAGGGACCTTAAGTGTGACAACATTTTCATCACAGGCCCAACAGGGTCTGTCAAGATTGGAGACCTGGGCCTGGCCACACTCAAGCGTTCATCCTTTGCCAAGAGTGTTATAGGTACGACCCCAAAGTCATTTTTATCTCCTTGTCTTTATCCTGCTTTGGGACAGCACCTGTTCTGAGGTCATGATGTTCTGTTTGTATTGACAATGATGGTGTTGTAAAGAATATGTTTTCCTTCGTCTTGTTTTTCTGACGATGTGGTTCAAAAACAGACCACAGCGTTTCAGCTGTCTCTCAAACCACAGCTCAAATGGAGGCCAAATAATGTGGTAATCTTAGGCAGATAACCACAAGGCTTTCGCTCTTTGCATTCCAACAAGTTTGGTCACTGTACAGAGTATTTCTGTTCCATGTTTCTCCAAAAAAAAAAAGAGAGTTTCTTTTCCAGGCAACTACTGAATGTAAGTAGAGCCAAACATTTCTCATTCTGTTAAATATTAATACCAGTATTATAATGGTTGTCATGCCTTCTTGCAGGCTAACCTGGCCATGGCTGAAGGTATGGCCATTGCTTCTGTTGTAGACTGGTCTTTGTTCTGTGGTTTGGAAATATGTGGTCTGTTTGCCGGTTACACTGATAATGTTTAACGTCTCTTCCTATGGATTTGCCTCAACAGGTTTTTTGCCTCTAGCGTTTGTCTCTTACTGTCTTTTAAAATATTGCAGGACTGCAGAATGTTTTTGCTCCTTCTTTGTGTCCAGGGAGCTCTCTACATTTTCTCTCTGTCAGCCTCTTGCCTTTTTTTCCTTTATATTTTTATTTAATTTTTTTTACCTTCACATTCTAGGGGTATGTTTTTTAAAATGTAGGCTCTAGCTTCAGCTGTGCCCCATTCTGCTGTTTGGAATGAATAGGGTACTGCTGGTCATTGAGTAAGTATGAACTTAAATGGGCCTGGTAAGTCTGACAGTGTGCTGTAACATACATCAATATCAAAAACAAGTACAAGTACAATCAAATAATCAGTTTCTCTGTGTAAGACCTGAGATCTAATGTAAGATAATGAATTGATAGAACAAGACTGATACGCATGAACACACTGCTCAACACAGTCACTAGCTATGGAACCTGCTTCTCTCAGCCTTGGCCGTAACGTTTGCTCCTTCAGGTCAGGAAGAGACGGTAAGTCAGACTACCAAAGGTAAGTGTAAGATAAGAGGCAATGTTCATGTGGTTGTAAGGTAAGGTCTTGACAAAAGTTGTTTCCATAGCTGGTCATATTTTCATACCCAGATCATTGGCATCCTTTTGAAATTCCACTATATATTGGCCTGGATGTAAAATGCCAAATTTTAAATCTTTGAATGTAAAGAACATTCATTTTGGCTAGCGAGTGTGTTCTGCATATCGGTAACCTCAGTCACATTATGTCGCACCATGTTAAGGTCTTACACAGACAAACACGTGCCTTCTTCTCTACAGTCTAACTGAGCCCAGCTTCTCCCTCCTTTTTTGTTTTCTGTCTCTTTTTTTGCTTTCCTTCCCCTTTTTCTTTTTTTCTCTCTCTCTCTCTCTCTCTTCCAACTTTCACCTCACAGGTTCTACCCCCGATGTCATCAGGCTGGTCACTCTTCTCAACCTCCTCTTCCTCAACCCCTCACGGGTTAGAGGAGCAGAGGGTCAATGGGTTGTGAGAACCCCACTCAATCAGTAAGGGAGTACGCGAGTTCTGAATAGTTGTTCTGATTTAAGGTACCCCTGAGTTCATGGCGCCTGAGATGTATGAGGAGAAGTACGACGAGTCAGTGGATGTGTATGCCTTTGGAATGTGCATGCTGGAGATGGCCACCTCAGAGTACCCTTACTCAGAGTGCCAGAATGCTGCACAGATCTACCGCAGAGTTACCAGCGTAAGTCCTCTTTTCAACCATCCATGTCACCCCTATGCCCCTGCCTTCACCTCTTCCTATGTGCCAAGAAGGCTAGTGTCCCATTCTGGGATAATTTTATATTCCGGCTCTCACTTCTTTACGCAGCTCATATTACATTTCTGTCCTCTAGTCTTGTATTTCAGCTCTTAACTTGATTGTATCACTGTATCTCCTATATCATGTCCCCTTGCCCTTATTGAGTGACCTTCAAATTTAGAAAAACTTCAATAGAAAACATTTTATTATCACAACAGGCCTCTCAGTTCACCTCATATTGTTTTAGTTTTTTTCTTCCTCTGCGGTGTGGTGTATGTTGGTTAATCATGTAGATAAGAGGTGTGGATGATTGAACAAGTACAGCCCTGCTGTTTCTCTAAGGCCTAATGGTTCAGTCTTGTCATCATTGCAGAAGGGGCAGTAACTGTCATAGGAAAGCAACATATTTTCAGTGTTGTTCATACAGGTTACCTTTGAAATGCATGGTTCACTGATATGAATCATACATATGATTCAGACAGTTATGAGTCTCATAGATAAAAAAAAGTTGAACCTGTTCCCAGGCTGTTATCTAGAAAGTATGTCAGTTTATCATTAACTGCTTAAGCACATATACTGAAGTCTTTGCCACGTGATTCAAAAGTGCATTTTCATTCCCCCCAGAGCAGAGTAGTTATTTTGTTCTTTAATGAGCCGCTAGCAGCCCACACTGTAGCGCACTAGACACACCTGCCTCAGTTTAGAAGCAAACTGCTATTGTGTTCTAGAGCCTACATATAGTTAGGGAGACATCCTCTGTTTTTACAGTAGTACTCCTTGGGGATATAGGTTGTACTTCCTATTTTCTTATTTCAGCGCAGCTGTGCAGGTCTCATCCATTCATCATCGTCCTTTTTCCTGTAGAAACAGGCAGTTTCCTGTTGCTTATTGCCTCAATTCATCATCTCTCATCAGCTGTCCTCCACCGACTCATGCCCTACTTTTCCCATCGCTTGACATTTCACAATCTCTAAATGCCGGCAGACAAAATGCATAATATCCCTTTAACATTATTTGAATGGAGATTGTTTCTTTGCAGCAACCCTCTCCAATTCATTCAGCAAAATAAATTTCAAAACTAATTTAAAGGATAAAGTTAGTTTAAGGTAGTCATTATTTCAGATATTAACTATTTTTGTTATCCTAATGTTGAGTCTGAACTAAAAACGACAGCAAGATATGGGATTATATCCAACATTAAAAAAAGGTCAAGTCAGAATGAAAGCTATTCTCATTCTGGGTTCTGTGTTTCCAATAGGGGGTGAAACCGGCTAGCTTCGACAAGGTGGCCATTCCCGAAGTGAAGGAGATCATCGAGGGATGTATTCGCCAGAACAAGGATGAGAGGTCTTTAACTCAACAAGACAACATTTTACTATTTGAGCACCGTCAAGGTCTCCAGAAAATCCACTTAACTCACTGCATGTCTCCTCTATATAGGTATTCAATCAAGGACCTTCTGAACCATGCGTTCTTCCAGGAGGACACAGGGCTGCGCGTGGAGTTGGCAGAAGAGGATGATGGAGAGATTGAGGCTATGAAGTTGTGGCTGAGAATTGAGGATGTAAAGAAACTCAAGGGAAAGTACAAAGAAAACGAAGCTATTGAGTTTTCTTTTGACCTCGTCAAAGATGTCCCAGAAGATGTGGCTCAGGAAATGGTGAATTAAACTTTAAAGTCTTAAAAAAAATAAACAACACTTATTAACACGTATAAACACTGCGCAACAAAAAAAAAGGTCAAGATTAGTTTTTGTTGTCATCAGTATCTTCTACTTGTCTTTGCACTGCAGGTTGAGTCTGGGTATGTGGCTGAAGGTGACCACAAGACCATTGCGAAGGCCATAAAGGACAGGGTGTCTCTAATCAACCGGAAGAGAGCACAGAGGCAGCAGGTGTGTCCATTCTAACCATAGACTGTGATATGTTATCATATCTGTCATAGATTGTGTGTAATTGTGACATGATGTACACATGGGACTTGCCTTGTAATGGCCTCTTTAGAGATTTTAACACTTTTGGTGCCGACTGTGTTAAAGGTCAGAGAAAATCAAGAGAAGAGACGTCTGGAAGAGGAGCAGCAGAATCCGGTGCTGCCTGCTCAGCAACCAGTCCAACTACCCAGCACGGAAATGCCTCCACCCCAGCCGGTGCCTCAGACTGTGTCTTTTATTCCTCCACAACCAAACCAACACAATCCACAAATGTGTGCTCAACCTGCATCTCAGAACCTTCCTATTTCGAACTACAACATTACTCAATCAAACCAAATGACTGGCATGGCTCAAGTGATCCCTTTTGTGCCCCAGTCAACTGGGCAAGTCCTAGTTCATGGTCAGAGTATCGCCACCATCCAGCCGGAGTTGGAGGAACCTGAAGCCGACCATCACAAACAGCTGCAGCACAGTGGAGGAGGTTTGTATCAAAGAAGATTTATGGTCAAATACACATACAGCCAGATCAGTGCGTTTAGAGTTTAATAACTTAACCTTCATGTGCCCCTCAGTTGGTCACATTGGAGACAGACTACCTAGTTCCACCATCCTGCCTGAGGCCCAACCTCAGCCTGGAATACCCTACAGCTCCCCTCCCAGTCAGCACCCTCAGCCCCCAGTGTCGGGCCTGCAGACACAAAATGAACAAATGCAACAGCAGCAGTTGTCACTGGTGAGTCATTATGAAAGTAGGACATGAGGATTAGGTGTGTGTGTGGGTGTGTTTAGGAGAATAAGATGCATTTCCAGTCGTTTCCTTGTAGTTAAGTTTATATTTATAACAACCATACAGACTAGATTTCTGTGTATTGGATTTTGCTTGTTTGGCCCCCTGTTCTTTGTTTTCCAATGCCCAGTTATACAGTCAGCAGTCCTTGTCAACAGTATCAGTTGCGTGTGATGTGACCAAAATGAACATAATCCTCTCACCCCCGAAAACATGGCCCAACGGAACCTAACCTGTACATTGACACGTGCCCCGTGTTTACTTTCTGCTCCGTCTCATTTTCATCACGTGCTGTTGTTTTTTCTCTCTGGTGTTCAAGGTTCAACCCCAGATTCAAGGTGTCCAGCCTGATGTTGTTCCTCTCGCACCTACAAACCAGTCTGTTCCCGGGGGACCTCAACAGGTACATGTTGTCCTTTTGTATCTTAACAGCCTTTAAAGAGCCACTTAACACTAACTGGCTTTTCCACTGCCCTCAAGTTAAAGTTCAAATCTTGTGCCCTAAACAACACATCTACCAGTAATGTCAGCGTTACCTGAACACACACCTAGAGCACACTCCTATATCACTGCAGCGAATGTGAACTTCAACCAGTCTGTGTCAGCAAAAACCTGATTGTCAAGGGGTAGTTAACCTTTAAAGCCTATAGCTTCAGGCAGCTGCATTAAAAGTAGCTGAGTGTTTCGAGTCCCAGTTTTTCCCATATTATTTTTCTTTGGATTCTCAAGTTTCCTACTCTTACCTTGTGTTTTGTTTCTTATAGTACGGAGTGTACTACCAACCATCGCTCCCCCCTCAGGTAGATAAAATGTCCCATTTTCCTGTTGCCACTTTTAAATACACGCAAAGACTTACGGATGTCCTGGGGGGGAAATAAACTCCATGTCTCTATTGTTCTATCGGGCAGTCTCTGTCTTTGTGGTTAGTTTTAACTCAGGTATCCTACATGCAGAGTTGAACAAAATTGTCAAATGTTATTTATGTTCTCCAAGAGGTAAGTGCTTCAGGCTCTGGACCAGAGCCACAATCGGAAAGACTTAGATTAGAAAGAAACCCGATTTGCAGGCTTAACCCTCATTGCCACTGTTAAAATGTGTCTGTTTCATTCTTGTTTCTACCACTCAATCTTTATCACTTCTATTCTTTTAGATTCCCAACCAGCAAGGGATGATCCCCCCATCATCTCAGTCATCTGCTCCACAACAGCAACAACTGCAGCAGCAGCAACAACTGCAGCAGCAACAACAACTGCAGCAGCAGCAACAACTGCAGCAGCAACAACTGCAGCAGCAACAACTGCAGCAGCAGCAGCAACAACTGCTGCAGCAACAACAACAACAACAACAACAACAACAACAACAACACCCAGAGAGCAGCTCTTCTCTTCAGAGCTCCACTCTACCACAGGATCAGAGTGGAGCCCAACAGCCACAGGTGCTGCTCACTCCTCTGCTGTTGAAACTTATTATGCATATATCTTTGAACTTGTCTCTCCTTATTCATCATTTGCTACCATATGAATTTCCTACTGTCCTTTTTTATTTTTTCTAAATCTTTTTTCTCCTCCTTTTCTCGCACATTATTTCTGCGGCCGTCCACTTTCTTCTTCCGCTCTTGCGTCTGCATGCTACTCAATCCTGCATGACTTTTAGTCTTGGGCCAATGATCCAAGTACGCCCATCATGTCTCCTCCAATCAACGCTGAGCATCTATATTTCCTCTATCAGGCCTCATGCCTCTCTGTTTTGCAGGTACTCTATAGAGCACGAAAGTCACTTGTGTTTGTGTGGGTGTATTTGGGTCAGGTGTGAAGCATGTGTCTCGCACTTCCTGATACAGTTTCTCCTCCCTGTAGCATTTTCCTGGTTTCTCATTTGGCATATTTGTATACATTTACATCAAATTCAATAAACAGTCATGTAAATTATATTATAGCACATTATAGAGCCTTAGTAAACACACGAGTAAGATAAGCTTAAAGATTCCTTTTCCCTCCTCTGCATTAACACCACCACAGACCAAAATGTTTAATAAATTATCAGAGCATTGCACAGTTTGTTTTTATGATTAAGATTTGAGCAGTGCCCCAGTCGATACAAGCTAAGTGCATGTAATAAATAAAATACATTTTATCACAGTTACAATACAATGATAGTATTATAAAAAACAATAAGGCCCGAACTGGAAAGTGACAGCGGAGCTATAACCTGTGTCACTTTTATTCAAATAACACAGCAGAGGAAATTAAATGAATTATTTACGAGCTACAGTTGCAGCCGTGTTCTAGGGCAAGAGCATGTTGAGTCAAGCCAACTAATATGAATAATATCAGAATGTGATGTACACAGTATGTTGTGTCTGTTTATCGAGGGATAGCTCCCTCGATAAAGCAACATAATAGACTTGTTTTTGTGCCTAAACCTTTTTAATTCGTAAGTGAAAAAATGAAAATAACAAAGTCAAATGGAGAATTACAAGTCAAACAAATTCAAGAAATAAAAAGGAGTTCAAACTCCAGTCTGGGGTGAAAGTCATCCACCTCAACTACATCTGTATGTACTTGGTGGCTCTTCACACTCTCCTCTGACCTCATCCTAAAGTCTGTATGGCATAAAAGAGTCAGTACTTTGACACAAATACTGCACCAATATTTTATTTTCATGTTCTCGGCTTCATATTTACACTCTGAGAGCTGAATAATGGAGTCTGGAGCCCGATACCACTCATTTCACCAGGTGTAACGGCTCCATCTGGTGGATGAACTCGTTTTAATTCATTACGTTTGCTTTCAATAGTAGGTCAGCATAAATTATAAATATGAAATTGAATGAATGAGTAACACACCTATAAACAGTCATTGTTTTACTGTTTTAAACCCCTTAATTATTTTTAAAATATATTAATACAAAAATAAGGGATTTGTAATCTTGGGCTTGATTTTAAGTGTGTCTTTTTGTTTCAGGCCTCTGTGACGGTTCCTCGGTCAACATCAGGCGACCTGCTAGCTGGATCTTCAGTTCTGATTCTACCATCTGTAGAAAGGTGAGAACGTCTTTTTCATTTTGAATGGAGGTTTAATGAGACCCACACAACCTGCCCGATCTCCCTCTGATGGGTTCATGTCTTTCACAGCTGCCTGTCGGATACAGCTTCTGGTCTCAGTGACGGCAACGACGGAAGTTCAGGAGGTCGGCATGAGGGCCGCTCACTGAAGCGTCACCAGAGACGATCCGTGCGCAGCCGCTCCCGCCATGAGAAGTGTGCCAAGGCCAAGCTGAACGTGCTCAGTGTAAGGAACTGAACTGATCAATTCCTTTCATTTTTATAATCAAGCTCTCGGTCACTTATCATTTAAATGAATTCTAATGATTGTTTTGCAGATCTCTAATGTGGGGGACAGAGTTGCAGAGTGTCAGCTGGAAACCCACAACAGGAAGATGGTCACCTTCAAATTTGACCTTGATGGTGATAATCCAGAGGAGATCGCACAGATCATGGTATTACTTGTTTGATTGATCAATAAACATTTATACAAATATTAACTGTCAGAATGAAGATAATCTCATTCTGCACTTACACTACTCATAGTATATTTATATATTAATGTGAAATGCACATTCAACTATTGTTTTTCCTCTTTTAATATCAGCTGCCTCAACCATTGACCATGACAAACACACAGCCATTCTGAGGATCACTCTCACAGTACATGTAATGGTAGTTGCTCATTTTTGTTTTCTGTTCCAGGTTGAGAGTGAGTTCATCTTGGAGTGTGAGCGGGAGTCTTTCATCGAGCAGGTCCGTGAGGTCATAGAAATGGCTGACGAGAATGGAGAAGGGATGAAGGAAGCTTTTCCTCAGGTAATTCTTTACTACACATCATCTTCTTCACCCTCCATGACGGTTTGGATCTGCGCTGTCTGAACCTATAGGACTTTGCCAATAACATGTTTTCTCTTTGCAGATGAGTGACCTCCAACATCAGCCTGCACTGTCTGTTCCCATGCTGCAAGGTAAACGATCTTTATCCAAATATAGAGTGTTTAATGTCCAGTTATTGATTTTCCTCCTGCCTCATATCTGACTTTTCTTTTTGGGCCTTCCCATCAGGTATTTCCCCGAATACGATAGCGCAGGTAGTTCACTCAGCAGGACGGAGGTTCATCGTCAGCCCGGTGCCAGAGTCTCGTCTTAAAGAGCAGTTCTTTGGAGTTTCTTCTGCTAACACATCATTTGGAGATGAACCTAACTCTGGTGAGATTAAAGTTTGTTTTTATTCAGTTTGGAAATCAGATGTAGAAGATGTCTGTGTCTATTATCCTATTTAAAATTAGTGAGTGGCCGAGGATTAATATTGTAGCACATATACATCTTTGTAGTTGGCTATAAAAAAAATGTTGCTCCTAAAATATAACATTATAGAAAATAAAATCGCCATCTGGTTTTCATAATTTCACAACTGTTTGCACAAGCAGTCCCTGCTAATTTCTCTACATTTGTAAATTTGCCTTTATATAGTTTTCATATACAGTAATTACTCCCCTTTTTTCCCTAGCTCCCCTTGTGGCACTGGGCCTTTCTCTGTCTGCTCCATCCGGGGTCCTCCAGCAGGCCTTCAGTAACATTAGGCAGTCTCGTTTAGAGAGAGGCAACACGGTTGACCCCCCTTCTTCTGAGCAAGAGCCAGCCACCATTCCGTCCACTGAGGCTGCTCTCGGCCCGAGTTCTACCAACATCCTGGCTCCTCCGGAAGCCGTAGCTTCCACCACCAGCACTACGTTCCCTCCTGTGTCTCCCCCATCTACTGTGACATCCTCACTGCCTCCCTCCACTGAGAGGGTTTCCCCTCCACCTATAACCACGCATACCCAATCTCCCGTTCCTGAGGCCAGTGATCCCAGTCCACCCCCTCAGTCTTCTAGTGAAACACCCCCCTCACAAGTTCCAGCACCAGCTCCCAACATCCCTCCCTCATCTTCTACCATTTCTCCTCCATCAGCACAGACCTCCGTCCCTGCAGTCCCTGGGCCTCAGACAAGTAGTAGTTCTGTGTCTGTCTCTTCTGTTGCTGGAGTTCCATCTACCGGTACTAGTACTCCCCCTGCTTCAGAGCAGCAGCCTTTTAATGGTTCATCCATCCATCCACCACAGCACACAACCGCCCAGCCTGTTCCCGCTTCAGCTCAGCTACCATTCACTGCTCCGAATCAGGTCCAAGCACAGCCAGCGGAGGCAGAGGGCGCTGAGCTCCAGTCAAAGGCCGCTGGTGGAGATGACATCCAAGCTCTAGATAAGAAGCTCCGGTCCCTCTTTAAAGACCAGAACACCGCCTCAGCGTTGGATCCTAGTCAGAACACAGGGACCTCCTCTCCTCCCACTGGGACCACTTCCCCTCCACCTGGAGCCGTCATGGTGCCTCCATCAAACCTTCCTCTCAATCCTGGGTTACTAGGGATTCTTAGCTCCATCACCACCCCAGGACAGAGTATGACCCCAGGAGGACATATCCATACGCCCCCAACAAAGGCCAGGTCACAGGTGAGTGAAAACTGCTGCATCCAATAATGAATCCAGCATGCAGTCTATTACAATAATGAATGATTTAACTCTGCTCTTTATTTGTATTTTTTTAGACTCTACCCACTGGTTTTGACCCAGCTGCTACACCTCCCTCTGACATCATCCCCCCGTTTCCTGGACCAAATCAGGTGAGATCTACATTATCCCTGCAACACTCCCTGCCCCAGGGGTTTTTAGAGCACACAGTTCTAAGTATATCACATGCACTACTTATTGAACCACTTATCCTGTTCCTAATTTCCTATTTGGAATTTCCACAGTCGCATCAACCTCTGGGTAACTTGGATGCGCAGTTGAGGAGAGCTCTGAGCCCGGAGACAGTTCAGGGGGGGAACAGCGCACCGCCTCCAGCAGCAGGTTTCACTCTGGGACGTTTCCAAGTAAGTTTGACACACAGATTCAGACTATTTTTGATGGTGAATTCTGACTTAAAGTTTGGGATCATTTTTATAATAACTACCTGCCTCCTCCTTCTCAGGTATCCATTCCAGATCCCCATAGCGCTGTCTCCTCTTCCTCCCTCACACCGTCATCTACCACAACCTCCTCCTCCTCCACTTCTTCCTCTTCCTCCCCCTCAAGTCCAGAAAATACCCTCCACCGGTCATCCGGTCTGTGTAAAGTAGTTGCTGAAACGGATGGTGTTAGTGGAGCCTCATCTCTCTCTGTCGGTCAGGCCGATCAGCCCACCACCATCGGACGCTTCCAAGTGTCTCCGAGCAGCAGTGCAACGTCCGGACCCACCAACGGCTCTCAAGTGGGACGATTTTCAGTCACAGGTGTGCACCAGGTTCACAGCACACTCATTAAATCTTATTACAGAGACTGGTTTGATAAAGCATTTTAAAATCCTCCTCACACTGGACTAATGTTCACATAGGGTCCTACTACAGACAGAGTACCACACAAAACTGATGCTTTGCGGTTTTATCGTTTAAATCACAGCTATCATTGTAACTGAACTGACAAAAGGGAAGATGCTGAAAGTAGTTGTTTGTTTTATCACAGCCGTCCGTCTTCCTCTGCCTCCTTCATTATTTTTAAATATATTCTGTTGGCAGATGCTGCAGTGGGAATTATTAATGAGAGCTTCGATCGAATTTCGTAGTTTAGTAAACCTATCCATCTCCTCAGCTTAAAATACATTTGGTTTTCATCATATCAGAAGATAGTCCTTGGATCAGTGTATTTGCAGGAAACACATTTTATCTTAATCCTGCACAGAACATAAATGAATGTCAATAGTACATTTGTATGAGTTCTGTATTGCAGTGACCTCATGTGTTTTATTTCCCTCAGTGTCTGCAGCGACAGGCTCCAGCCCGTCACACGGCTCCAGCAGGCAGAACGGACCCTCGTCCTCCACCTCTGACCCACACAATACACATTACAGTAGTGACAATGACGACTCGGAGACTGAGGACGATGCTTTGCAGAAAGAAATTGGCAATCTTAGAGAGAAGTATGTCACATATTCATCCTATTATCAACTACTCTTATTATATGTTACTCCACAGCTCTGAAGTATTCATTGTTTCTTTCTTCTCCCGCTCACAGACACATGAGCGAGATTCAGGCCTTACAGTCGCGTCAGAAAGAGGAGATTGAGGCTCTGTTTACGCGAATGGGGAAAAATGCTCCTTCCTCTGTCTGCTCTCCTGCTGCGGCCATGGCAGGAGGTCGACGTAGGCTGAAAAGCAAAACCTACAAATCCGGTCGCAGCAGTGGACAGCCCAGTCCCATGCACTCAGGTGAGTTCACTGAACAGGCTGTTTTTTTTGATTCTCAAGACAAATTTAATATCAACTTTGGGGTCAATACTTAAGTTTGTGTTCTGTTTATGCTTTACCAAAGATCCAAGTTGTTCATGTGTATATCTGAACCTCAGTCTGTGCTTTGGTTCCTCAGAGTCCCCTCCAAAGCAAAGACCTCCCTCTTCAGAGGTCTCACAAGTGACAACAGAGGCGTCCCAAGCCGGTGGCGGCTCGTCCAATCAGCAGCTCCGATCCTCTCCGTCCATGCCCAGCCTCAGTAGCTACGCCGCAGGTTCGTGCAAAGAGTTAATCTCATCTCAGTGACTTGGTGAAATGATTTCCTAAATTAATTCTCTCATTCACATCTCACCTTTTATCATTTGCCAGGATTGAGTGGGACCAGCTCCTTAAACGGTTCAGGCCACTGTCGGAGCCATTCAAATTCGGTGACCCAGGGGACTGGACCCACTCCTTCTTCCTCTCAAACCCAGAAGGGTCAAGGGGTCACCTTCACTCAAGACCTGCACCAGCTGGTGGATAACTGGGCCAGAGACGCCATCAGCCTCTGCAAGAAAGGTCCTAAACCTGGAGCACAGGCTGCACCCGCACATGATGTAAGCCTTCACTTCATTCTTAAATTCAAAATGATCCTTAGTATTTTATGATCACGTCTGATATTTATGTTTACCTCTTACTTTATATAATAATGCAGCGTTATAAGTAGTAAGATTTTGTTTTCCCTCTATAACAGATAATTCCCCCAGCCAACATGGGCCGAAAATTCTCAGCTCCAGGTTACCTCTGTCCATCGCTGCCCACGCCTCCTAACGCCACATCCACCACCACCACCCAGCTGCCCACCCCGGCCAATCACTCTGCCGCTATGGGACCCCGCAAAGGCTCCCTGGTCCCAGCTGCTCCGGGGTTTGGATATTCCTCTCCCCAGTACGGTGCTCCCCAGTGGGCAGGACCCACAGGCACGTGCCAGGTCGGCATGCTTAATCCTGCGCAGCCACTACCTACGACAGCCTCAGTGACCGCAATGCAACAAGGCTACCACATGGGAACCACACCATCACCCCAGAATCCAGTCAGCCACGGAGGGTCCAACCTTAGGCCGACGTAGCCCAGTCCGAGCCCCGGCCCGGGAGGAGACTGCAGGGCCACACGGGGCCGAGACCCAGACAGTCGCTGATTGAGAACCACTAGCTCTCTCTGCCGGTCAGCTGGCTGTGCTTTTTTTATTTTTTATTTCTTTTATCATTTTGTGTTATGAGTCGACCCGTGTCCTCTCAGGCAGAACAAACATCTGTTATTGGAGGGAGAGTGCAATACACACCCACAGCACATGAGTCCCACACTTAGCCTGCCATTAGCTGTGGAAATGAGCCGTGAGAAGTGAGGTGGTTGTGTCTGGTGATGTCACGACCCAGAGGCACAGCCGACAGCAGCCAAAGATGTCTTTCTGCGAGCGGACGCTGTAACGTCGTGATTTCTTTTTGAAGAGGGATACCGGTGCACATCCTTACTGGTCCTGTCTTCACTGAGGACAGTTTACACCACAACACAACACACCTGACTAAACATTGACCTGGTTGAGTGACTTGGGGTGGTAGGTTATGTCGTCTCAGAGAGTGAGGGGCGAATGTGAGTGTACAGGAAGTGGAAGATACGAGTGGGACAGTTGGTTTGTTCCAGTCGGAGCAGTAAGAAGAAGCGAGGAGGAGAAGAAAGACATAGTACGTCAGGCTGGAGTGGAACGGAGAGGGTCGGAGTAGGAACACCTCCCAGATGGAGTAAACGCAATAATGGCAAAGAGTAGATGAACTGTCCCTTGTAACTGTGGCCTTAATCCCCAAACACATTAAAACTTTGTACATAGATATTTCTTCACTGGGTTATGATTCCATGTTTAGCATATTTATGTCCCTGTGAGAGTCTGTGTGATTTGAGTTGTCTCTGATCAGATACATTTATTATCATAATGAATTATTCTTCACGTCTGTCAGGTATGCCGGTGGGTCTGCCACATGGAAGAGCGTTGTCCTGGTGTTGACCGCCACTCGAAGCTGGAAGCTGAAGAGGTGATGCTGCTGTAGATCACAGTCTGGGTAGTGGGGGTTTGCAGGGTGATACGTTATTTTTATTTACACAGGAATGAAACCTTGTCGAGAATCTTAAGTTGACACATGGAACCGCTTCATTTAGTGTTTAGCTCTGCGATAAATCATGTAGAACGATACAGTTTTGGTTTATTAATTGTAATATTTGTAATTTTCTGGGTGGGGCGGGGGGGCCTCAACCTCCCGACTCCACCCAGGTGTTTACAAAGATCATGCACATCTCTAGATTAACAGGTCGTCACATTTAATATATTTAGCCGCCACCTCTCAAATCACAAGTGTCTGGGGTTCTCTTCCTGTGGTCTGTTTTTGTATGCGTTATTTAATAAAACAAACAAATGTTCTTTATGGACCTGTATTCAGCCATCAGATTTTGATGTTGTTTCACTGTAATTATTATTAAAAGGTTGTTAAACAACACGTAGTTAAAGGAATATAAAAAGTGCAATTGCAGGGTTGTTGTTATTGGTATTCTACTCACCACGCAGGAGTAAATCCTGGGGTTTATTAAGCTCATCATCTATGACTGCCCTGCCCCCCCCACCCTTTTCTATTTTATTGTATATACGTTCATGTGAGGAAAGTGCTTTCACGTAACGCTCGACCCACTCTACATGCACACGCACTCTAACCTGTAAACATGAGGGACACTTTAGTGCCTTGCATCCTCACTATTGACAAGTTCCAGATTCATTTAGTCCTGTTGCATCTGTGACTGTGCTGCAGAAAAACTTAACCTGTAAACACAACCGGACACACAACTCAAGAGGATGTAACACTCTGAAACCATGGACCAGACACACACACACACACACACACACGCAGAACAAAGAGCACACTGACTAATGTGGAAACCAATTTTTTTTTCTCTCTCTACAGTTACATTTTGTGTTGGTTGTGTAATCAGCTGTGAATTTATATTAGGCTCATGCGTACATGTTTTGGCCGGCATTTATTTCTGTGGATTTATCATTAAAAACTGTTTCGTGGAAGCACTTGTTCAGGCAGCGAGCGCTGTATAAAGGTTCAGAATTCTTCAAGCTCTTTTCGTCTCCTCACCTCACGGTTGCCATGCTGTCATTGTGACTCCTTTGCCTGCTTGTAGATTGGATGAATAGTAAAACTTCTCTAGAGAAAAAATAAGTTACTGCAATGCAGAATATGCAATGTTTAAAGTTTTATAAGGGCCGAGGGGTAATGGAAACATTTGCATGCTGATGAGGGTTGTTACTGACTTCAGTGTTTTTGATATTGGAATATTAGTGATCTTTTTATTATTATTTGCCTTCCTGAGTCATCACAAAGTGTTGACACCTTAAATTGCCACTCACCAATATCACAGATACATTATCAGATGATCCGCATATGAGTTCTGCATGCTGGCTTCACTGGTGTGTCCTCTTACAACTGGCCACTGTACAGCACAAGCTCACAACAAAGCTTTAGGTCCATATGCTACTATGTAACAGTCACAGAGCTCCATCAGTACTGTGTGAAGCTGCTGACACACAGTGATGTTTGTCAAATTCTTATCTCTGATCCCTCCCTACAGACGTCCTGTGATTCAGTGTCTGTTTTGTGTATGTTTTTCCACATTGTACAAAATGTAAAAACAAATAAAAATATCAATGAAAGCACTTGTCATGTATATTGCTGTCATTAAAATGTTCTAAACCAGAATGTTATGTAGTAATTTGTCACTGACTGAACATTTATCTAGGGTATATTGTGGTTTCTTACTATCACCCTATAGTTTAAAATACTAACATGATATCCAAAGAACCTAAAACATTTCTCTCACTTGAAATATTTGACTCGATCAGCAGCAGCTTATTAAAGTTAAGTATCTTTTGATCAGATATATTCTAGCATTCCTCCAAATATTACAACTGACTGACCTCTGTGGTATTCATTTATTTTGTAACAAACCCAGGTAACAGCAGCAAAATTGGCTTCATTATAACATTAAAATGAATATAAACACAAAATTAAATACGACTTCATTCTATACAGTGACGAGGACGTAAACTCTCAGGTGTCCAGTCTGCGTTTCTTCATGTGCTCTCCTTGTCTGTACGGACTGAAGCCTTCGCCTGTAAAGTGAAAACAGAAGAAATAAATTATGCTGCATTGAATTAATTTAATAGCTCATTTACAAAAATTGAGTCTGCTCCTGGAACCTCACCTGGTCTCCCCGGATACTGGTTCTGGTATTGAGGTGTGATCTGAGCCCTTTCCTGTCCTCTTCCGTGTGATGGGCCCTGGACTGGGGGTCTGCCCAGGGATCTCTGCGGGGTCCGACTGCGGGTCTGCATCTGGTGATTCCCGGGTGTGCCGGGCCTGAGCCCATTGGACGGCGGCGCATCCAGCTCCTCGATCCCGTCCAGATTGAGGTCCCAGACTTCCGGGTCATCTGCAGACAGGGACAGTAACAGCTGAAAAAAGGTTTCCTCACCTCATAAACTGTCTCAGTAAGTTGAGCCCTCTGCTGGTGAGTTTCAAGAGTTGGACAAGTATATTTTGTGGCATTAAATGTCTCGTTATTTATTTATGGTCTGAAAAGTAAAAAGTCACAGATTACACGAATAAAAGCTCAAACTGTTTTAAAGAAGGTTCACAGAATAAATGTCTTGTTTGAGAGAAAAAGACAGAAAGATCTTTCCAGGACCAGGTAATCTGAATTTGAGGTCGCAGCTTTCCACTTTAAATTATTTAACAGGTGAAACCCTTACCTCCACTGGTTCCTCGACCAATAGGAACCTCGGACTCCTCAGACTTGGCCTGGTCCTGGTTTTGATGCTGCATCTTTGCCTCCATCTCTTTCCTGAACTTCTGCTGCAGCTGCTGCTGTCGAAGCTTCCTCAGCTGTTTGGGGTCTGTGTGCATCTCGGACCCGTCAGCGTCCACCGGGTCCATGGCAGGTCTGAGAGGAGGATAGGGAGTTATATCAAATGAGACAGCTACAGAAGAGATGAGGAAGTGTAAAGTGAAAAATACTAAAAACTGCCCGTCATCTCACCCTCTCCACTTTCAAGCATGTGGCTTTAAGTTAACATAAAAACTAAAAACATAAACTGTGTTTTAAGACGGACGACCAAACTAAAAGATCAGAATACACGTCAAAGACATTGTCCTCAAAAATGGTTTCTGTCCTTTTAAGTCGTTCTTATCACACTGATGTATGCTCAATTGTTATTTTGGTTTTAATTAATTATTTGATGCTATTAAAAACAGGTGAAACATAATGATCAATGGCTGAGTTGGCGGGAATACCACAGCTTATCACCACGATCACTACAAAACAGTCTGTGGCTCCAAAAGCGCAGGATATTATCATCGAAATGTGTCAATTGTTTGTTCTTAATACAACATATGAACCCCTTAAAGCCAGAGCTGTTCACCTGGTGCGGAGGTTCTCACTCTTCACGTCAGGAGCGGGTCCAGCTTGAGGAGTGTGAAGGTCTGAACAGTTCTGGTTCTGGTGGAGGACTCTGGGCTCCAGCGGCCCCCTGGCAGGACCGGTCGCAGAGACATGCTTTTCCTCTCGGACCAGACTGGAGACCCGGGCCTTCTCCGCTAGAGGCTCCCCGGGGGTGCGTTTTGTCTGGGCTGGGTCGAGAGGAGGAGGAGGCTTCGTGTGGAGGAGAAGGGAGAGGTTTCAGACGCCACAGACTTTCTGAATGAAAATAAAAACCCTAAATGCTAAAAGTTGAATTGACTGTGTCTGACCTTTTTGGGGATCTTGTTTATGGCGAGGAGATATTCTTTATCCAGGATGCAGTTTCCGAGGGAATTACCAAAGCATCTCAACAGAACAGCACATATATTTTAGGTTTAAAAAACAATCTAAATATAATTTTTCTTTATATATTTAGTATGAAAATGTCCTCAGTACCTCAGTGCTCTCTTCATGCCGTCAGTCACAGCTTCCTTTCTTGCTTTTTCCAGAGCCAGAGCTTTCGACTTCAGTCCCTCGCTGACTCCGTAGCCTACATCCTCGTGAAATGCTCCGTCCTGCAGGAGAGGTGCACGTTACACACAGAGGATGAGGGGGGGGGAGGATGGAGAACATTTCTGCTGAACTCAGTTTTTTTTTTTTTTTTAACAATATGTTTATTAGGTTTTTTCAGGAAATTAAGTAGAAACAGACAAGTACTAGGAATAAGTAAGAAATTATGCCAAAATGAAAAGAAAAGAGAAAAAAAGAAAAAAGAGAATAAAATAAAGGCATAAAAACAGAACAAAAAAAGAAAACAAAAGTATCAAACAGGGCGTACAGTTCAAGACAATTAAATGTATTGATGCATCACTAGTATACAAAATACATCCAAAAAAGAGTTGAATGGCCTGAATTTAGTTTTGATTAGGCGATTTGTCTTGTCACTATCTTAGCTAGAATCACAATGAAGAAAAATGTGTGATCTCTCACCTTCAGCTGCACTTTGATAAAGGCACTGACTCCAACATAAAACTTCCCGTTGATGAGGTCGATGAAGTCTGTAAAACACAAGCAGTTCCTGTTACTCTGGCCGAACGGCTGGTTTGATGTGAAGCAGCATCCTCCGGAGAAGAGAAGCTCAGAGTCGTACCGACGTTCTGCTGAGAGATGGAGTGAGACCATCCGTTGTATCCAAACATTTCGTTGGCCAGGCCGATGACACGATGTCCCTCAACATAGCAGACCTGTTCAAACCAGAGCGGAACAGAGTTAAAGCCAAGTGATCTTATGCAACTATTGGTTGTAAAGTTTTTATTCCTGCCTGATTTTTTGATATACCCATCTGTTGTGTTGATACTTCGACACATTTCTAGAGTCACATGAGCTGTGTGAATTTGTTTCACCGCTGACAGAAAGAAAAACAGAGACTTGCCTTCTGCCCTCCTCCAGCCACCCTGGTGCTGATGTACTCTGGACCCAGCCGCTGCCGCAGAGCGTTCTGCACCGCCTGGTACTCAGCGGCTGTGTAGGTGCACTGTCAACACAGCACAGATAAGAGAGAAAACACACAAACGCTCACACACACACACTACAGACTAAAATCTCAAAACATTGTGTTTAATCTGCTAAGGAGGTGACGTTTTTGTTCCTGACTGTTGGTTTATCAGCAGGAATATTTGCAAAATACCTATTAAATGGAACGATGGGACGAGCGCCAGGAAAGAACTCATTAACTTTAGGTGTGGATCCACAGGTTCTTTATTTTTCTTGGCCTAACCTTCACCTAATTTTGGGGCCAAAAGGCGAGTCCCAATCATGTGACTGTGTAAACACACACATGCAAAGAGAGTAAGTTTGGGTGTGAACGTGCACCATTCGTGATGTGTGTCTACGTTTGTGTTGAACAACTGAATCTGAGCTTGTGTTTCCATCAGGGATGTGTGATGACAGATGTGAGGAAACACTGGATCCTTCTCATGGAAGCTCTCTGCTGTGAATCTGCTGCTAGGTTGTGTGAGTGGGATCCAGACTTTACCAGCAGACCCCTCTGTGCTCATCCTGCTGTTAAACTGGGAAACACCACTGACTGGTTTCATCACAGCTGAGCTTTGCCTTTTGTATTTCATTAATTGTGCACACCTGAGAGGATGCATGAGTTTTAAATGAACCTTCACAGGAGATGACACTTATATGTTGTGACAGTTAATCTGTTGATGCAGTAAATCTCTCATTGGATCAAGGAGACTCCCACTAACACACCCTATAAAGAAGAGAGTTTTTCTATTTCATTCACTGTCATTGTGCAGTGTAACATTTTGCTCTGTGTTTTTTATGTTTTGTTTTCTTAATTTTAATTGTCCAGTTTGATCCTGTAGATAGAATACAATGTGTTATTATTATTATTATTATTAATTTAATTACCAGCACATTTCTGTGTGGATAAAAACACATGGAAAAACTCCACAGTGGAAGTCCAATTTTAGATTTCTACATCTTTCTTATATGAATGAAATGATTATACATGAGCGTGAACGGTGTCTCTAGTATCTCTGGTTAAATACACACTGTGATCCCCCCCCCTGTGGACCACCTACCTGTCCGAAGCTCCTGGCTGCAGGGGGGCTCTTCTTCTCCTCCTCCATGCTGCTGCTGGCTGCAGCATGGACAACAGCACTGGTTAATACAGATAATAACTAGATAACCAACTAACTAGATAACTAATTAACCAACCAGGCTCTACCGTTCGCTTATCTGAGCCAGCAACACTAGCCTGTTCCCTGGAAGCTAACCGGAAGTGAAGCTCCCTTAAGGGTTTGCACATCAGGCTAGTTTACCTTCACTCGCTAATAACAAATCACACGTGACTCACCGCAGTAAATGAGCTTATACACAAATAGAAACGCAAACTCACTTGCTAATATTTCCTTAGACGAAGGTTCAGCGATGAATGAATCCTCCGCAGTGTTTGTCTATCTGCTACATTTCAGCTAATATGAATTAATCTGATTTAAACCACAGTCCATGAAGTAAACGCTCTTATGAACTTCCCGCTCGGGCTACAGGGGGCGGAGCCTATGCTGCCTTCAAATCCGTCGGAAAAAATAACAGGTTTTTTTGTGTTGGGATTTTGCAAAGATTATAATCGGGAGTTATAAAACTGGTAACAGACGTTGTGAGTCCTTATAGTTAATGTTTGTGTCTGCTTCAATTTTTTTGATGTGGATTTTATCACCATCACTTCTCAAGAGCGGTTTGCAGCCTCATCATTCTGCTGTTACCATAGAAACCATATTTGGTTACTGAGGGATTATTATTTTTCAGTACTGAGTAGTAAATGTTCACAGTGTGTATTTAACTAGAGATACTAGAGACACCATTCACGTTCATTTATAATCATTTCATTCATATAAGAAATATGTAGAAATCACACCAAGAAATGTGCTGGTAATTAAATAAATAATAATAATAACACATTTTATTCTATCTAGAGGATCAAACTGGACAATTACAATTAAGAAAACAAAACATCAGTGACACAGAGCAAAATGTTACACTTCACAATGACAGTGAATGAAATAAATAAACTATCTTCTTTATAGGGTGTGTTGGGGAGTCTCCTTGATCCAATGAGAGATTTACTGCACCAACAGATTAACTGTCACAACATACTAGTGTCATCATGTGTTTATTTACTATATTTGTGTAGCAACAACAACAACAAAAATCGAATTCTTATATTTGGGGATTAACTGACAGTTTCCTGATGCATGACTTGTCTCCTACACATGCACACACACGATTTATCTTGTAGTAATTTGCACACGAGACTCAGTTATTTACATGAGGACCCGTGCAAATGGAGGATTATCTTCAAAATGCCTACGCCTGCACTGGCAGATGGCAAAGACACAACTGCATAGATTAGGGTCAATGGGTGCTACACTGCCTCCTATTCTATTTACTGTATATAGTTGTGTTGGCCACAGCAACAAGGCACATCCATACGCCTGATCGTACTGTAACAAACTGTAACTACTGCAGCTCCGCCTCGTTTGCTTTCAACGAGCCTGTGTTTTTCATGTTGTTGGGTTAACAATCTGTATGTGTGTGTGTGTGTGTGTGCATGTCTATCTATAGTTATGAGGGCCAATTTCCGGTTCAATACCATAGTTGTGAGGACATTTTGACATTGTGAGAACATTAAGGCTGGTCCTCACAAATCCAAAGGTGTTTTTGAGGGTTAAGACTTGGTTTTAGGGTTAGAATCAAGTTTAGGTTAGGGTTAGAATTAGGTTTAGGTTAGGTTTAGAATTAGGTTAGGGTTAGGCATTTGGTTTAGATAGTTATGGTTAGGGTAAGGTGCTAGGGAATGCTCCTAAGGGTTAGGGTGTATATAATTGTCTATAGAGAGACAATAGTTGTCCTCACAACTATAGAGAGACAAGTGTGTGTGTGTGTGTGTGTGTGTGTGTGTGTTTGTGCGTGCGTGTGCATGTGTTATTACACGTCCGCAGCTCGATAAACTCAACGCAATTATGTTCTCTTAGATCCCACACTACTCCCCCCCCACCCCCGCCCGCCCCTTTTCCGTTTGGCAAACTGGTTGAACCAGCATGCGCGTCCACGTGCGGCCCCGAGCGTGCACGCGTCCAGGTTCGTTTTTTTTTGCATCTCGTCAAAACAAAGCGGGGGCGCGCCGGCAGCGGGAGCGAGCACACAGCGGCGGTGCACGCTCCTTGAATGAGCCCCCTCTCCTCCAGCACCGCAGCCCGGACCCTCTCCATCCGGCCCATGAGCCCGGGGACAGTGCTCGTCTCCCGGCAGGACTACATGAGAACACCCGCACCCCCCCACCACCACCACCAGCAGGAAGCAGCCGACGGGAGAAGCAGCGGTGAGTGCGGGCTGCGGGGGACGGGCGGAGGTGCGTGACACACGGGAACTTTGTGGTTCCATCCAGATGTTCTCTCCAGATGCGCGTCCACGTTGTTTACTGTCACGCTCCTGGTTAACCACGCAGGTGAAAGACGAGATGGAAAAGCTCCACGTACGCACACGAGTGGCTGCACATTCCCCCCCCAGCGTGGACTGGTGCCTGCGGGTCCGGCCCAGTGAGCAACTGGGTTGTGTCGAATAAACCAGTGGGTCGTGTGTAGCAGGGGGACTGGGAAACAAAAGGGGGTTGATGGGAATGAAAAGAGGAATCGATGTGAGGGTGGTCGCCCTAAAAGACAAGGAGGAGGAGGAGGAGGAGGGGGGGACACAAGCAGAAATGCCAAGACTGGCGTGGCGTGTATACAGTGTGTGTGTGTGGGTTGTGTGTAGTCTGTGTGTGGGTCTGTTTATGTCTGAGATGTGGTGTTAGTCTAATGAAACGGATCAGACACAGCAGTCTGTCACTGATCACTGGATCACACACAGGGAGGCAGGTTTGTGTTGTGTCTTTGTCTGATGACTGACAACAGCCCAGACTGTTGTTCTCCCCTCTGACCAGGGGAGGGCGCTCCACCGTGTACAGTAGGTTTCCATGGGGAGACACCCAAATACACGGTTATACACACAGAGGGAGGGAAAGAGAGAGAGAGGAAGAGAGAGTAGCGTGGTTACGTGGCTTTTACAAGAACAACAATCTGCGCCCACTCACACTCTACATGCACACACATGCAGCTCCATATTTTTCCCTGATGTAATATGCGTGTGTGTGTACTTGTGCTTATATCTTTGTGAGGACCATTCTGAGCGTAGACTTTACAGAGTGAGGACATTTTGGCAGGTCCTCACTTTTTCAAAGGGCTCTTTGAAGATTAATACTTGCTTTGGGGGGATTGAGATGAGAATTAGGTTCAGGATCAGGGATTTAGTTGTGATGGTTTGATCAGGGTAAGGGGCGAGGGAATGCATTATTACACCAATGTTCTCACTCAGATAGGAGTTCAAGAAATTGTGTGTGTGTGCTTGTTTTTGTTGCCTCTAAAGGACCTTTCCCAGTATAAACATTGACTTTGTCAGGACCAGTAGACCTAACTGGGACCGAAGCCTGGTCCTAATGAGGCATAATGTCAATTCTCAGGTTAATTCTAAGGTTAGGGGTAGGACAGGGATTGTGGTGAGGTTTAGGGTTAGGCATGAATCTGTCATGGTTAAAGTTAGGGTCAATGTTTTGGCTAAGCTGTCCACAATGAGTAGAAGTCAATCCAGTGTCCTAACAAGTTTAGCCCTGCAAACTTGTGTGTGTGTGAGATTGTAGTAATTGTCGGAGCGTAGGCTGAGCTCCGATTGCAGAACACTCCTCCATGGTGTTGTAATAACGGTCAGCAACAGGAAACCAAAAGCAGCCGACTCATTTCACACTACATCTCCCTGTTTGGCTGCTGTGCCCCTGTGACTGTGAGATTTACTGTAAATTTGTATCTTGTAGTGCTTTTATGTTCCTCTTTCATTCATTGACTCAGATTTAAGGGCGGCAGCTGGATCTCAACTCGTCTCTGATGCCTCACACATCCATGAAAAAAGCTGTTTGCCTCATATTACTGCTTCAACGTAAACCCAAATAACCATTCCCCCATCCTTTCCTCCCTGGTGCCCAGATGCTCGATGGACTCCGGCGGAGGCATGCCTCCAGGCCCTCCCCCCGACCCCTGTCCCTCAACTTCAGCACCTTCTCCGCCCCTCCCCCGAGCCCGGACATGGACAGCAGCAGCGAGCATCCAATCAGGAGGTAAGGCTCAGTTCCTGGGATTAACATTTCACAACATAAAGCGGCATCCTGGAAAATGCATGAACTATTCATTAGCATTAAAAAAAGATCCCCTCGTCTCCGGTCCCAGAAGATTTCATTAACCATCAGAGCTTTGCCTGCAGCATGTTGACCTAATGACAATGATCTGCTGGTGGGATGTTGGATTGACTCATTTCCTTATGTGTGTACATCTCGTCAGTCTGTACACCTGCTTTCTGTGGGTTTTGGTACTTGTGGGTCTGGAATGTCTTATTTTCTTTTACATGAATTGAAGTTGAGGACATTTTATTTGTATGAAAGTGTGCACTTAAAATTCAGATCACATCTGTGCTCTAGAAGTGAATCACAATTTAGGAGAAGTGCTTGACGCAGACGAATGGATGTGTCACACTCAGAGTTGATCCCGGATGGAAAGCGAAGGGCCCAATAAACACTGGCCAGCTTTTTGCAGATGCATCATGTCGCCATATAGAGCTCCAGAAAAAAAGAGAAATGTTGCGAGAAATGTAATCTGTAGTTTATAGAACCGAAAACAAAGTTCCTCTTATTTTAACACATCTATAAACATTTATTTGTATTTCATTTTATTGTAGCATTTGTACAAATTCAAATGTATATATAACAATAATATTGTGTGGTTTTAAAGAGATTATGAGGCAGAATATTTCAGATTTTATGGATTAAACAAACATGTAATAACATATGAATATGTCAGTTTTTTGATAGCTGGATTTTGTGAACATTGGACAAAGCTATGCTAGCAGTTTCCCCGGGATTCCTGTGTTTATGCTAAGCTAACCAGATCCTATCTCTAGCTTCATATTTACCACACAGACACGAGACTTGTATCAATCTGCTCGTCAACGTCTAAGTGAAATGTTAAAATAAACTTTTAACCCCTGCGTGAGTAGCTCAGACAACACTGATACTGAATATGACACAGAGGGTAGAGAAAGTTTTTTACAAGCTGTTCCAGAGAATAAAAAAGAGGAGGAAGTGGATATGGTCATCAAATATAGATATTATCAGCATCAAGACAACAGTATCAGCCAGTCGCATGTATTGTTCCACTTTTTGACTTCTTGTTCTGCTGCAGCTGTGTTGAAATCTGAGGGGCAGAAACACCCTCTCCACTGTGTTGTATTGTGTCGCTGCTTCCTATCCCTGTTCTTGTTGTTGCCAATAAACCAGATGACTTCCTCCTCCACATCCCCTGAACTGCTTCACTCTGCTTACCCTGCAGATCGCTTGGCATCTGTGGTTCTGCATAAATATTTGTTTGCATCAATGGCTGTATTGTAGCGACAGGAAAGCAGTGAGGGAGGAAGAGAAGGCCTCCGACGGTGCATGTGCTATTGTTATTTCTTCTCTTCTGAGATCCCAGGCGGTGGCCCACCTCTGGGCTCGGCTCCACCCATCCTGCTCTTAACGTGCTGCCCCTCTCTCGCGACGCATTATCCTGTCCTACTTCTCTCCTCCTCTGTCGCCGGCCACTCTTTGTCTTGTCATTGTGCTTTTTCTGTCTGTGTGCTCTCTCTACTTCTCTCTCTCTCTCTATCTCTCTCCAAGACACACACTGCTTGTGCTCTCCTCTCCCCCCTCCGGCTAACTCCTCCTTCTCCTCTTTCTTCTCCTCCTTCTCCTCCTTCTTCTCCTTCATCTCCGTATCAGTGCTTGTCAACCCAGAGCCTGACCTTCTTTCTCTCCTGTCCAGCACCTTGCGTGTACATCCTCTCATCTCTTCCTTTATATCTCCCTCATGAGGACTCTGCACCGGCTGAAGTTGATGAGCTCCCCCAGCCTGAGCGAGCTGGGCAAGAGTGAGAAAAGTTCACCGGAGGACAGAGGGGAGAAGCAGAAGAGGGCAGGAGCCAACGCCACCTGGAACAGGTACGACGTATAAGATGCAGGAATGGCTGGTGTTTAAATACTCCGTGATTTAGACCGATCTAACCAGTTCAACGTTACAGCATCCACAACGCCGTCATCGCAGTCTTCCAGAAGAAAGGTTTGGCAGATAACGAACTCTACGTCCTCAACGAAAGTGTCCGGTGAGTTTAATCACAGAAATAGACGCATACAAACACAGCACAGGGAAAACCTACCTTATTTTAGACTGTCGATGTCATTCTGTGCTATAATTAGTTTAATTACTGTCTCTCCTGTGTATGCTGACTGAATGATTTCTTGTGAATGAGGTTGTTTTGTGTGTGTGTGTGTGTGTGTGTGTGTGTGTGTGTGTGTGTGGGCCTGGGGAGTCATGTGGTCCAGCCAGATATCTCATTATCTTACCAGACCAGATCCCTCCCTCCTATCACATCAGCCTCCGTTGTAGCTCAGTAACACATTTCCATGTACAGAAAAGCCACTAAAGGATTCACACACACACACATTTCTTAAACTACACAGCAGACGCTGGATTATAACGCAGGGAAACATGGGCTTTGGTAGATTGCTATTCGTTCTGTGGTTCAGTCTCCTCGAGTAGTTATGAACACGTACACACACATTGTTACTGACAGCGATTGAACAGTTTTCATTATAAATGTTTATGTAATAATTGTTGGTTTTCTCAGGCATCTGCTGAAGACTGAGCTGGGGTCCTTCTTTACTGAATACCTTCAGGTAACACACCTCTGATTTTAAATTAGAACTTTATTCAGATGCATGAAACTCCCTGGTAAATTGAAAAGAAGTATTAATTATAGAGAGAACACTTGACAGTGACAGCACCTCAGATAATTACTGTTTTCCTTTCACAGAACCAGCTGCTGACAAAAGGCATGGTCATCCTCCGGGACAAGATAAGATTCTACGAAGGTACGAGTGCTTTCATAGTCGTCTGAAAATATATTGTAGAGAACCAAGCCTAAATTACCTGTCCTTTTGGTCCTTTCGATGCAGGTCAGAAGTTACTGGACTCTCTGGCAGAGACGTGGGACTTCTTCTTCTGTGACGTCCTCTCCATGCTGCAGGCCATCTTTCATCCGGTGCAGGTACACAAACGTCTCCAGACTCAGCTTGTTTGGGTTGTGTGTTTGCTGCCCAAAGGGTAAGTCTCAAACTGCTCTGGTGTTTTCCGTGTGCAGGGTAAGGAGCCCTCGGTCCGACAGCTGGCTCTGGTGCACTTCAGGAACACCATCGTCTTAAGCGTAAAGTTAGAGGACGCCCTGTCTCGACCCCGGGCCCGTGTCCCCCCCTCTGTTACACAGATGCTGCTTATTCTACAGGTACGGCCCTGTAGGCACCAACTTCACTGCTTCTCTCCTCTCTCACTGTTTGGAAGTTTCTGTTCTTAATAAGGCAAATAAGCATTCAATAATAACAGTAATAATATGAGTAATACTAATACATTTGATTATTAGATCACGTTTTACCAAGACATTTCACATGGTCTAAAAAAACAGAGAAACCAAGAGAAAGCAAATTACTGTGTGAGTCACTAACACAGACCATAATCATCTGCTGTTTCACCCATTTGGTTAAATGTTAGATATATAATCAGCGTCATCTTTAGTTGACGCTCAGCTCACTGTGTTTGTTTATAGGGGGTCCACGAGTCCCGTGGTGTGAATGAGGAATACCTGAGGCTGGAGTCTCTGGTCCAGAAGGTGGTCTCACCGTACCTGGGCACCCACGGTCTTTGCTCAGGAGACGGAGAAGAGACCGACTGCTGTGTCCTTGGTGAGACAGTGTGAATATAAACCAAAAGGCAAAGTATTGACGCGGAGAAACGTTTTTTTAATCAACACGGCTCCCTCTTCTTCCTCTGGTCTTTCAGAGAAGCGTCTATCGTGGGGCTGGCCCAAGCCCGCAGATCCACCGTCTAAAAACCCTGTGGTACGATCCAAGAGCTACAACATCCCTCTGCTGCTGACCCCGGTGGCTGAGTATGACCCAGATGCCAGCTCTACTGGCAGTGGAGGAATTCGACGCCACTCGGCCTGTGAGATTATATCATGCTCGGAGGAACAAGGACTGGCCTACGCTGACATGGCCCCGGGATCCGAGCTGTCTGGCGCCTCCTCCAACAGGCTGTGTGTGGGCTCTCACTTCAATGGTACGACAAAAGATTGAGACTTCTGTATCCATCATTATGTTATTTGTTATGTAAAAACAATAATCATAATGTTATCTGTAATAATCCCAGGCTCCCTGTCATTCACAGGTATTGTACAAGCAGGAGCCAGTGGCATGGCCTTGCCTCTCCCGTCTCCCTCCATTCATCCCCTCCACTCCTCAGGAGCTCTCCACGGCACCGAGGCCACAACAACAATGACTGATCTTAGTAAGGGCGCATCCTCCTCGCCGCCCAGTGAATCCTCCAGCCCCGAAACCATAATTGGACAAGTGCTCGACTCTGCAGACTCAGACTCAGATGGGATATTTATTGATTTCCCTTCTCACTCATCAGAAGCTATGGGGTACACTCGCGAAGGCAGGCAGAGCATCGTGTAGCGGTGGTCGCCTTTAGGAAAGCACGCGGTACACACATCCATAACCTGGGAAAAAGATAAAACGTACACTTCATTAAAGGGGTACCATCGTCCTTATTTACTGTTGTACGATGGGTTTCCATGACGACTCATTTCAAACCTTGTAACTCCACAATGACATTGTTTAAAAACCATGAAAAACACAACACAAGCTACATTAAAACTGCAGTGGCTGGCCCTATTATTAACTAATTTAGCTTTTTTATTTAATGAAATTGTTATGGGTATTTTGGCTTTATTAACAGGACAATCCAGGTATGAAATGGGGCGAGAGAGCACGGAAGTCCCACAGCAAAGGGCCAAGTCAGAACCGAACCTGCAGCCACTGCAGGACGACTCAAGCTGTCGAGTTTGTCCTTTTTAAATAAATACTGAACCACTGTAGGATTTTGACCTGTTAAGTAAATATAATATAGAAAGATGTCAATATTTATTACATCTCCCATAGAAACAAATTGACTTTAACAAAGACCTTGTCGGTTTTGATCTTTTCATTGGATTTGCTGACGAAAGCATAAAACTAAACTAGAGATTATCATCATGTCCTGTAAGTCTATAGAGGGGCACCTTATCCTTCAAATGGTCAGTTGACAATATTTCTAATGTGCTTTTCTAGTGTTACTCGTCTCTCAAAGCTTTACACCACGAGTCACAGTTACCCACTACACACACATTCATAAAGTGTTTATATGTGCCTTGCTTTACCACACACATAAACTCCCTTAGGGTTCATGGTTTTGCCCGAGGACACTTCAACACATGGATTGGAGGAGGATCGAACCACCAACCCTCTGGTCAGTGGACTACCCACTCTACATCCTGAGGATAAAACCAGGAAACCGAATCAAAGTGGGAGTTACAAGGTTTTCACTCATCTTTTCTGCGGACGTGAATTTTACAGCTGCCACTTAAATGGAAAATGGCTGGAACTTTTTTTCATCATGAGTTTGTTTTGGCAGTAACACAGTGATCACGTCCCACTTTTGTACGACACCTTCTGAAAATGTTGAATTGTTTTTTTTATTGTCAGCCGCACTCAAAGAGGTCTAATGCAAAATTATCTTCTTAGAACATCAGTGTGACAGCATTTGCTTTTTCTCTATTAGCTGTGTGCAGCAGGAGTTTGAGGAATATGCCGATGTTTATTGTTTACAATCGACAAAGACATGAATATTTTGACTGAATGTTGTCTCACACACTGTATTTTGCACCACCACTACCCTGTAAATAAAAGTGCATCGTTGGTTTCTAGGACAGCTAATTAGTGTAAAGTGAGCTTTTACCTTGAATTCAGATTTTAATAAGGCATTTTTAACTGAATCTTTTTCAAATGATGTTTTACCTCAAGCGTTTTGTACTTTACTTTTTTGACAATCTATGATGTCTACGGAGTTGTACTTTGTATTAATTTGTTATACTAGCCCAGTAAAAAAATAAATACATTTTAGTAATGTTTAAAAACATGAGTCATCGCCCCTTATTGTAAATAACTGATTTACTGGAAACAATATTTGTCCCGAGTGATGTTGTGTGAAAAGAGTATGATGCAGCACTGGTTGGTCTTTCTGAAAAGAGGAGGCACTTAAGTTGTTTTACTTAGTGATGCTCCGTTAAATCATCTAAAGTCAAAGCCACTGCCAGGCTTTTAAAAATATTGAGGTCATGAGTCTAACGCCCCCCAATGGAAAGCCCACCCCCTCCTCAGCTCCGTGAAGTTTAACCTGACGCCACCGAGCGTTGGGATTTTTCCTATTTACCTTTCATCTGTGCTTGTTTGCCTGTTAGTTTGTTGCATTACACAAAGTCAACTGGAATGATTACCAAGAAACTTACCGTAAGGATACAGAATGGGTCCTGGAAGATCCCATTAAAAGCTGGTGTGCCAAGATAGGCCGTTTTTCAATACATGGATCCTGATAAAAAACAAAACAGGAACTGAATTTTGGTGCAGATGTGGATCTAGTGAATTTAAATGTAGTCTCATAAGGGCCTGTTGGGCCCGAAGAAATATGTTCTACTAACTGCGAAGCTAGTTTTAAAGGTTAAATGAACCATATTTAGGGCCCGAGCACTGACAGGCACTGACAGACAGTGAGGCCCTATTGAAATTGTAAGGATTATTATTATTTTTCAGGCAAATTAATAGGCTTTTTGAGGGCTTTTACATGCTTTAACATTCTTACCAAAATTTGCAGAAAATTAGAAAGTGGTGAAAATTTACTTTTCATTTATTTTCTGTTATTTTTTTTATTGTTTTAATTTTTAATTTACCTGGATTAATTTAAAAAAAAAATTCAATTTTATCTAATTTTTTCAATTTATTTATTTATTTATTACATTTTTTGTTTTTAAATTTACATAGTTTAAGATATTGTGCAATGCATAGGTGGTTGAAGTTCTGCCAAATATAGGGGTTTAGTATCTTGCCAAGGACACTTCGGCATTGATGGGGAAGAGTGGGAATTCAACCAGCAACCTTCTTGTTGAGGAACGAGCACTCTACCCGCTAGGTCAAACGACCACACACACCGCCTTTACATTGACATTAAGGATTGTATTACCTGCACATGAGAAACTAAGCACAGGAAGAAGATGGACACATTATTTTGTGTGTGTGTGTGTGTTTGTCTGTGTCATTCTATGCTTTTTTTGGTTCAAATTTCAGAGAAAACCATTGTATTTTCTACTAAACTACATATATTTGAAAGCCTTACTTAAAAGTTACTTTTATATTTTTGGATTTTAGATACTGGGTAATTTAACATGATTTTAAAACCTATTGTTAGAGAATAACTCAGTAGTTTCCAACCTTGGCTTCTGACGCCTTAAAAGAATCACAGTGTAGGAAACTTTTAATTCAATATAATTCTGAATTATTTTTATAGTCTTATCGGCCGCTCAAAGCGTTTCACAGTGCAAATCACACTCACCCATTTATGCACGCTTTCACAAAGTACTTCTATATACAGAACTTTTTCTATCACGTAACTTTGGAAAGTTAAAAATAACCACTACTTGCTTTTGTAGTTATAATAATAATAAGATAACAATTATGATTATCATTATTATTGTTAACAGCCTCATTATCATTGTTGTTGTTATTATTACTAATATTATCGTTATAATTATCAATATAATAAATATGAATCTCCACAAAGTTTGTAAACGAGATCACACTGCTTTTGTTTTGCAGTAACCTTTCAAAAATTAAATACCATTGATTTATAAGCGTGCTTTTATTTTGAAGACACCAAACGGAAATGTGTCGGTAGCTGTAGCTCAAGCTAACTGCTGTGTTCTCGCATCGTTTGTTTTTTCCGGTGCTGACGCTGCTCTCTCTGTCGTAGAAGTAGTTTTTTAAACTTCGGCTGAAGGAGAACACGTTGACCGTCCTGGTGATCGAGGTGAGACTCTTTAAATTGTGTCTTTATCCGGTTTTCGTAGTTAGTTGAAGCTAAGCTAGCTGCTAACAGATAGTAGCCTCAGCCCTGGACTAATGCTAAGTGAAGAACATAAACACTAGAGGTGGTGTTGTTGACGTAAGACCAGATGTGAGTCTTGTCTTCTGTTCCTCATGTGATCCTCACGTCCATCAGTTTCATGTGTGTGTCTGTGTGTGTGTCTGTGTGTGTGTTGTGTGTTTTCAGGTGTGTCACCTTGGCTGTGGTCCTCCCTCCTCTCCCCAGTCTCTCCTGGTGGTGGGTGACACTGGCTCCCTGCCAGTCCTCTGCCGATGAAGATGTCCCTGGCCCAGCGGGTGCTCCTCTCCTGGATCTTCGCCCTCATCTTCCTCATCATGCTGGTCCTCAAGCTGGACTCCAAGATCCACTGGAACTGGTTCCTGATCTTCCTCCCCATCTGGACCTTTGACACCATCCTCATCCTCATGCTGATCGTGAAGATGGCCGGACGCTGCAAGCCCGACTTTGACCCCCGAGACGGCGAGCAGAGCCTGAAGAAGCGGCTGTGGTACCTGACGGCCCTGCTGCTGAAGCTGGCCTTCTGCCTGACACTGTGCTCCCACCTGGAGCGGCTGGCGGACATGTGGGTCAGCGTGGTGTGTGTCCCTCTGTGGGTGCTGCTGGGGGGGGCGCTGGTGGAGCTGGGACACAGTGTTTTCCACTACAGGAGGGACTGAATCAGAGGAGCCTACAATACTTGATTTTGAACATGACAGACTTTTTACTCTCAGGCTTCTCGAGCTATGGATGCAATCTGATCCGCTGGATTGGAATCAGAGCTGACGCAGACCTTATGAAGCGCATTGTGTTTCAGGCCGACATGAACGATCCACTTTAGAAGCTGTCTATTTGTCAATGTCATTATGAAATTTGATGTTTCTGCCTCAAGCTCAGCAAGTTACAGCAGGTTCCAAACTCAAGAGGCTCCAAAGAGTTATTCACACTGGTTCACAGGTTTTAAATCCGATAAACGCAGAGCGGGACGTTGGTTTGACGTTCACGTGTGTGCACCGGTTCTTTGTGACACTAAATGTTGCTCTACAATTCACCTCTTCACTTTTTTGGGGGGAGGGCGCACACATACTGTATGGACACACAACTACAGCCTTGTCTGCTGTGTCCATGTTATACTGGTGCCACGTTGACGGTATGAAATGACTCTCTGCAGTAGCATGCACTGTGTACCACTGAACCATCATATATGTTGCTGTCTATGGAGTCACTGTTGCATCTTTGTGTATTTCTGTAAAGCAGTTAGAAATCTCACAACTTCCACATGTGATGAATTTGTCAGTACATCCCAGAATGTCCCTCAGCCACTGAAACTATTCAGTTTGAATGTAATCCGGAACATTCTCTGGATAAATGAATAAGTCCTTTGCACTGTGCGGATAAAGAATTGTAGTTTACATCCTTGTGAATGCAAAATATAATTCTGTAATACATGTAATACAATTTCTGATGGCTGTAAGGCCAATGCTGAGTTTTAACTGTCAAGCTTGAGTTTCAATTCATCCTTTGTCAGTTATAATGCGTTAATCTGGCCGGCACTTGTCGAAGGCGAGTTACAACAGGTAGATCCAGTTCCATCTCGGCTGTTTAGCTGTGGTCGGCCTTTTATTGGTGAAACATGAGCTTTTCGAATGAGATGATGGTTTATTCCAACATGATCTCATTTAGAAGACTAGCACCTACCCTAGCATTTAACTCAAAGTTCCTATGAGGCTGATGGGAATTTCTACAGATATCCTAACATGTGAGGGAGAAGTGGAATGACAGAGCCATGTTTCCAAACCTGTTGTTGAAACCTGGAGGATGTGAAAGGCAGGAGAGACATTAACATCGACCACATCCATATTTTGAACCATTTATTGAGAGGTTCTGATCAGAGTATAAATCACACTACCAAGTCTTATCTTAGGAAATAAAATGTATTTACAACAAAATTTTCACATACATTGGTTTCAAATAAAAACAGACAGTAAATAATATAAATAAGTTCTATGGAAAATAAAACTTGTTTTACAAAAAATATATGCAATTTCTGTATACATTTTCTCACATAGGTGCTAATAACATCTATACTGTACAGTTTTGGTACATACAGTATCATTTACAGCCCTGTGTGAGTCAGAGTCCAGTCTGAAAACAACCTCCTCCTCCGCTTTCGGAGTGTTAGAAACAACAAACTCCATCGTCTAAAGTAACACGGCAGAGAGGATTTCAGGAGATCTGTGACTCGCTGGCGTTCGTTCTCAACCGGTGAACACACACGATTCCTACAGCAGGGAGTGAGAATGGTTGTTTTCAGATTGGCTAGTCCAGTACCTAAAATCGGTGCTTTAAGAGCGAAGCTAAGTAGTGCACAGGCACTGACACACGGGTCACATTACATTTTGTATAGAGCCTACATACATTCGCTAACAAACGTGAAGTGAGCTACTTAGCTTACATTCTTAGGCACTGTTAAAATACTTGGGGGGGGGGGGGGTGCATCCACGTTTCGCTACCGGAGAAATGTGGCCGTGTCAGCAAAGAAATGGAATGCACCTGCTCGTCTAATTACAAATTAGAAAGACCAGTCCGTGTCTAAAGGAAGGATACAGTTGCAAATATTTTAACAAAGCCGCAGCATACGTTGCACAGTAAAAATAGAATACTAGACACCGAGACATTCATAGCAAGAAGTCTTTCTCTGTTTGGGGCGTGTGTGTTTTCAGGGGATGTTTTAACAAGTGCTGCTGGGGTCGAGTGTCCTGAAGGGGCGTGGCCTGTTTCCCCTGCACCGAGTCCTTTACTCTGGCTCCTTTAGAGGGCACAAGTGTCCGACTGTCAGATCCCGGCTTAGAGGAAGAGCCCCGAGAGTCACTGTGGTGGTGCGCCTTAGGCCGACTGTCTGTGAAGGAAAGGGCGAAAGTTTGGTGAGCATCCATCGGCTTAAAGAGGTCAAAGGTGATGAGTGTCCGTGGTTTGTGTTCCGGCGGTGTCGGACCAGAGGATTTCTTCCTCTCGTCCTTACCGCCGACGTCTTTATCCTTCTTTCCTTCTTTCTTAACCTGAATGTTGGCAGGTTTGGGGGGGCCCGTCTTCCCGTCTTCTCTCCCCGACTTCGCCGGCGTACTCGACGTGTTGCTCTCCTTGCCCTCCCTGTGCCCGCTCTTCTCCTTCTTCCCGTGTGAAGACTTGTGTTTGTGCGAGCAGGCGTCTCGAGCCTCCTCTCGGTCGGGCCTCGTGTGAGATGCCGCGTGTGCACCCCCCCTGTCTTTCTCGTGCTCCTTCTCTCTCCTGACATGGCCCTGCGTCTTCGAGTCCCACTCCTTGGCCCACTTCTCCTCTTTCTGAGCATGCAGGGAAGTTTGAGAGGCTTTGCTGCCCTCTCTTGTCCGCTCCTCATCCTCCTTTTTCCTCATCTGTGGCACAAGCGGTGTCGATGGGTTTCCCTCTCTTCCCGCCTCGGCCTTCACTTTCTCATGCTCTCTCATCCTGTCCCTCTCTCTATCCTTGTCTTTCGGCCTGTCCTTTTTATCCCTCTCCTTCTCTTTACTTCTATCCTTATCCTTCTTCTCCTTCTCTTTAGGCCTTTCCTTCTCATCTCTCTCTCGTTTTACTTTCTCCTTTTTGATCGGTGTGTTGTTAGTGGTCGTTATAATATCTTTAGTTTTCTCTTTTAGACTTTGACCTGGCAGAGTCGTCTTCTGCTGCCTCTCTTCCTCCACATTGTTCTCCTTCCTAATTTGCTGTAGTGATTTTAAAGGTGTACTGTCCACTCCACCCTCATGGCCTTTCTGTGGTGTCTGGCATGTGTCTGCACTACAATCCTCCCCTCCCTTCCCCACCTCTTTCTCATCTTCCTCAGCTTTAGGCTCCATTAGTGTATGAGTGAGAACACCTTCGTCTCTCTCCTTCTTTACAAAGTGAACAGACTGTGTCGTTGCCAGCTCCTTCATCTCGGCGCTGTTCTCCTTCTCTTCCTCCTTGAAAATCTGTCGTGGCATATGTGAGGGTGGCCTCTCCCCTCCTTCGATGAACTCTGGCTCCAGCTTGATCACCGCCTTTACAGCAGGGTCACACTCCTTCTCTTCCACCTCCTCGTCGTCCTCGTCTTCCTCCTCGCTTTCCTCCTCCTCATTCTCCTCCATATGAAGCGTGATTTCCCTATGTGCCCGCTTCTCTTCATTCTTCACCTCTTCCTCCTTCACTTCGTGTTGGTGATACTGTTTGAGTCGGATATGCCAGGCCAAGCTGCAGACAGCAGACACTGTCTTGAACTGGTGGACGACTCCTCTGGGGATGAAGTAGATGTCATCGTGGTAAAGTTGGATGCGGGCGTATCGGATCCCCTCCCTCCGGAGCTGGTTCAGCTTGGCGTCATCAATCCACTGTACACACTGGAGAGACAGGAAGACACGTCATTCAGCAATTCCACCATACAAGATCAACTGATGCACTCGACAAGCTAACAGAATAACACTGGGGACTTCTTCAGATATAAATTGATTATCAAGAGACAATGGGGCATGCCATAAATCAATGAAAAGCTCAGGGTTTTCTATTTTGCACTGAAAGACGCAGCACTTTGATTTTACTCTTTACCAAAAGAGTAATGTGTAGTGTTCACTTGTAAGTGAAGCTTTAAAGGATGTCTGACAAGCATCTGCTTATATCTGCTGCACATCCAACTGACATGATTAATAACCCTGACCCACCTGAGACAGCGGGGGTTCATGGAGATCCAGCTGCAGCCTCATGACCACTTCTGGGAAATCTCCAGCGTGGAAACACACAACATCTTTGGTGATCCGGGAAGGGATGTCAGTCCTGTGAGGCGAAGATTAGAGTTAAATCTGAACACAATAAATAACCGGCGGCACCAACTTTTCTCATAGATGTTGTTACATTACAGTGTTATTAGTGTTTTAAACCATCCCTAGATGCAAAGTATTTCTGCACTGTGGACTCACTCCTCTCCGCAGCGCACAGCCTTCAGCACTCCTACAGCTGCAGTCGTCTGTCTCTCAAACCCTTGACCAATGTGATCCGCGTGCGCTCTGGTACGATCCTCGAACAGCATCTCCCGGGGCTCACTGGCTCTGGGTAGATACTGCAGGTTCTTTATCTCATTGGTGGACCTGAAAAACATTCATTAACAACTGTCAGGACATCTTCATGGCACGTCTACGTACCTGTACATTGCATGTGCAGGTACGTGACCAGGCAAAAATAGTTAATGATAAATGTGGCTTTGCTATTCCAACTCTACTTGAAGCTCATTTTTCCACTTTCACAAATGAGGACGATAGTGAGAGGAGGCCACCTGTGCACTGGTAAACATTTACAGACTCAGTATCTCCACTAGGGTTGCCAAGGGGCGGAAAGTTTCCGGTAAATTTCCGGAAACTTTCCGGAAACTTTCCATGGGAAGTTTAGCTCGGGAATTTTGAAAAAAATAAAACTACGCAAATTAAATGCTGAGCAATAAAAACATCATTCAAAACTCTATTTTAAAAATGTATGGAATGCAGCACACGCTGCACGTTGAGTTTCAACCCTCCACTGTGCATTCTTCCATCACATGCACAGATATCTCCCAGCATCCTGCACTCTACAGCAGGGCTGTTGAGGCCTGCTGTAGTGTGCAGGACTAGTCAGGTAAGTTTTGATGATATTACTGGGGGAAATATATTAGCATGCAGATTGAGGATTGTTCATCTACCCTATTTCCATTCATTTATCCATCAATTGTAAAATATGTTTACAGACGATTCCAATTGTTTGGCTAACTATTTATATCTCTGGCATTGCATTTGTGTTATTTACAAACATTTTTCTCATCTTATCTACAGAACAATGCCACGTGCACTATCTCATGTGTGGAGGCATTTCACCCCATCCAATGTAGAAGGAAAGGTTGTGTACATTTGCAAATACTGTGCTAAGACCTATGTTAAGAATGACACAACGATGCAGAAGCATAAAGTCAAGTGCCCAAAGTTTCCTCAGGGCTCAAATCAGCCTATGACACAACAAAATGTTTATATTTATGTCTGTATATGACAAGGTAAATAGAGTTAGTATAAATTACCTACAACATTTCCCGTTTATTCCCGTTAGTTCCCATGGAAAGTTTCCAACTTTGAATATTCCCGGAATTTTGCAACCCTAATCTCCACACACCTTTTCCTTTTGAAGGGCGACTTCGGCATGTCTGCCAAAGGGATCATCTGTTCCCCGGGTCGGACCCACATGATGGGGCCGTCGTCGCTCTCAGTGGGGCTCTGCAGCCGCAGACTGGAGAATGTTCCCCAGGGCAGAGTCCGCTGCGAAAACACAGGGTGAGAAACTTCCAGTTTCATAATGACTCGCAGCCATACACATGGAAAAGAAAGACAGATGTTCACACGTCCTCTAGCTGCGTGTACATAAACAAACATCACAAAAACACTGACCTCCAGGAAGGGAGATTCTTCTAGCATGTTGATGAACTCTGGGAAGTAGTCTCCGACCTCCTCATCCACAGCTCCGACCAGACTGACCTGCCGCATGGCCCCGGCCCGGTATGTTCCCTGGGAGTAGGTCCGCTTCACCTGCAGCAGGAGAACACAGCGGAAACAGATCAGACTCTCACCCCCAGGCATCAATAAATCTTACTATAAATCTAACACTATAAACACATGTAGTCTACTGCCAGCTGAAAATGTTTTAAACCATATTCGCCTTTATGGTCAACTACTCAGGCAACCGTGGTCAATACAGGGATGAGAATTGATGACATTTTATTGATACAAATACCATTATTGACTCTAATCAGCTCGATTCGTTATTGATTCCAATGACTGTTCAGTTTCTGTAGGAATAACCCAGCCTGACTTCTCATTTGGATAAAATGTATCAGCACTGATCCCTGTTCTATCAGCCAATACCAGTGTTGATTTAATAAGCTGTAAGAGTTTTTTCCCCAATGTTTTACAATGTACAACTGGTTCAGAAAGTTTGAAACACTGATGACAGAAAGACAGTCCTGCAGAGAAATTAGTAAAAATAAAAAGCTCTGTGGATTATATTATTAAATCTAGGAAACAGGATGAACAAACATAATGGGCTCAGCTAAATAAATAAGTTCATGAAGTCCAGGAAAACCTCAGCATATAATAGGTCTCAGAATTAACTTCTATGATCATATGGATTCTTCAGTTTGATGCATTTTGTTACTCCATTGTAATAAACTGCAGGAGGTACCTTTTCTGTATGCGTGTGTGGATAAAGACAAAAAATCTTTAGAAAAACAAAAATACTACTTAAATGCAAAACATATTAGAGTAACTAGGAACATGATACATGTATTTATAAACAACATACACTCAATGGTCGAATAGAGCTATGTCTATGCATCTTTTACAACAGCCCTGTATGAACATCTGTCTTAACAAACTGTAAATGATTCAGTTTTTTGTTATATTATCAGATATATGCTTTTATAATACACTTTTTATGTGATATATAACAGTAAGTAGGCTCTGGTCATTTAACTTGACTCCCAGCACAGTGGGTTTAACTTGCTTTTTATGTTCTGATTCTGACGATTTTCTGAGGAAATGTTACAATGAGATCAGCGCCACTGACAGTGTATAAATGTATTGTTGTTATTCTTCTGATTGACTGCTTTCAATGAGCCCTTCGCTTCAGATATCCAAAGCTGCACAGTGCTTTATATACAGACACAGCAAAATAGCAAAGTCCCTCATATGTAAAAAGACGCGGTACCAGTTGCTGTGACATAAATCACAATGCATGAAAATCATTTCTATGTTACTATCAACAAAACTATCAGTGTTACTCAATAAAAAGGAAATAAGATAACAAGCAGAAAATAACAAATAGGAGAGATTGTGTGATCTGTGTTAATGGCTTCACCACAGTGCAAATAGGTGAGATGTGAAACCACAGAGGAAACAGGAGTTTGGTGTTTTTGACAATTACAGATAACGAAAGCAGATAATGATCTGGTCCTGGACGTGTTTACTTCACTTAAACCGATGTGAGAAAAAACACGAATGAGAGTCTTACTCATGCAGAGTCATTCTCAAAATCTCCAGTCTAAAATTACATCATATGTCAAATAACCACAAAAAGTCTAGAAGGAAGATACATTTTTACAGGCGAATTTAAGTTTGCACTTTAAAATCAATTCATATTCATCTACTCTCAAATCTGTAAGTTCCAGAGGATTGACCAGACCAACACTTTATCTTACCCTCTGCAGACACCAGCCCTTTTGACTTAAAAGGTCATACATATACACAAGATTCACTTCCTGCACCAGCATCTCAGACCAAAACAAATTTAGCTTGTTAGTCAGTAAAGCAATGTTTGCATGATTGTGCCGTGCAATGTGTAACTCAAACTCTTATAATTCGGGCGTAGCCGGCGTCACAGGAGACAGGTGTGTTTACAGTGTGTGTGTGTGTGTGTGTGCTCGCAAAGACGTCACAGTGCAGGAGGACGGTGAAAGTTGCTGTGTGCACCCGGGTGTCACGTTTATATCACTGAACATCCGAGCTGTAAGCCACCTCGCCTGTTAATGAGGAGGGCCGATGGTTTCAACAGACGGACTCACATGAACTGACAGCCACACACATTAATCTACAATATCCTCCTTACATTGAAAACTATTGATGGTTAAACGCATAATACATAATCTTTAATTTGGTGTGAAAAAGGGATTCATTCTCCAGAAGAGAAATTGCATAACTATGGATTAAACATACTCCAGGACTGTTTTAGGACAAAGGAGTATTGATCAAGCGGCCATGTCACTAGTGTACTATGTCAACAATTATGTCACTGAAAATTATTTAAAAAAAGGTAAACAGGTTGCAAAAAGGTAAACAGCCATTGTGTGGGCCACAGCCTGGAGGAAAACACTCATACAAATATGTTTAAGTTTTTAAATGCTTTTCTTTTTCTCCGTTTGTTTCTGGTGTCCACATTGCTCCAGAGTTTCTCACAACCCTCAAAAGAGGATTTAGGAAACACTTCTGACCCTATTTCAAATTTAAAAACTCCACGATTACATTTTAGTCTGGAATAGGTAGAAATGGAGACATAGACATCCACATTCATTTTCTGATTGGGTCTCAATTAACCACAATTGAACAACGGGCAACATGGAGAACGACTCACTTTCCGTCCAGGGAAAAATAAATTGTTGAAAATTTCATAACATCTGTTCCTCCGTAGTAGTTTTTCTGCATCTAACTGCAGAGAAAGCTGCTTCCTGTTTGCACGGACACACGCATGCCCAGTGTACGTATATGGTCATGTGATATGCACTTTCACATGTGTTAGTATGGAGGGAAAAGGTTCCTGATCCGGAGCGAATAACATCTGGACAGAGACGAAGCCTCAGATAAAACTAGACTGTATGTTTGTATATGTGTTCCACTCTATCCATCACTCCTGCATGTGAACGAAGTGCGAGTTTGAAGTCTGTGATTCAGACAAACCAGGTTTAAACACGGCCATGAATCAATCAGTCACTTCAGTCGAGGATCACTCGGCAGCGCTGCTTCACCATCATTGTTTGCTGGCGGAAAAATACAAGTCCACCCTCCTTATAATCAACTGACGTTTAATACAAACTGGCTAAAATCAAGAAAATAAACTGACAGCCGGATCGGGTTGGTCTTTGTATAGTAACAGGATCAAATGCATCATCTGCCTCATGTTGGTAGTGGAGGAAAATCCTGGTGCCAGACGAGCTGAAGCAGATCCGATTACAGAGCTCATGGAGTATCAGTGCGATCGAGAGAGAGACCTTGGACAAGTTTTCCTCACGGTGACGGGTCCTTGGAATGAACAATTTTAGGTGTGCCTGACCTAAATTGATTCTTTCAAATTTTGAAAAACATGTTCAAGTGATGTACAGGCTGAGATTCAGGTGTAGGACTGACAAAAGTTTTAAACACGTTTTAAAATTTCAATCTTTAATTTAACAAAGAGCTGTCTACGGTGAATCAAGTTTCTTACTCACATCTAACAGGATGCAGCCACTTGTAACAGATATTAAAAGATGTCTGCTCTTCCTGAACAAACCCTCCTGGTTATTCTTCAGCTATTCATGCCTCATTATTAGAGTTGATGTTAATGTATTTCTAACACACGTGCAAATGGTTAACACTTTACTACTAATATGGAAACAAACAGTGAATCAAATATTAACTAGAATGGCACTCAGTGGAGCACATACCTCTCAGTACCCTTATGAAAACAGATTTTAATTCACTAGATCGAGATTTTTATTTGGATCTAAACCGAATTTAATTTTTAACGTCCCTGACAAGATCCATTAACTGTTCTCTGAGAAATCAAAGAAAATGTTGCAAAATGTCCTGTCTCGCTATGTTAAAGAAAGATGGGGAAAAATTCCGGATCTGCCCCCTGATCTGGATCAGCACCAATATTTTATGAGTTCTTCTTTGACCCATAACACATCCTTCCACTAAGTTTCATGGAAATCTGTCCAGTAGTTTTAGTAATCATAATAACTGACGGACAAATAAACAAATGCAGAGGAAAGCAACTTCCTCTGTGAAGGTAACTGGGGGGATTTCTGATAACAATGACGAATTGGTCTTACAGGCGTAGGATGTATTCAGCCCTTAGTGCCTATTTTTCCAAGTTTTCACGTACAGTAGCTTAAGAAAACTAAAAACAAAGTGAGGTTTGTGTGCTCGATGGTGAGAGTCAGAGCTGCAGGTGAGCAGCTGAGGGGCGTGTGGAGTCAGAGGCAGCATTTTGCATATAATATTTTTCCGCAAATACGAGATACAGCAAAAAGTGTAGTTACACCCAGAAAGGGTTTTTTTTCTTTACAGAGAAACTTCTAAATATGTAAATTTGAGAAACAGGAAACGTCAAACCGAGACTACAACAGAACAGTCCCACATGCAGACCCAGCTGTTGTCCCTTTTACAAAGCGTACAATAACAGTTAAGAACTCATCTATAACTGAAGTTACTTCAGCTCTTCCTTCTTATTCTGACGTGAACGCACAACTCTAACGATCAATACAGAGAACTCACAAGCAGGAGTTTTTCAAGAGACCAATTACAAGTGACAACAGAAGACGCCTCACACACCCTTACAGCTCCAAACACAAACAACAATACCGTCGCACAAAGGACCTGAAAGGGTTGAAGTGTTGTTTCAGTGTGTAACAGGTGAATCTTTGCTGCTCATACCTACAATCTGACACTTCACAGACACAAAGTGCACATTCCTGCACCTTCTCACACACACACCCCCCCCCGTTCAACACAAAACAACCGTCTCACCTGAGAGTGGAAGTTGAGCATGGTCGTCGTCTCTATGTCCTTCTTGCCGAGCACCTCCATCTTCACCGGCGCGTTGGGGAACTTGTAGGAGAAGTAGTCCAGGAAGTCGGGGAGGTAGGACGCCGCTCCGTGGATGATCCCCATCACGAAGGAGGCGGCCTGGCCCTCGTCCTCGCTGAACGACAGGGTCACAAACTCCTGAGCGAAGCGCTGCATCTCGGCCGGGGACAGGGCGCCGAGCTGCTCGCTGTAGGCGTGCGCCACAGACGCCCCCCCGTTGGCCTGCTGCTCCACTTGGATCAGGCGACTGAACTCCAGGCCGGACAGGCCCGGCGCCGGCGTGCAGTGGAGCGGCGAGTTGTAGCCCAGCCGGTCCCTGACCATGGTGGAGATGGAGGCGGAGGTAGCGGCGGGGTCCTGGTGGTGTTGCTGAGGAGCAGCGGTGGCGTGGAGGAGGCCGCTGCTGCCGTCGCTGCTGCTGCTGTTGTTGTTGTTCCCGTTGATTCGACTGAGGAACTCGGGCAGAGCCAGAGACACCCCCGAACAAACCGTCTGGCACGAGCGGTGGTACATCTTGGGTCGGCTGTAGCGCTCCTTCCCCCGCTCGCCGTCTTTGTGCTTCTTTTTCTTCTTCTTCTTGAGTTTCTTCAGCAGGAGGTCCTCCTCGGAAGCAGCGTTGGGCTTCTCCTCAGGCTCTGAGAGAGAGAGAGAGAGAGTAAGAAATCGTTTACACTTCAGGTTCAGCTTTTAAACCTTACAATATGTGGAGCTGTTTGCAGACACGAACTTTGGGAAATGTCTGGACAATTTGTTCCCGACTTTTTCTTTTCACATATAACAATTTAGCAGGAGCTTTTACGAGTCAGACACATTCACAACAACAGGAAAATCTCCTGAGCTCTCGGGTGAGGAGCAGGAGTCAGGACGTGATGTTTAAAACCCGCTGAAGAGATCACTTGTTTCTGTTTACTGAACATTGTCACCGCTCTTATCACCACAAGCTCTCAAACCACGTTATCTCTCCAAGCTGACATCTTCCTCTGTGTCTTCTACGACTCCTCTTCCTTGTGTTCTTTAGGGATTTCTAAATATGCGTCTGTCGTCAAACGGCCACTCGCTCACAGCGAATCCTCTGGATAATCTCCTGCTGTATTCTCACATGGCCTGACTCGGACAATAGCCAGAAAAGAAAAGGCCTGACTTGGACATTTGCCTTGTCACACACACACACACAGAACCTTTGGAAAGTTTCAGGAGATTACCCGGAGTTCAGTGCGTGTCTGCAAACAGCTCTGCTGAGGTGAAGATTTAAAGCAACTTGTGGTTACATCAGAACTTTGAAAAACTTTGAGCACGAGTAAGGAAATGTGTTCCACCAGGTTACATTTTAACAAACTAAATTAATGTGTCTAGTGTTTCTGGTTTTCAGTTTAAAATTCAGATTGAATGTTTGAATTAGATATTTAATCCTGTTGCACTCATTTAATTTGTTGTGTACTAATATAAAGACACACTTTCCTCCACAGATCCCAGTGTGGTGCTGTTTAGAAGAACCCTTGTTCACTGTGTGTGTCCAACACAGCAAAGTGATAAAAGTAATCACACACAATTCAAAGTCATCCAGGAACAGTGAGGAAGAACTGACCTTTCTGTGGAGAAGCCCCCTCTCCGTTCTCCCGGGGGATGTCCTGTGCAGGAGGCACTTTGTGATGTTTCCACTCTTTACTCTTCTTCGTGTCCCTGTCCTTCTCCTTCGTGTCCCTGTCCTTCTCCTTCGTGTCTCTGTCCTTCTCCTTCGTGTCTCTGTCCTTCTCCTTCACTCGGTGATCTGCGGGGACACGAAACACTTTCACATCCATGCGGAGACACATTTAATTTGTATTTTATTTTTTGGTTGTAATTACTTGACTATTGCTAGCAGATAACCTGTGACTCAAGCATTGCATTGCCAGCTTCATGTTATTGTTGTGCATCTGATAATAAACTCTTGAATCTTGAATATCGGTGAGGAGAGAAAACATTTCCACGTGTAGAAAACCCTCCATCTGGGCCTAATAAACACTGGGGCCTGTGGCTCGGAGACTTATGTAATATTCACTTCACGCTTCCATCGCAGTGTTTCCTCCCATGAGGTGTTGATCAGACTCCGGGCTCCGCTCCGGGGGAACCTACCTCTCTGGAGCAGCTTCCCGTCGCCGTTCTCGGTCTTTGTATGGCCGCCAGCCGGGCTCAGTCGCTCCGCAGCCGCCTCCTCCTCCTCCTCGTCGCCCTCCCTCTCCTTCTCCTTCTCCCGGTGCCGCTTCTCTTTCGCCTTCTTCACCTTCACGGGCACCGCCAGGAAGTTGCTGATTTTGAAGATCTTCCTGGCGGGGGTGGCCGGCCCCGCTGTCCCCGCGGCGGCGGCGGAGTGGCTCGCCTTGGCCGGGCCGAAACTCCATTTCGCTGGGCTCCCACAACTCTGCTTCCCGTTGTGCTTGTCCCCTGCGCACACCTCCCCGTTCCCCCGCCGAGGCTTCAGGCCCTTCTCCTCCACCCGGACCTTCTTGGGGCCCGGCGGGTGGATGTCGCTGGAGCACTGCGGGCGGCTCTCCGGCGGCCGCTTGGCTAGCAGGGGTTTGGGGGAATTTGTTTTGCTGTTCGCTGCGAAATGCATGGAGTCCACGGACTCGGCCATCTTGGAAGTTTCTATTTTTTACGGTCAGACGTAAGTGGTGCGTGAGAGCCAGCCTGGGGGCGGGGCTTGGGGAGGCTGCGTCAGACGCACGGGGGACGGCGAGTGGAGGAGGAGGAGGAGGAGAGTGTTTACAGCCGGGTGACAACAACAAGCTGGCTGTGCACACACTGACACACACTGACACACACTGCACAACACAATGCATAACAACAAGCTGGTTGTGCACACTCTGACACTGCACAACACACACTGCACAACACACACTGACACACACTGCACAACACACTCTGACACACACTGCACAACACAATGCATAACAACAGGCTGTGTGCAGCTGGCTGTGCACGCACTGACACATTGCACAACACACACTGACACACACTCATCATATCATATATCATATTATATCATACTCTCTGTATATTCTTTGTATGTATAAGTCTATATACACATATTTATACATGTGTACTTATTATTATTATTATTATATTTACTATTATTATTATATATACTGTTGCTGCTGCCATTATTACTATATACTGCTATTATATTGGTATAATTACTATCATATATAAATATATATTATGTTATATACTATAAACTGTACTATTTTTATATACTGTCTAACAATAACATTACCATCATATCATCAGTACTATTACCATCATCTTGCCACTGCACCTTCTCTACCTATTTATCTTGTGTTTCTGTTTTTATTCTTTCTACCTCAATATTTTTTATTTTATTCTATTGCATTGTATTTTATTGTATTCAAATAAACCGGCTGCTATGACGACTTAATTTCCCTTCAGGGATGAATAAAGTAATCTATCTATCTATCACTCACCGACTGATTGACTTCCTGAACACAACACACTCACTGACTGACTGTTACACTGACTGAGTATAACTTAGACTGACTGAATATAACTGAGACTACAAATAATTTAGTCACAGATGTCGAGTTATTTAAATTAGAACTTTTCAAAATGAGTTAAAAACAAAACACTGGAGTCCAGTTGATGAGATGAAACACCTGCTATAAACAGTCAAATGTTTTTTCAATTGAATTTAAAGGACTCATTCACATCTGGAAAAATACGTTTTTATTTTTTTTCTCACTTTAATCTTATTATTCCAAAAATTTGCTGAAAATTTTTCATGTATATGGATGCAGATAATTGACAAACATTTGTTTTTTCCCGGAGTAAAGCATTACATGCATTGAAATGATCTGCAGATGTTTTGTGAGAATATGTCTGATTTCCAAATTTAACAATTTCCTGCTGCTTGTCAAAGTAATATATTCATTAGTTGTAAATGCTCCGACTGACTCTCTATCCTGGGATCTTTCCTACAATGTCACTAGATGGCAGTATAGCGATGGAAATGTATATTTTTTGTCCCACTGAGCCTGACAGCTGAGTTCACTGCACAACAAGTCATCATATCACCATAAATATTATGTGATTAAAATTTCAAGGAAATCCTATGACAACACACTACTTAGATACTTGGACGAGAATGAACATGTTATCGTGACAGAAAATTCAAACAAATCCTATAAGAATGTGGAAAGTCACATTTCTCTGTGACGTTCTGTCAAACCTCTCGGTCCTCTCTCATTTAACTGCTTCTCTGCTCCACAAATCTGCAGCCTCTGAAGTACAAGTCTTAATGTGTACACAGTGTTCATCAGTGCTGACATTGGCTTATGCTAAAATGAGACTTGTTTATTTCGTTTGACCCAAATACTTTATTGGGCAAGTGTTACACTGAGCACAGACACTAAAACAGTTGCTATAGATAAGAAGACACAGTTCAGAGGATAACAAAGATTTGTTTTGGTTCCCGGCACATCAGGCGGCCCAAAGTGAATCATCCTTTAGCCCTGGTGGAAAATACATTTACTTAAGTGCTGTAATCGAATAGAAAAATTGACGTTATGGTGCACTTTTTTAAAAACCACTTAATTATTCCCTTCCACTTGAGTCCAGGGGGAAATATTGTGGCTTCTACTCACTCGTAAAGTTTCTTTAACTAGTTTGTAGAGGATCTAATAAATATAATTTTTCAAAATTAATCTAACATTATAAAATAATTCAATCCAAATCAGACTTCTTATTCATCACTGCATCAGTATTACATGAAATAATAAAATATTTTACATCCTACATAAAATCAAAATATTTTTGCAAAATTTGTGAAAAAGGCAGAATATTTTGTTTTTAAGACTAAATTGCAGAATTGATCACAGGGGATCAAACCGTCGGCATTCTGGTAAGTGCTCAACCTCTCTCTATCACCTGAGCCACTGTCACCGCAGTGTAATGTAGGAACTTTTACCCAATTAAAGAATCTGAATACTTTCCTTCACCACGTAGACGTTTAGTTAAGTTTGTGAATAATGTAGTACCGTCCCCAGCCTGTAGTCTCCTCTTATAGTAAAGTTGGTAGAGACCAAAGGAGATGTCACACTGGGAGGTCCCATCTTTCTGTGCACCCACATCCACTCTTCACTGTGAATTATGCATGATTAGCCACAGCTGGTTATGCAGCACAGATCCAACCAGATTTAACATCAGGAGAGAAAACCAAATAACTTCACAGCAATTAATTTACACTCATTTTATAATAACTGTAAAATGGTTTCGTCCATTGTGGCAAAATACCAGTTTATTTCTACTGCATGCCAGCTTCTCACAAACGTCTCCTTTCACCCCGGGGTTCAATCCCTTTGGGCAAAAGGTGTCAGCAGCAGATAACCTGTTCCCACGTTACGCCTGCTTTTCATATCCTTCATCGGGATCAGGATTCTAATATATTAATTTCAAGCCATGTCTTAATGACGTCCAGGCTTTTGGAACAGATGAATTGACCTGACGTTATCTAGTGTTGGCGAGCTGTAGGAAATCCAGCCCAGATGTGAGAGACACTTAGTCGTTTCATTTTTAAGAATCGCTATCGGTCAATCGACCAATGAAAAACTTTCTCACACATGGAGAAGGAATGTATCAGTTACAGCAGTATTAGGGAGTTGGAAATTGAGATTTAAAGTGAATATGAATATGCGTGTGTGTGGGTCTGTAAAATAGACACAATAAAGATTAGGAGTGCTGCTTTAATTTTAAACAGATACTCACTGATCCACAGGATTAATGCAGGTATTGTATCATTTGATTTACCAAAAATAATATGTTTATTCGTTCTTAGAAGGCAAACAGTGAGTCAGCAGAAGAACATTCTCCAGGTAGGTTGGAAACCTTCAGGCGGGCAGATTGAAGGGGTTTTACAAAAGGCTGGCGCTGGACCGTGACCACAGCCGCTGTGTTCACTCAGTTGGAAATGAGACACTTATGCACATAACAGACGTGAGCGACGACAGTGGCTCCTCTGCCCAAAGTGGATGGAGATGAAGCGTCCTGCCAGGAAGCGCAGGCAGCAAAACCATACTGATGGTCAGAAGTTTATTCTAGTCTGTGTGGAAAAAAGCAGAGTGTTTACACGATCCAGGACAGAGAGCGGGCCAAGTCGGTACACTGGGGGAATTCAAAACACTGGATCCCAAGAGGGCACCATGGGGAGAAAAAAAAACTGCTGTCCATAAATGGGTAAAGCCAAGAGAGAGGGTATTATAGGGAATAAAAGAGCTCCTGACTGTACTCTGCAGCTGAGTCACAGGATTTATTTAGATTGGCTAACATCAAATGAACAAACCACGTTGCCCTTTATCATCCACATTCTAACCTCTAATCGTTTACATTCTTCAGGCAGAAGGTTAAATCACTGTGGCTGAGCAGCGACCGTCTGAGATTTGGCTGCGCTGCTAAAGATGTGGCTCGATTATAGTAAATCAATATGGAACAGTGTTCTGACAGGGTGCTCTTCAGAGTGTAAACATTTCTCTCACACTATTTCCCAGTGTAAGTGTTGGAGTATTGAAGGGTCTGCAGAAGGTGAAAGGATTCTTTAGTCCTGGCTTTCATCCTGTCATCAAATTTCAGATGAGCTCATGGCTGCATTAGCCTGGAGGAAGGGTCAAAAATTGAAATGTCAAAGTATAGGCTTGGATAGACTGCTACTATTATGTCTATTGATTCACTACAAGGGTCGAGTGTAGTCCACCAGGCTTTAGTTGTAATATATAAAAAATTTAAAATCTAAAGTGAAAAACTGGACTGAAATTCAAAGAGTTGTTAAGCTCTTGTTTCTCCACCCTGGGCCTTTTCTCTGCCACTTTGACTCATTTTTCATTTCATATGTGAAGTTTCCCACAGTCCTCTCACTAAACAACTGCTTTCCTTCGTCATTATTAAAAGACAGCTGAGAAACCTCTCCAGCTTCTTGCAGTCGGAGCAAATGCTCAGTGAAACAGAAAGAGACACGGGGGTCACGTTTCCCTAAAGGCAGACTTAATAGATCCTGTTCATGAGGCCAAAAAAACATATTTTATGAGGCCACATGACTTTTGACCACCCAAATGTAATCACTTAATCTGTTGGTCTAAGTGAGCACTGGTGCCAAATTTGAAAGGATTATTTTTAGACGTTCTTAAAATAATGTGTTCAAGAGGCAAACGTGTTTTCGTCTCAGTGAACATGACCTTTGACTTTCAAACTCTAATCGGGTCATCCTCGAGTCCAACGCCCCTATGGGTGTTCCTGCTATTTCACGCCCACGAGAACATGAGATCACTGTGACCTTGACCGATCACTTTTGACCTCCGTAAGCTAATCAGTTCATCTGTGATTCCAAGTAACCACTTAACTTACTAAATTTGAAGAAAATTCCCTCGAGGCACTCTTGAGCTATCATGTTCACAAGAAGATGATAAATGGACGTACGGAGGGACTGACAACTCCAAAACATAATGCCTCTGGCCAATGGCTATGGTTAGGACAGAGGCATAATAGGACAATTGAAGTGGCTGAACAAGCATCAAAAGTGCACAATTTTCCTAAAAATGGAACACAGGCATCACTTACTATCACTTATCTCTCATATGCCGTGGTGCGACTGACATTAACATCCTGGATATGACAAACTGAAGCCTCATCATATAAACTCCCTGCTAAGCAGATGCTTCAATTGGTTTGATTTGTGAATATGCAGACTTCCAAGATTGGGGCTTTTAGCTTAGAATGACTAAGATAAAAACCTTCATAGACCTTATTGTCTGTACACAGTGAGTTTGGCTTCTACACCCACAGATTGCCTCACGGATTATCTCCACCTTCTACATGATTCAAGGATAAGCACTGTCTGACCAGAGTCAATAGTACATGAGAAACGTCTCTCCCCTGGAACAACATGTAAATCAAACAGCCTTCACCGATAAATCTGACATTCCTGGTTTCTATTAACTCAGAAGCTGAACTGAACCACACAGCTTACATTAAAATGAAATACGGTCTTACAAATCTGAGGAGCAAAAATCTTGGCTCTGGCCACTGCTTTGTATTAAATGCATGGTTTGACCTGTCGCATCTGTCCTTCACATGTTTATAGACCACTGACAGGAAGCCAGAAGAGCGCCTGCCAAGGCAACTGTGGCACACATGCATATTCATGGCCATAATATACTTATCATTACATCATGAAGGGAGTATGTATTACAAATGGTCTTCATTAAATGATGTGATTAGAATGAGGGTGAATTGAAATGTAACTTGAATAACACTGAGAGCATATTCATCAATCAAGCTTTAACAGCCCACTTATCGAACCACGTTAAATTCTGATCCATTAATTAATCTTGTGGGGAAAAACCTACGATGTCAAGGAAATTGATAGAAAGTTCCTTGATGTGCACTCTAATTTTATGGGTTCTTTCCGGGCCAATGTCCCACCCTTGCAACAAATTCCAAGGAAATCTGCCCAGTTGTTTTGCGTAACCCTCCTGACAAACAATCCCATAAACGAACTAGAATGGTCTTTAGTAGAGTGAATACTTTTACCCAGGCGCCTGTAATTCAATAAAGGTAATAAGAGAAGGAGAATAAGACCTATACTTTCTAATGTTTTCACCATTGTGTTTTCTCATGATTGATTTAGCTGACCCCCCCTTCTCATCCATTATCTCAGAGATACCATCACTCTCACCTGTGTTCCTCTCGGGGCGTCTCACTCCTCGAGTCTCAGGGATTTGCGTTCCACTGAACAGCTCCATCCCTCCTGCCTCCCTCCTCTTCTCCCTCCCACCTCACCCCCTCCTCTCTCTGTCACTGTGCCTCACAAACTGAGGTGGATCTTTTTTTACGCTCTCTCCCTCCTCTGCCTTTAGTCTTTACTCCCGGGACGTGATGAGGTTAACAGCACTGTGCGTCTATGGGACCCTGCTGGCCCTGTCCAGCCTCTCCCAGACCACAGGGGCCTCTGGTGGAGGAGACCTCCTGGGAGATAGGGGATTTGGACCCTGCGATGCAACTCTTGAGCTTGAGGGGCCGTGCAGACCGGGGCAGGAGGAGGACACATGCCCCTTCCTCTTCACTCTGCCACCGCTGACCGTTCATCTGCCGAAGCAGCTCATAGAACTAGAGAAGATCATGAAGGATCTGCAGAAGCTGAAGGACAATGTGGATCAACTGAGGAAGATGTGCGCTGATTGTACAGTAAGACAAACTGAGAGAGTGTGTGGAACGCAAAGAGAAGGAGAGCATGTGGCGACAAATGAAGGAACAGATAAACAGGAGGATGAGAGGAAGTGGGTGAATGACAGAAAAGATTTAAGAGAGGAGTTTGGAACAGATGTGGTTACAGTGGAAGAGATGAAGAAGGTAGATGGTGACACTGACTCAGAAGTAAGAACAGTTTTAGAAGAGAGAGGGAAAGAGAAATGGATAGCAGAGGGAGAGAATATTGAAGTGGTCGTAAAAGAAAAGGAGAAAACAGAAACCTTATTAGAAGTGGCATTAAAAGATGGAATAACTCAAACAGAGGGGGGAAAGGCAACGGACAAACTGGGGCAGCAAAAGGTGCCAACTTCTGGTGGAGAGAGAACAACTGTGGACATAACGAGAGAGAGAAATAAAGAGATGGAAAAAGGTACAGCAAAAGACAAAGAGGGTGATTTAAAGGAAGATCAAGTGGATAAGCTGCAGAGTGGGAAAGAAAGAAAGACGACCAGTGATAACAAACACGAGGAGAAAACTGAAGAAAGTGACAAACACTTGAGGCGAGATGAAACAAAGGAGACAGACAAAAAGAGCCAAACTGAGGGAAACAGGGGCAGTGATGGAATAAAGATGTCTGAGGACCACGATGAGCATACAAATAAGGAGCGAGAGCAACGTTTGCAGGACAGGAAAAAGAAAATGGAAAGGGGTCTCAGAGTGGAGCAAAATAAGGAGAAACCAAAACAGACTGAAACCATTGGGCACGCAGCAACACAGAGGACTATAAAAGAGGGGGAGGAGGAGGAGGAGGACGGGAAGATGGGCACAGAGATCAAACCCGAGGGAGAAGAAATGGTCGGGACTGTACAGAGAGACAGCGACGAGGATTTAACGTCCAACAGAACGGGTGAAAGGACAGACTTTGTTCCAGTGAGCCAGACTCCATTAGCTCCCATTAGTCCAACACATGACTCCGTGGACTCAAACAAAGCCACGACCTTGACGTCACCTCCTCCTGCTCCTCATCTTCTGTCCACTTCACGTTTGAAACCAGACGGCATTCAAGCAATGACGATAGCTGCTCACAGAATTACGACCCAAAGCACAAGCGGTGAAGGGACCAGCATCTCTGAGCACCCCCGCCCTGGTGCAGAGGCAGATGTTAGGGCCATAAGTACGCCAACAACAACAATAAGCACACTGGGCGTCCCCGGACAACAGATAACCAGCAGCACTACAAGGTTCACATCAACAACTAGTCCGAGACCTGGGGCAGGTTTCCAGGATCGATCTATCTCCACCGTGGCAGCTATAATCACCTCAACTCCCCGTCAGAAATTATACACAACTACAATTACAGGAGTGGAAGACCGCAGCCAGGGGACAGTAAAGAAGAACGCCAGCTCAAACACTAACGCTGGAGTGAAACCTCGGCCAAAGCCTGGTGAAAAGCATAAACCAGGAATTAAGCCTGAAGCCGACCGTAGGCCAAAAAATCCAAAGAATGTCCATAAACTTGATGGAACACCTTCACCCGACAAAAGGATTAAGAACGACCAAAAGCAGAGGCCTTCGCTCCAAAAACCCACAGCCGAGCAGAAACCCAAACCTGGCAAAGATACCCAAAGAATCCAAATTAAAAAACCAGACCAGGGAGCTCCACTTCAACATGTGAAAAACAATCCAGGGCCTAAACAGGATCAGGACCTCACAACGGATAAAACCAAGTCAGATGTTCGAAAACCAAAATCTCATCTCAAGTCTGTGCCTCCTGTCCAGAGACCTACATCCAATCAAAGACTTGCATCGATAAATGCAACTGGTTCTGACAAAGATCCTGTGACTGAGCGACCGAACTCGAAACCAGAGAAAAAGCCAAATCGTCCTCTTAAAGCAGACAAACCTGAGCCAAAGCAGAAACCTGAGAAAAAGCCGAAAAGTAACGAAAAAGCAGAATCGGACTTCACCTCTAAATCAAACCAACATTTCACGCCTGAATCTGAAAAAGCAGAAACAATTAAGCTGAAGGCCGCAGAAACTGAGCAAGAGTCTGTGACAGAACTAATGAGAAAATCTGATGAAAATCTGTCTCCTGAGTCTAAATCGAACCGAGACTCTGGAACACCTGGACAAAACATTTCACATGATCGTATGAAAATACCTTCCAATAAAAAAACTAAACCCAGCAAGAAAACCCCTGTGATTAAACAAAACCCTAAACCTCGCACCCTCCCTAGACTTTACCCCAAACGTCCAGAACTTGGCAAAAAGACTAAACCCAGCGTGAAGCCTAAACTTGACCAAGTACCTCAAACAAATCAGAGGCCTAAAAAACCTGTACCCGTCCAACTGCCTGAACTTAAACCAGAAACTGTACCTGATGAGATCCCTGCAACACAATCCAACAAAACATCCAAACTAAGGCCTCCCATCACACCCGGGCCCACACTGATGCCAGGAGCAACATCTGCTCAAAGGACAAAACCAGCAGTGCGACTAAACTCGAGCCCAAAGACCAAAACAGAATCAGATCCTCACATCAGCGGAACGATTGCGTATGGCATCCAAAATTCTCAAATGTACGTGCCACCTACATCTGGTGCTATAAAACCGACGGCTGAGGCGACTCATTCCCCGGCAGAAACAGAGTTCAGCCACAGCACAAAAAAAACCATCACTCCGGGTCCAATGACCCCCGACAGCCGCGAGCCTGGAACCTCTCCTCTGCTTCACGCTCTACTCCAAGGCTTCACCGTGAGCCCAGGCAGCAGGGGTACGTCTGATCTGAGGCCACAAACAGCCGGACAGCCCTCATCGATCCCAATGACAACAAGACCAAACAAAATCATCCACAGGATCCTCCCGAGTGTTATCGCTAGCACCAGTCCAGGATCCACAGGGCCAAGTCTGGATTCTAACGCCGACTCCAGCTCAGAAACCACCATACGTCACAATGTGGAGGATATGGCTCCCAGACAAAATCCACATCCAGACCAAATTACCCCTCCGGTCCCTTTCCCCCGAGCCCACACTACCTCCACACTTAGCCCTGACTTCAGGTCAGCCACCCCTGTCACCTCTGGCCCCGAGTCCCCGGCGGGTGAGGCGTCCACTCCGAGTGCACGAGAGCTGCGTGTTAAAATCAACCAGGTGGCCGTTCTCCCGGGTATCGTGCGTCCAAAAGAGCTTCCTGAGGACAACCAGGGAGGCAGCAGGTCGCCCCACAAACTACCAACGTGGACATCAGCTAAAGGCAAGAGATATTATTTCACAACACGTTTGTTCGATCTGTGAACCGAACAGACATTGTAGCCCAGGTTTGCAACACCATGCATAATACTGTAATCATGCCTTTTTATATTCGCTCACAAAAGTAATCAATAAACTTTAGCTTCAAATCTAAAAGGGAGAAGACATAAACAAAATCGCAATGAAACTCTTTAATATTTACAACTTATCTCCCTAACGTCTCCTGTCTTCTTGGAACATTACATCAAAAAGTACAATGTCGGTCAGTTGAGCTTATCAATCCACCAACGCCTAACAGTCCCCTGATGAAAACATATTTAAATTCCCATCTGGATTTTTATCGGCCCCTAAAAAAAAGTGAAAAAGATTTCCTGGATCCGCCCTCTGATCCAGATCCACACAAAACTGGAATAATTTCAGGTTCCACCAAGTTTCACAACAATCTGTTGATTGTTTTTTTGTGTAATCTTAAAAACAGACAAACAAACTAACAAACAAATGCAGATGAAAACATAAACTCCTTTGCAGAGAGAATAATATGGTCTTAGAGAAAACTGCAGATTAACTGTTGTACATTATTATTTCAATGCCTTTATTATTGTCTCTCTTGTTAAAAAAGTATATTGGTATTAGCCTGACAGGATTTTATTTAGAGTCCCATATGGCAAGTCCTAATGATCCTCATATAAAAGAAGACAGTATAACTATATGGTTTGTGAGATCATCTTTGCGCCATACATCAAGGCTATTTGTCAAAGGAGGAATTTGCATATGTGTGCACAATGTGTGTGCTGATAAGGGATAAAACCACAAGAATTCAAAGGCCACCGTGTTAAAGACTTCCTGCAGAGCCGCGTGTGGAACAGCCAGCGATGCATCAGGCTTCAAATGAGTTCAGGCTTCATGCAGACACAGGTGCAGATCAGGGGGATTCTCACATCTGGTCCCCTCATTCTTTACACACTTCATACATCAAGACATTCAAACACTGAACACTCAGTTTATGTGTTTGTTATTCTATCACTGACACTTATTTTTGAATTGATCTACTGTGGGCTGTAAGTAGAATATTTTACTCAGCCGGGAAAAAAGAAGGCAGGGGAAAGATTGCCTATTTTTCTAAAGTGAAAGAAAAATGAGTTTAACAGAAAATGTGAAAAATCAATTAGGTTTAGAGGTGAAGATATCAGGAAATGAAAATTATTGGATGCAAATACTGATAAAGGTGAACTACAATACAAAGTAAATTCTCACTATTTAAGAAAGTAGAGTGGGAAAAAAATCCACTGTGGAGGCCTTAGAACAGAAACCCATGTCTGCCAGTGTAAGAAGACAACGATGAATGCTAAATCAAAATTTTGATTTAAAATAAGAGATTATGTCGTTGTTTTGTGATAACAAGTCCTTATTCTGAGATACTAAGTTGATATTTTGAGATAGTATGTCATTATTTTGAGACATTGAGTTATATTTTGAAATATTGAGTCATTGTTCAGAGCTGTAGGCATTGGTGTGATGTATCTCACTATAATGACTTTCAGGAATGTTGTAAAACACAGGGGTAGAGTTCCCATCCTTCAGAAACACTGAACTATGATGAAGTAGCTTCTGCTCTGACCTGTTGAACTCGTGTGACCTCCAGCCAACATGTCTTCACCTGCCAGAGACCAGCAGAGGCCTCAAACCCAGAAGACGGAGTTGTTTTTTGAACTGTTTTTAAAAGTTGTATTATTCTCTCTCTTCCTCCTGTGCAGTGAAGAGAGACTGCTCGGACCACCTGCTGAGAGGGCAGACCGGCAGCGGGGTGTACCTGGTGACCCCTGACCCCCGCAGCCGGAGCTTCTCTGTCCCCTGCGACATGGAGCTGCAGGGGGGGGGATGGACCCTCCTGCAGCGGAGGCTCGACGGCAGCGTCAGCTTCAACCGGACCTGGGCCGAGTACCGCTCCGGCTTCGGGCACTTGCAGGGGGGGGAGTTCTGGCTCGGGAACACCCTGATCCACCTGCTGACCCGGGACAGGGACATGGCGCTGCGGGTGGAGCTGGAGGACTTCCAGGGGCGGAGGGAGCACGCAGAGTACGCCCGGTTCCGGGTGGCCAGCGAGCGGATGAGCTACCGGCTGACGGTGGGGGGGTACTCCGGCACCGCGGGGGACGCGCTGCGCTTCAGCGGGAGCTACGACCACCACCAGCGGGGGTTCACCACCCCGGACCGGGACAACGACCGGTACCCGTCCGGGAACTGCGGGGCCTACTACAGCTCCGGCTGGTGGTTCGACGCCTGCATGGCGGCCAACCTGAACGGGAGGTACTATGTGGGGGGGACGTACCGGGGGGTCCGGGACGGGATCTTCTGGGGGACATGGCCCAACATCTCCTCAGAGTTCTACCCCTCCAGTGACAGGAGCTCCTTCAAAAGTGTCCGGATGATGATCAGACCCAAAGGCTTCACCCCATGACCCTGCTTTTGTATCATCTGTAATCATAATCATAATATTCATAAAACTCATCACACTCTCCTCACTGTTAATGTGCACTATCCACACAACACCGCCGCCTGGTGGTGAGTGAAACGAGGATGTATATATTTTAAAAGGTTATAATCACGAGTACAGTGTACAAGAAAATGTAAAATAACTTGAGAGAGATTTGTTCACTACAAGAGAGAGAGATCCTCTTATTTTTCTATGACGATTGTGTGAATCTGACGGGTATGAAGCCAAAGAGACTGATATTTTTATTATTACAAGACTGGAAGTCCAGTGGATGGTTGAATGAAGCTGTGTGAGATGTTTTATTATGAAGTTTGTTTTGTGAAGACGAATAAAAAGAGAAGACATGAATTAATCGCTATTCACTTGCGTGTGGTCTGGTGAGTACAGTACAAAACCACCGGTGCGTTTAATAACACGCAGATAACAATATATGACCATGGAGAAACAAAAGATCACAGACACATGTGGGTACACTGTTTGTAAACAGATATGTTGACTTCCTGCTTTAAACAGTGTCAGTTTAAAGGGATAGTTCACCCAAAAAATGAAAATCCACTCATTATCTACTCACCACTTTGTGTTTGAGGGGTGGGGTGAAGTGTTGAACTTTTGGAGTTTCAGGGGTAAACAGCGTTTCAGAAAGTTCCAATGTAATGGAAGTAAAGAACCATTTCTTCATATGAAAAGAAATTATTCACACAAGGTTTTTTGGGGGGTAACTATCGGCTGTTATTCTCCTCTGGGCTCTTTAGGACATTACGCTTAAAACTCTGGTTTAAATGGCATAGTTTGGAGTCAAATTTGAATGTCGGGGCTTGTGGACACTTGGAGCAGTTTGGAGGAATTTTATTTTTTCATTCTTTTGTTTTTATGCTCTTGAAGAAGCGGTCAACATTAAATTCAATTGGATTTGGATTTGGCTGAAACGCTGTGGACTCAAACACTTCACTCACCCCTCTATCAGCAAAGTGATGAGTGGATACTGAGTGAATTTACGTTTTTGGGTGAACTATCTTTAAATTAACATTGTTAGAAAAGCAGCCACAGATTATTCAGGTCAGATATAAATTGTAGAAGCTCGGCCTCCATTTCCCTAGAGCCTTTGCGTGAGGACGTCACAGGCGAGTTGCTAAGAAATGCATCCTGATTGGACAAAACCAGAAGGGGGTGGAGCTGTGTTTACACAAGATTGTACATCCGGTCTGTCAATTGAGAAGTGTGAGACTGATCCAGAGTAGAAGTAAAGTAATTTCCCTTTAAAATAAAAGCAGCAAAAAATAATCACAATCAGAAATACGATGGTTCCAGTTTCTCCAACCAAAAACGGAAATAAGTAAAAGAATTACAACAAATAGTACTACAGAATATAAACTCATATTTTAACAAGGGTTAATAATGATCTTACAGTTGGTTCTGCTCATTATGTCTGTGTTTACCTGTCACTACTTCTAAATCAGATTTATATATTAACTATATATTTACCCAAATCCCCCCACAGCAAACCCAAGGCCTGATTGTATTCCAGCTTAGACTCATGATTTTAGAAAATTACTTAAAGTTTTTTATTTATTGACAATAAACTAAGGCCATGGATGTTCAGTTGGGATTTGAAATTATTTATGATCAAATAAGTAATTTTATAGTTAGAATAACATTTAAAACAATTTAAAACAATTAAATATTCACTATTAAAAACATCTTGTGTTTTTAGGAACAATACATTCCATTTATAACATTTCTTTAAATCTACTTTGCATGGCAAATATCAGCAGTGGGTGTTTATTCTTTTCTTATTTTTTAACCCTTTCTTTATATTTTTCTAGTTTAAATATAATTGATTTATTTATGTTTAGATTATTCACGTATACCAGCACTGAACATAACAACCTGCTGTATCATTTGCTTGTTTATTAAAATTGTATATATCGCTTTTATTCTGAAAAGCTCCAACAGGAAGTGTGGTCTGCTTGTCCTCAGTGTGATGGTGGGGACCATGCTGCATGAATGGCTGCTCCCTGTGTGTTGACATTAACCTGCTGCAGTGTAAAGTGTGGATGAGCCGGTTCATCCCCCGGAGACCATGACGTTCTGGAGCTCAGCAGCTCAGCGGGGAGGTGTGGTTCTCCTCCGCCGCTGGTTCCTCACTCTCCCCCGGTGTCCTCTACACCCCTCGCGGTCCTTCTCCACCTCTGTCCCCGCCGGGTGTCCCTCCCACCAGGGGGCGCAGGAGCCTGTGAGGCGGTGGGATCTGACCGTCAGCCCCTTCGTGTCGGTTCGGGCTCGGCTCTCCTGCAGCATCTCCATCCGCCCGCTGGACCCGCACAGCTTCCCGGAGGCCGACCGGGCCTTCGTTGAGGTCCACGCGGGGGACGGCGAGCAGGGGGTCGGTGGTCTGGATCAGCTGCAGGTGCGGTACGACCACCGGAGCCGAGAGCTGCTGATCTCTGCAGAGGAGGTGCACAGCAGCGTGTCCATAGAGGTGGCTGCTCCCATTAAAAGCAGTGAGTTTGAGGTGAAGGGTCAAAGTTCAGTAAAGTTGGCAAGATATTCACAGATTCGGACTTCCCGGATCAATAAGTCATAAGCAAAACGTTGTTAAAGCACAAACGCTGCATAATTCCCACCATAGTGGGTAGCTGTATCATAGCCAGCAGGAGACCCTGAATCTGTGACGTGATTTTGGTGACAACATACAGTATAAGACCGAAGTTATTGAATATTTTATATAAAAAATATTTCCCAAAATTATGCGAAATCACTTTTCCCAAAAATTAGTACTGTAGCATAGCCAACAGGACTCACTGAACCTGTGAAGTGATTTTGGTGAAAATGTACAGTATTACAGTGAAGCTATTGAATAATCTTCATTAAAATATTTCCAAAAATTATGATAAATGACATTTTTTTGAACTTTGTAGTGTAGCATAGTCAGCAGGACTCGCTGGACCTGTGAAATAATTTTGGTGAGAATATACAGTATTACAATGAGGTTATTGAATATTTTTGTAATATCTCTTTTCGGTGTTGCACTTTGTAGACGGTCCCTGCTCACTCGTTTCTCAGCAGGCTGTACTAGACAACCATGTTATGTGTCCATCACGGAGGACGACTCATTTTGATGAAAACTCGCCTGTAGTCCGTTGTCCACATTACTATGGTGGGAATTATGCAGCGTTTGTGCTTTAACAACGTTTTGCTTAAGACTTATTGATCCGGGAAGTCCGAATCTGTGAATGTGTTGCCAACTTTACTGAACTATGGGTCAAGGGAGGAACTTGCGGAACCTGTCGTTGATCATCCTTCAATAATAACGTGTGTGTCTGTGTGTGTGTGTGTGTGTGTGTGTCAGATCTGTTCATTACTACTGAAGGACTTGGCAACGTGAGTGTGAGGAAAATGGAGTGTGACATCTGCAAGGTGCAAACAGAGAGAGGAAACTGTTTGCTGGAATCTGTCAAGGTGGGTGGTGGCATGAAACTTTAACTACTGATGATACATAGAAGAGGTCCTGATGTGGTGCAGCCATCATTTTGGGTCTTAAAAGTTGATATCAGCAGTTATGAGACACTTTATGCTGCTTCCAAATTATAAATCTGTTCAAAAAAGATTGTCGATGACATTTAGGGAAATGCATGGCTTCCAAAACAACATCCAAAACAATAACAGCATATGTCATATAAAAACCCTGTGGGGGTCCTCCTCTTCAAACTTAACCACAAAGGCTTCAGTCCTTAAATAATAAGAGCTGTTGTTTTGAATGCCACATGCTCCCTCAACAGAAAAGTATTTAATTAGAAGAAGGAAATTAAAAACACAACAGTATGTCAAACAAATCAGGACATTTCTCCTCAGTCCAAATTACAGCATGAAAGGCAGCGCTGTTGACATCTGACAAAAAGGGATTCAAGGTCTTTTCAAATGTGTGTTAGAATAATTTTTTCAGTTTTGAGAAAAATACCACCTCTTAAATCCAGCTCATGTGGAAAAGTTGAACTCGGGATTGCCATTTCAACAATATCAATCAAAGGTGGTGGATGCTGTCATGACTTTATTAGGGGACGACACTCCAAACTAATCATCTCTCAGGGGGTCTTCAGAGAGACTTGTCCCGCCTGCTCGTCTCACTGCTGTTTGTTGTCTCTCAGAGTCATCAGGTGGAGGTGCAGTCCAGTGGAGGACATGTCACGGGTGTGGGCACCATCCACGGCAACGTGGACATCAGCACTCGAGGAGACAGCGTGAGTAGGAGTGTGTTTTTACTTGGTACTTGTTGAACTCGCAGTCAGCTGACATTAGGGGGCAGCAGCAACCTGAACACACAATCCATAACTGTCCAACTATGACTGCAGGCATGTCTGTCTGTGTGTGCGTCTGTTGTGTGTGTGTGTGTGTGTGTGTGTGTGTGTCTCCATCCTACGATGTTCTTAACAATAGCTCATCCGATGGACATCAAACTTTCTGGCTGTATTACTGAGGACCCACAGAAGAGCAGAGGCAATTGTTAAGTTATTGAATAAGCAGTTCCTGAGAAAATCAACAGACAGATTGTCCTCCATTTATTTTAAACTTTAAACTGCATTTGCTGATACCATGTTTTTTTAAAGTTAAGACACATCTCTCCGATAGTGTCACTGGCGACATCATGGAAGGTCTCGCTCCAGCATGAAGGACACTGCGCTCATTTGTCCTCGTGTGTTTAGAAAGCTCAGAGCCTTATGTCTAAATACGTCACCTGCCTGTGGCCACGTGCGCTGATGGGTTGCATGTGTTCGCAGGCTGTGGATGTCAAGAAGCTCCAGGGCACCAGGATGAATGTCTCCACAGAACACGGGCCTCTGAAGGTCAAAGCCATCTACGCCGAGTCCAGCTGCATCTCCTCGTGCTCAGGCAGAGTACAGCTGGGCCACGTGCATGGTGAGCCAGCAAAGTCTATTGTGTGTTTTTCTGTTTTGACATTCTATCCAAGAAATGTGTACTTTTTATAACCCAAATATTTATGAATACACAGATCAAAGTAAAACAAAGATTAGAACAAAACAAACTAACAAAGAAGTGGGGAACGGGTCAATAATAGATTCCATGGAAACAAGAGGTCCAGGAAGAACCAGATGAAACATATCCCAGATCCCAGATATTAAGAAACTGGCCCTGGGAGTCTGACTTTAAGGTGTAAACAGGAAACCATGTTGTTAAGCTAATAGCAAGATGTCCACTTTCTTAGAATAACCCTTTAAGCTATGATCATACCAATCATGAGGGTTTGTTTTCATGTTGGGAGGAAGCGTCATCAAACAATTGGAGATACTTTGAATTTTTAAGATTTTACATTCTGACCGTACGAATATGTTTATCTATCACAGAGTACTAAAAGTCTTTTTTCTTTAAATATGCGAAAGAAATATATCATGTGAAAATGTCAACTGGTCTCCAATAAAACAAATCATTTTTAGTGGGGGGGAGCATTTTTTCAAGAACACTTTGACCTAAGAGGAGGAGGAGGAGGATCCTCTACAACTTCAGCTACAGCCATTTGCCACTAATAATAATTATAATAATATTAATAATAGTTTAATTTATCTGGCCCCTTTTTAAAACAAAGTTAAAGGTGCTTTAGTCGGTGCAAACTGTGAAACAATTCAAAGAAATTTGTAGATCTCGCAGCATTAGACAACATTAGAATACGAATATTTTAATAAATATTTAAAAAAAGAAAAGTTAAACACAATAAAATGATTTAAACATTTGGTAAGAACATTAAATATAAAATATCCTGTAGCTGTTGTAGGTCACATGTGACATATGGGAGCCCGGGATCATCTGGGTCGTGTTAACTTCGGTAAGGCAGGACTTTGGAACGCAAGGAATTCTGGGCTCTGACCCAACAATGTCCATTTAACTGCAATGTGCTCCCAATTATCCATGTATTCTGTACTTGCTTGTTTTGGAGGTGGCTGTAAAACAGGATTGGTTGTAAAAAAAAAAACACCCATTGAAGGAAGAGGTGATCTAATAGGAAAGACAGCTCCATGACATGAGAAGAGTGTGAGCGTGTCATCCTTGTAGGATTTTAATCTGTTCCTGACACCATTGAGCCTCACATCCTAGAATCCATGGAAACAATTATCCCGGGAACTTCAATAATTCCGGTTTATGATACGTTGGAGCAAATGCTGTGTCTCTAATATTCCACAATCTTTATGTCTCTGTTTACCTAAAGCAGACTTTTAATGATCCAACAGCTTGTTATTTGAGTTAATCCTGACCTTGTGCTGCCTTTGATTTAAAGGTGACGCGTCCGTGAAGAACGTGTCAGGAGATACAGTCATAGGTGAGCAGACTGATTACACAATATGCGTATGTTTTCTATCAGTATCGGCTGAAAAACAAAACACGTGAGGCTTGCTTTGCTTTTCGCAGATGGCTCAAATAGTTTCCTGGAAGTTTCCTCTCACAGCGGAGGCATTGATGTCTACGTGGGAGATGGCGGCAGTGCTGAACTCCACAGTGAGGAAGGTAAACACACGGTGTGAGGAGAATATTCATTTGATGAACCATAGGTATCTTTTGGAGTTGTTTTCTCATTCTCCGGTGGTACACAGGAGCCGTGTGTGTGCGCGTGCCATCCTCGCTGAAAGCCGGGGTGGAGCTCTGTGGAGCGGCGCTGGAAATCAGCCCAACTGTTATTCTGGATGGAGCAGAGAACAACACTGCTCAAGGCCAAACCACAGTTACTGGTAAACCATTACTTTTCATTGAATCAAGCTTTTTTTGATTGTTCATGAAAGAGCAAGGATCTCTGCCAAAGCAACAACAGGCTCCCTTAAATGCAAGCTGTACCAAATTGCACACACTCATAGATATCAGTCCTATAATAGAGTTTTCCATCAAGATTTCTACATTAATAATTTACAAAAATGCTGGAAAATACCCCAAATTCAGGAAAATTGCGAAAATCCGCAGAAAAAAAACAAAACACAAACTAGATTGAAAATTGAATGGGTTCTTTTTTGGCCCAGGTTTCATCCTTTCACTAAGTTTCATGGAAATTCGTCCGATAGTTTTGAAGTTATCCTTTTAAAAAAAACAAACAGGGTCAATGATCTAAACCCTGAACAAACACCTTTTTCTTTCCGTCACATCCTCCAAATATTCTCTCAGGTTATCTGAATGGAGCGTCTCCAGTGGACCGGTGGGTGAAGGCTCGGGCGGACCGAGGATCTGTCACTCTGAAGACACAGAGCTGGTTTGAGTCGTTGAAGCTGGGGAGCTGAGTTGTGACTGACAGGATTTTTATTTTCCTGCATCGAAGCTTCACACTCACAGACAGAGACCTTTACCTCAATGACGCATTCAACTCTGTGCTCAGGATATACCGTGCTGTTGATGAGGAAATGATGTCTATATATTAACAAATGTTCGCTATGGGTTAACAACCACTGTAAATACTGTATCATAACATACTGAGGGCGGGGAGTAAACTGTTACGTACAACTGGTTTGTTCTGAATATTATTGATAAAATATGAACTTGAAAAAATGAATAAGAAATCTCAGTTTGTGACCATAGCATGAAGGATCTTCAACTTTTACTCTTACACGGTCATATTTAATTAGTTACAAATCATGATTGTTATTGAAAGAACTACATATTCATCATAACAATGAATATTTATATCTTTAAACATATTTTCCACAATCCTCTTTGCACATCCCATAAGAGCCTCAGGTGAGAGCCTGACTTGAACTGATGAACTGAACAGGATCTGAACTTTTCAATCATGAGCTTCATCTCAGTGCAGATCATCTATTTCCCAGAATGAGTTTTCACATGAAACAAATCCACACACTGTCAGACAGTAGAAATTAAGTATCAAAGCAATACATCAAGGTTGTAAAATGAAATGTCATTTTTATTTAATAAGCATAAATATACAACACACTTTTAAAGGGAACAATAATGTGTTCAGCTCTTCAGCACATTCGCTTGACAAACTATACAAATTTGAAAAATATTTAATGAGTGCCGACATTTTATCTGGTTTCAAGAGTCCAAATTTAAAGTGCTTCATTTGGTTTAACGTATTATCAATGATAAAGCTTTGCCACAACAAAGTATAAAGCTACACAAATTATTATAAAAAAGTCATGTCTTTGCTGCTAAATAGGGCCGGCTACCCTGTCCCTGCAGTGTCTACACCACACTGCATCCACATCATCTGTGATAAATCATTAGTTCTCATTGGTTAACAGCATCTAGTCTTCTTCAGAACTGTGTCTACAGCTCAACTGTAGATTGTATCTGTGTCATCTAAAACTGTTTCTTTTAACAAGAGATAAGAGCAAGAGCATTTTATATTAAGTTTGTCAATCTGGAATCCAATATGGTTAGACTGCCACAGATCAATACCAGCTAAGGTATACATTGAAAATTAAGCTAAAATTAGGCATTTTTTTTTAACTTCTAGTTAGTTGTTACAATTGGGTCTTGGCAGATTTATGATGGCTGGCTGAACTAAATAAATGTGGAGCACAAGAATCCCATGAGTACAAAATAAATTAGCTGTATAAGGAAAAGGGATTCTGAGAGAAAAACAGTCAAACATAGAAAAGCCTACAAGGGTCAAAGTTAATGTGAAAGTATTTGTGTGGAAACAAACTCTCATCTGCAGAATGAAACTCAAATCAGTGCAGGACATTCCAATGTGAGGAGCTGATGAAGTATTATGTGTCAGGGAGGCGACAGATGTAGGGTCTGAGATTGTCTCCACACAGATATTATACACTCACAGAAAGGTGAAGCTGATATTTAATTATCTCTAATGTTCGTTTGTCGAAAACACTTCTATTACAAATACATGATGTAGTGCTGCCTCTGTGATTTGATTGACTCTTTTTCTAAAGCACTAGCAGAGATCAGTTTAGATCCTCTCTGTACGCGCTAATCTGGTGATCACTGAGTGCTCCACCACTTCCCAGGTGTCCATAGTCTTCATGGGCTTTGTTACTTGAGGCCGAACTTTGCCCATGTTGTGTCTAGTCTTGTATGGACAGTAGTCGTTGCTGTGCTCCCAGTGCTTCACGCGAGGCCGCAGCCTTAAGGCGGCCGCCCTGAGGGAACACACACACACACTGCTCATTAAACATCCTCATGCAGGACTTTGCAAAATTCTTTAAGAAGTCTAGTTTGTGGCCTACTTGGAGATGTTGCTGCAGCAGGTCATCTTGATGGAGCACAGCGGGGGACAGATCCTCTCTATGAGTCGTTGCGAGCGATCGGTGAGAAGCACGCAGCCGCTCACATCCAGCTCTCGCAGGTACTGAGCTCCACCTGTCAGACACTCCATCGACATATCTGTCATCTGAGGCAGGGCAGAGGAAACAGGAAAGCGTGGCATGAAATGACAAGGACACTGCAGAGGGAAGTCGATGAAGGGCAACATAACAAGGTGCCTTTGAATGCTTAAAGATCTCAGTTTGCTTGAATTAAATCAAGATCCATGACTTGTTCCATTGGAAATCAGTGAAAATGTTCAAGGATCTGGATCTTTCTCCTGATCCAGATCTGCATACTACATCCTGCTACCAAGGCTTGTGATCATTCGTCCAGAAGATTTTGTGAAATCTTGCTTAAGAACAAACAAATAACTTCATGTTCTTCACATGACATGACAAGGGGAAACACAATAGACATTTAAGACTTAAAAAGAATGTTTTTGCATGTGTGTGTACCTTTGGACAGCCTGCCATCCGCAGTGTGAACAGACTCCTGCAGTAGAATGCGAAGGACTTAATGGCTGCGTCAGACAGAGCGACGCAGTAAGACACATCTACATGTTCCAGATCTCTCATGTTCTGGCACAGGATCTGTTGTCGTGGGAACAAACAAAGGGATGGAGAGATTTTTGATGAAGCCATGAAGGTTAATGGGAAACGACATCTCCAAGTAGACTGATACAATGTCACATCTGCATGTTCACATCTGTTAGTTGGCAGAAACAATAAGTGACGGAAATAAGGACTTTTCTTAGAACTGACTAGAAAACGGTGAATGCGTTTATTTCTTGTCAACTGTCGACATTTACAAACACTGGACAACAAAGTAAACTCTAACTCATCAAAACTCTGAGCTGTTTATAAAAATGCCACGTGTTGAAGCTCTAGCTGGATTTTTTACCTTGATGCCATTATCTGTGATTTTGACACACTCTGCAAGCACTAACGTCCTCAGGTTAATCTCCTCCATGGCAGCCAGCCCCTAAAAAACAACACACAAGTACCAGGTTACAGACTGTTCAACACAAGGGTCCGTTATCTGTTCTGCAGGAATGTGCGACTGTAAGCGAGTGTGAGAGCAAACATCTAAACCATACCTGGTCCTGGATGTTGCAACCTCTGAGGTCCAGAGAGCGGATGGAGCTGCCGCTCAGCCACTCCAGGCTTGCGTCGGTCAGTTTCGCACAGTAACTCAAGTTGAGGTGGGAGAGTTTACTCATCCTGATCGATTGCACACACACACACACACACACACACACACACACACACACACACACACACACACACACACACACACACACACACACACACACACACACACACACACACACACACACACACACACACACACACACACACACACACACAAAGGAGCTGCAGTGTGACACTAATCAACAGACCATTATGTGTATGTTTGTGTGTAGTTATTTTGTCTACCTTTCTGTGATCCTCATGACAGACATGTCGGTGATGAGACTGCATTGACTGACATTCAGCTCCCGCAATTTGCTGGCCGACCAGCCTTCGGTCAAATATTTGATCCCAGCATCACCCACCCTGAAACGCACATTAAGTCATGTACAGTATGACATCACCATCTTAGTGAGCCACATCTTTGATGCTGTAGTGTCCCGGAGGGCAAGCATTAAGCTAACAACACAAACTGATTAAAAAGGCTGGTGCTTTGGGAAGAAGTGGCTGAGGACAGAATGTTGGCAAAACTACAGACAATCATGGACGAGGCCTCACGAAGCAACGGACAAACTACAAGGCACCTTCAGCCACAGAATCATTCTATCCATCTATCTATCTATCTATCTAAATATCTATCTATCTATCTATCCAACTGTATATCTATCTTTCGATCTATCTAAGCTAGTGTAAGATGCTTCAGCAGCTACAAACACACACTTGCTGCAAAGGGAGATGTCCAGGTACTGCAGCTTCTTCAGGGTGGCCATGAACTTGAGGCTGGTGTCGGTCATTCTAGAACATTTTGCGGCGTGGAGTCTGAGGAGGCCTTGCGAGCCTCTGCACAGAGCCTTCCAGCTGACGTCTGAGAGCTGGGAGTTCCCTAAAGACAGAACAACTCTATTCAGCTTGTATCGTTTCATGTGTATATGGAGGCTTCAGGCTCGAGGATGCAACATGACCTCACCCTCTGTACTGAAACTCTTCAGCGTGGCTGCTTCGCTGATGGCTTTGAAGGCGATGTCAGAAAGATGCTGAGCATCCAGAAGAGAAATGGCACAAAGACCGCGACATCTGGCAAGTAGTGCCTATGAGAGATGAGGGAATGTTCAAACTGGTCTCTGCCTCATGGGGTTCAGGGGTTAAGGGTGTGTTGACACACAATTATGCATGAGCTGACTCATTTATTTTCTAATTTATTCCTTATTTTCTCTCGCAGCCCTTACAGAGCTTGGAAGTAGAAACCTGAGATGTAAGAAATTAACAAACTCACCAGGATACAGTTATCAGACAGTGTGGGCATGTCATTGATCACAACTTCTCTGAGCGAAGGGCATCCCGCTGAAAGGGACTTGAAGCCGTTCACAGTAATCTGGGAGGAGAAAGGGGAAAATGTGAGTCCACGTTGGAATCTGAATCACTTTCCTGGATGCTGTTTTCCTCTGTCTTCACATTCTCTGGGCCCCATAAAGTGAAACCATACATCTGGAGCCAAACTAAACGAACGCACATTTCCAGAGAAGAGTGCGTTTTATGTTGCGGCGCATGTGTCTCATGTTATGGAGTGTGCACATCATGTGGGAGGGCCAGAGATGATTGTTTAAACCCAGCCCTCCGCTTGGTCACAGCTGCCTTTTACTCTGCTTCTCCTTCACTTTTTCATCCATTCGCTTGAAGCACTGAATGAGTGCAAACAGTCACCAGGGGGAGAGACAGAAACGAGAGGAGACACGTGCGAGCAGAGAGCAGGGACTGGATTTAACTGCAGTTGAAGCTGTGACCAGAAACCAGACCAAGAGGAGAGCAGCAACTGACCTGAGTGCAGCCGGACAGGTTGAGGTGGAGGAGATTGTGGCAGCCCTTCCCAGTGGTCAGGTACAGAAACCCTTTGTCTGTGAATCTGGTGCAGTAGGCCAGACTCAGGTACTGAAGGTTGAGACAGTTCCTGTTCAAAACAGATTGTTAGATTCATTTCTATGAAACAAATTACTTGTGTTCAAGCTTTGTGTAAATAACCGATGTTTTAATGTTGTGCTCAACGAAATTCTATCATGGGACAATGTGAAATATGTACGAAAACATTTTACGCGACACTGCTACCCACGTGAGAGAGAGAGAGCTAGTGACTGTAACTGTTGTTTCATTAATCTGTCGATGATGCAATCACACAGACTAGCCTGTTGTGTTGTAAAGTCCACATCTGTTCTTCTAAATCATTACATTGGCTGTACACACTCTGCTTTCAGACATGCAATAGGACCCAGCAGGCTGCTTTATGGTGGACAAACACAAATGGGGATAATTCTGGGGTCTATAGTGCCAGAGGAAGGGAAAAGATCACAGTGATGCACAGCTGTGTACTAGAGCACAACTCGAATCACAAGACCTAACGTCTGATGGATTTACCACATCTGGAGTTTTACCTGGACAGCTCTCTGAGAGTATTGTCTGTAACAAGTGTGCAGGAAAGGTTCAGGTAGAGCAGGCAGGGGCAGCCCTCCACAATATCCTGAACCATCGCATCCTGGTAAAGAGCACAGGGTCAAGTGTTACCATCACAGCAAGACAATCAATCACAATCAGTGGTGCATTTAAAAAGGATTCATATTTGTTTTAAGTTGTTCATGAGACAGAATATATGTATAAATAAGAAAATGATTAAAACAACTTAGAACCGCACCAAATTCCACACCCTTAAACAAACCAACAAACAGACTGGGGTGAAAACATAACCTCCTTGGCCAAAGTGAAAATTTAATAACAATGATGATCGTAAAGGTGAAAACTGAGGAATCGTAGAACCTGTTCAAAGGACATTATTGTTAATTTATCATTATCAATGCTTTATCAATGTGTTTAGCAAACATACAGTAAAGTGTGAACAGTAATATTTGTGATGAGAAGAAGATGGATTTTCTTATAGATTTAGGATTTTATCACCATCTAAACATTACAGTCTTAACAGTGTTTTACTTACTGTGACATTAAAACAGTCTGATACATTGAGCTCCTGGAGATTTTTGCATTCACCTTAGACAAAACAAGGAAAAGAGTAAAGAGCAGATAAACAGTTAATTCAAATGTGCTGTCCATTTCTTTTGGAAATACATTTCTCACTAACTATGATTTAGGCTGTAATATGATAGTGATATATGACATTTTATGATATATAGTGTGTCTTGTTTCAAAGCTGTATATACATTCCTGGACGGCTACGATCTCTTATGTAATGTGCAGCATCTGTGCAGAGACGCCAGCTGCTTTGTTTCATCAACAATAACATTGCTTCTGTTTTCAAGCCTGTTTTTTGAGACTTTTCAAACTTCTGCTTTGGCTCCAGCTCTTCTAATTGAAAAGTCAAAGCCTGCAGAGCTGAGGATGCATATGACCTCTAGTCTCCTCTTTGCCTCCCTGCTCCTCCTCCTGCTCCCGAGCATCGACATGAAAAGGGCGGGAAAGGGAAGAGGCCTCAAAGGAGCACGACACAAACTCACAGGCGGCCGGTATGGATTTAGACTTCAGTCTGATGTGTTCAGTCCACTTTTCACAGACTCTAATTATCCTTTTTTGTCTGTCAGGGTCAGAAGCGCTGGGCGTCACAGCAGATCAGGCGCCTTCAGGCTTGTGTCACGCAACTGCTCCGAGTCGGCAGAATCCAGAGACGTCTTTGTGGACTGTCAGGACCGAGGTCTGACCTCCGTTCCCAACGCCCAAACCTGGTCCAAAGCACCCAAGCACCTCCTTCTAGCCAGCAACCGTATCAAAGTCCTACGTGAGGGGACCTTCTTTGGATATGAGAGATTATCTACTTTGGACCTGCAGCAGAACCAGATCTCTTCAATTGAGAATGGGGCCTTCCAGGGCCTGGAGAATCTCAAAACCCTGCTGCTGCAGCACAATCGTCTGGAAACGCTCACCGAGGAAGCCCTCATCCCCATGCCAAACATCCGCTACCTGCGTTTACACCATAATCCCTGGAATTGTCTGTGCTCGATGGACAGTCTTATAATCACCCTTCAGGTCCCAAGCAACCGTAATTTAGGAAACCATGCCAGGTGAATGATACAGTGTGATCTACTGCTCAGATCCCAGAGGTCAAACAAGTCATCTCAAAATCGCAGAATGACAAACTGCCTCCAAATATCACATCTGATTGATTCATGACTCAACTGTATTTCCTCTGCTAGGTGTGCAGCGCCCCTCAGGCTGAAAGACAGGAAGCTGAAGCAGATTGATCCTGAGTTACTCTGTAAGGCGTCCGACCCGACCCGTTTCCCACAGGGCGACCAAACGGGCACCACAGGCCCTTTGGAGCCAGTTCCATTTCGCGGGAAACCAGATATCACCACATCTTGCCACACCTACCACTTCCCCCAAATACGAATTGACTGCAAAAAGCGAGGCAAGTCTGTCATCATCTTATATTTGTCTTAGCATGGCTGATTAACTGTACCCCATATGTTTTGAGTTATGAAATTCAAACCATTGCATAAGGAACAGAAGGGTTAAATGAAATACTTGTGTAAGCCAGAGAGTTTGTTTGCTCATGATGAAATATTACTGTTGCCTCACTGGAATGAATAAACTTTAAATTCTCTGAAGGAGCTTACGTGCCAGACACGGAGTTGGCAGAGGGACACATCTGGTTTTGGCAGGTGTTTTTTGTTCAATGTTATATTGCTCACTTCCTCCACCTGGGACTGATTCTATGTTAAAGCCATTTGTCACCTTATGGACAACTTGGAAAGCACCAGCTAAACAAAGTTTGGCCACTATTTCAGAACAAGTCTGTTGCAAAACAGATAGAGGCATTTCAAATTTAGCTAAGAATAGACTAAATCAAAAATGTGTTACAGCTATTTGTCTCCTACTGGCAGGAGGCCTGGAAACTAATGTCAAACTCAGGTCGTGGATAGAGGCAGAGCATATTTCACAGCGTCTGTATGAACTCAAAACTCAGAGCAGTCTTTGGTGGGATAGATTTGGATGGTAAAGTTTTATAGATCTAATGAGTTAAAAAAAAAATTTGGTGCATGCGATTTTAGTTAAGTTATCTATGAGCAGATGTAAATAATGGAATGTATTTGAGGACCCCCTGTAACCCCTCCCTCTGTGTGTTCAGGTCTAACAGAGGTGCCGACAGGTATCGCAGAGGACGTTGTTCATATTGATCTGTCAAACAATTTAATCCGTCATCTCAGAGCCAAAGATTTCCAAACAGCGAGGAGCCTCAGATTCCTGAACCTCAGTAACAACAACATAGAGCACATCGACACAGGTAAAACCTTGAGTCTGTTATATCATTGTTCCTGTAAATCTGTGAATCACTATCACTGAATGTTGCAATATGTGTGACAGTTTGTAACACCCAGGATTAAAACCGAGTTTGATTGCACCATTAACTTTTACTTTTCTTGACTAAACAGCTACACAGCAATAGGACTAAATGTTTTATGCTAAGTGAGAAACCAGCCGATGCTTTGCCCATGAATCTCTGTCCTGTCTCTCTCTCGTAGGGTCCCTGTCTGGGCTGCTGCACCTCCATGAGCTGGACTTGTCACACAACAGCCTCCATTTTATCAAGTACGGCGTTCTTGAAGACCTCTACTTCCTGTCACACCTTAAACTGGAAGGGAACCCTTGGGTGTGTGACTACAGGTGGGTTCTCCTGTTCAAATCTGTACAAATAAATTAGCCACAAACTCATTTCCTTATTAAAGATCTGATTCCATTTTCCTCAGCATCCACTACATGGTGTACTGGCTGCGTCTGCACCCAAGAGTGAGGCACTCTGGCCTCACCTGTCGCTCCCCTCCTGAACATACGGGGGAACGGGTGGAGGCCTATGTGAAATCCTACTACACAGTGTGTCCAAGGGACAGACAGAGCAGCAGAACAGACCGAGAACAAACAAACCCTGCGCTTTGGGACACGGCGATGGAGGCGCAAGGAGAGCTGGAGGAGGAGGAGCTGGAGCCCAGCCACTTGAGGGTTCCGCAGAAATACACAATCTTCAGACTGTCCTGAAAATAGATCCTGGACCCTGATTGTTTTTGAGTTTCCCTTCCTATCCTTTCCTTTCAATATTATAAAACAGTCTGTATCAGATGGAGAAACTATATTTTTCAGTGCTGCTTTTATGTGTCGTCTGTGTTGTGTAATCCAAATATAAGATTTGTCAACTTATCTGTCTTGTAATTATTACTTGTAATCGTGATCTGCAATGCACACATAAGTGAAACCTGTTAAGATGTAGAAAACTCACTGATACATCTGAAGCTGTTCCATGTCAGTGAGGTGCAGCCTCGCAGGTTCAGATAGATCACAAACGGTCGGTAGTTCTGCAGAACCTGTTTCATCGTGCTGTCGGTTATCCAGTGTTTCTCTACGGAGACGTTGATCTAACAGGGATGAAAATGAAGAAGCAATTGAACTCCTGTTATAATTATGATTTAAAACATTTCCCCTTAATCAAATACAAGAATAAATCTCTGTACAGACCTGGCTCCACAGTGTGCTGGTTTGGAGAATAGTTTTCCATGCACAACAAACCTCAGCGCAACTCAACCTGTCTCCCAATTCTAGATACTGAAAGATCTGAAAAAAACAGAAATGATACTGCTGAAAAGTGTCAGACGAAAGAGGAGAGACATCATTTCCTGTTGGACTAAAAATGGATGCAGCTAACACTTGTCTGTGTCATATATAATGAGACATATCCACAAATCAGTGGAATTTTTAACAACTTCCACACTCTGACTGACTTTTGGTCCATATGTTTTTAATTTCAAGCCCTCGCCTTGAACAAATCTGGCCAATGTCAGGGGGACAGTAAGGCACCCAGATGTTGTGTTTTATTGCCACCTCTGGCACTGCCACTTTGCAAGGCACAGTGAACAACAGCCCTTTTCTCTCGCTCCAAACATAGGCATGCTGGAGCACTATTTATTGTGAGAGGTGTTGGACAGAAACTCCAGAGCAAAACAAAGCCAAAAAACTGCTCTCGCATTTCCAGCAAATGAGAATCCAAAGCAAACAGGGGCCACAACACATCAGTGTTAGAAGAGTGGGGAAGTAAGAAGTTTTCAAAATATTTATAATCAAGATTTGGTTTGGTATGAAATTACTTCAACAATGACATAAGATCTACATAAATATTAAAATTAATATACATGAAACCATAACTCTGCAACAGATCTTGTCTTATAAACATGGTGGTCTCCGGGCTGAAAGGTGGAAGGGAAACTGCAACGTAGTCGGTGGTGACTGACTTTAATCATCTGGCCTCTCAGAGACTGGAAATATGTTTTTAGTGAAGTCCTCTTTGAGTATTATGTAACAGGTTTGTATGATCTCATCAGCGACTGCTTTGAGAGCTGAGAAATGAAGCAGCCACGCTTGAAAACCAAGGCCAGTGTCAGTGTGCGTGTGAACTTCATGAACCCTGGGAGGTGTAAGATCAACTACCTTCAATGAGAGGCTGTGAGGGAGCATGGAGAGTCGGTCACATTCTTCTCCAGTCTGTCTTTCTCTGTTGCGTTTTTCGGCCAAAGTCATATCCAACCTCTGCAAGATGCATACAAAGACGATGAGGAATGTTTCTAGAAATAAACATTTCATATCAAATTCCGCATAAAAGTACCTTGACGTGTTCTCTTGTTCTCTTTGACTCCGTTGCAACAATGTTCCATGCAGCTATGATGCGTCTAAGGCGACGGGCGTTTACAAATCTCTCAAGTTTCTCAACAGCAGCTAGGTTGGAAAAAAAATAAACATCTCTTCAACAACACAAGTGTTTGGAATTCTGCATTTGTTTTTTTCAGCCAAGGATAACTTACGAGCTAAATCGTAGCAATAAAATCATGATCACAAAGTAGCATTCTAGTGAATCTTGAGACAAATTTGGCTTTTAACATTAGAGCCAAGTCTCAGAGGTTAATGGTGAATGTACAGAGGACAAAATGAGTCACAGGAGTGGGTGTTTACAGCGGGGGAGAAGTTATTGACAGGAAAGACTTTCAGTTTGGACACATTTCTTTACCACAGCGCCTGTTTTCTCTGGCGTTAAACATGAGAGTCACAGTATGCAAAAACATTCAGTTCACATTAGTTCAGCTAACACCCCTCATGAAAACTCTTTTTACTCAGAAATACTTGGAGGTCACCTACCAGCTTGGGACGTCTTGTGTAATTTTACCCATTTCGACCATTTGGTGAATGTATCCTGCAGGCATCTCCTCTTAAATTGCTTCCTTCTCACTTCAATCTTGTGGGACACCTCTGCGGCATCTCTCTTGCTCCGCACAGTGAAACTCTTCCAGTTCCTGTGGACACAGGTCATCATTAATTCAGAGGACGGGTACGCAGCCGGGCTGTCGGAAGCCTGAATCTACTCAACAGGACAGGAATCATTAACACGGAAATAATACTCATGGATTTATTTGAATCATTACGTCAAATAAGTTCATGCTAAAGATTTTCTCAGCTGAAGCAGGTTTGGACATTGAGACAGAGCCGAGTGTTCGACAGAACAGTGATGGGCCTGCGATGGAGATGAACACTTTCATTCACGGGTGTCAAATTTCTGCCTGAAGCTCCACCTGAGTCACTCTCTTTTGAAACATTTCTAAGAGTGAAATTGTGATGTGTGAACATATATATGTAAACAGAGGTTTAAACATCTATTCGTTCAATTGTTGAGTCGATATTCTTTGTTTTTAACATTAATCTGGAGGCAACAGGCGTTTTTAAACTACCTGTATTTGTCAGATACATTTCTGCATTCATTTGAGAGATATATAAGTCTCTGCTCCACTGCTCGTCTAATTGGTTTTCACACAGCACCACCTGCCTGCAATCACCTCTCAGCAATCTGTGTGATCAGAGTGTGAATGTTTCCCTGTCGTCTTCCTGCTGTCAAACTTTCTCTGGTGAGAGACAGATCAGAGCATGATCGACTGTTACCTGGTCTGGTAGTTTTTATAAAATAGTCTGTTGCTGCTGCCATGGATCTTCTGTTTGGGTAATTAAGACACAAGAGTGTATCTTTGATCAAATTTGCCCAGTTCTAAGTTCTTTGTTTCATGATTGTCTTTCAGGGTTTCTCGGATTTGCACTCTGTTTTTATGGGGTTGCATTTGTTTTCCTCCACAGAAAGGTAGGTTTCATTTTTTTTTTTTTGTAATCTTTTGTCACAGCAATGTTCAACCTCATGAATTTAATGTTTGTATATTTCCTGATAGGTTGGAATATTGCACATGGCTACTATGTCGATGAGAACCCACAAAACTCAAACCAGTTTCACTCTGGAGCCTTTCTAAGCAAAGACTTGAAGGATCCAACACAGGTTACAGGGGACCAGAGCTTTGTTTCCCCTCAAGGAGAACCGGTTCATTTTGATGTTACCAGCCTCGGTGAAAACATGGTGCAACACCAACCAGACGCAGGACAGGAGCAGGACGATTACTCAGCGATTCCCTCTGCTCCTGCTGAGCAGATATATGAAAGCACCCAACATCCTTTCGGTGTCTTATTGAAGCAGCACACACCTTTGGAAAATGTGGAGGGCATCAGCTTCCCAACAATTAAAGATTTCAGACGGTTCATAGAGACGATGAAGAGCTCCTATTTAATACCAGCAAGCGACTCAAGAGGACATTTTCAAACTGCTCGAGAGACGATGAAAAATGAGTTGAATTCTGATGCTCAAAGGATTAACGGAGAGTCTTCAACGTCTAATTCTGAGCAGGATGGATCCGCTCATGATGACCACCCTACAAAAAATTTAGTCTGGAATGAACCAGAGGCCAACGACCACAATCCAATAAGCGAAAGCCTTCCCTTCTTTAATCCCGTCGACTCCACTGAAAGTGTCACTTCTCCCAGTGGTTATGACGACCAAGACTCTGGCTTCAGCTCCGCTAGGTTAGGAGCCACAGAACAGGTTTCAAGTGATTATGGAAGTTTGGCCAATTATGGCATTTCTGGGGAAAACCCAGATATTTTCTCAAGTGCTGCTGATGATCAAAATGAAGTTCAGTCAACAAGCCACAACCTCCCTGAACAAAAACTTCCTGGCCATTTCTTAGGAGGTTCCCTTTCTTTCACTAACCATGTGACCGCATCACCGGTCACAGACATCCCATCTCGAGATCTCAGCTTCTATTCAAGTAAGAACTTCATTGTAAAACCTCTATCCTCTGAGAAAACTCTGCAACAACCAACATATCCATCTCCCAGTGGAGACTCTTTAACTGGATATCAACAGAGTAGAGATTTCCAAAGAGAGGAGCAGCCCAGAATGACTGAAGCTGATGTCCTGTCTCCGCAGAAGCCTTTGAATTCCTATAGTAAAAGTATATTTGTTACAGCACCAAGAAGACAATTCTACATGCCAGGTGTATCCAAACACAAGGACAGACCTGACAAATCATCTGGTTCCAACTTTGACCTTCCACCTCAGAGGAGTAGCAGTCACGTGGGTGTCGAAGCAAGTGACCCTCAGGATCAAGTGTTTAGCAAAAAGCTGCCGCTCAGATCTGACCTGTTCAGTGTGAAACCGTCCAGCTCTCCACAGTCAAGCAGACATGATGGCTATCTCCCAAACCAAAGAGTCCGTAATTCCCGTCCGTTCATCAGTGCTCAGTCAAAACCTGAGAAATCTGGCCTGTCCAGGCAGAGTCTAGTGTCCGCCATTCAAGAACAAAAACCAATGAATGACTATGCTCCTATTCCACCTTCTCGTGGCTTAGATTCCACCCAGAGGGGGATCTTATCTCAGATGGATGATGTTCATGCAAGTTATCCAACTAACTCTCCCCCCAACTCAAAACTAAAAGTTTTTTCAAGACTATTTGGCAATGAAGCAATGTCCGAAAACTTTGAAGTCAGGAATACAAATTCTGAAAGGTCTCCACCTGGTGATACACATAAAAAAAAACGGGACCCCCAAGGCGTTTCTCTAAATGGTGGATCTGTGGGTGATACCACAATTAACCCTCTACATACCTTCACACAACCATCCAATGTACAGAAACGTCCAAACACTGTTAACAGAAAGCTCAGCTCCAAGGCCTCCCGCCCCTCTAAAACACTGTCCACATTCAAAGTGTCCGCTTCTACTCCCGGTGGTGTCTTTTTGAGAAAAAGTGGAAACACAAAAAGGCTTCCTCCTCAAAGAGGCTCCAAAGCATCACCAAAATCTATAAACACATATGTTAAGCAGTCAAGAAACAACTATGTAAGGAGCAAAGTATTTCTATCAAACTCCCGTTATTCACCATATGAGCACGTTGAAGACAAGACCACTAAAGACCAATGGAAATCTGACCCAACACAAGAAAAAGCCCCGCTGTTTGATGGAGGTGGAGAGAGGTGGAGGAAGAATCAACACTTTCAGTGAGAGAGAAAATGGTATGGAAAACTTTTGAATATTTACATAACGGCTGTGACTATAACTGCAATCATTTGATTTTAATATGAAGCTGGAAATATTTACCACATCTTGATCCTTTATAATATCATAGATGTTGGTAAACTGACTACTTGAGTATGGAAATTGTGGATGTGATTTTTTTGTTTTTCCTTTCTCATAATTGTAGGTCAGATCACTGATTGGCAGAGAGTCATTTGTGATTGTAAGTGTTCCTACTACGGACTTGTGTTTAATTCTCAAATTCCTGAAAACTGAAGTGTAACATTTCTATGATTTGTTTCTCTTTACATGCACAGCAAGTTGATATTTCTAAGAAATTCCATGTAAGGTGAGTTTCATGGCCCTCTTCATCCCCTCAAAAAAAATCATAATGCTGGTTCTGAAGTCAGTACTGTAGGTGAGATATGACAATGAATATCGTGTTACAATATAAAAGATATTGTTTCATGTGATGCACTGTCAATATCACTCCCGCTTGGGTTCTAATTCTAATAATTTGGATAATACTTCCACACAATTTGAAAGTTTGCACAGAGGTTCTAAACATTCTGATTAATAAGCTCTTTATTTATTGGTACATAATTTAAATAGTATTTTATTGATATTTATTATTCTATTGGATAAATTTACAGAATGTGCTATATTTTGATATGCATCTTTATCTGGATATGATGTGACCTAAATTGGGATGAGATTCAAGTAGCACAGTAGGCCTACCTGAAGCAGGAGCTTGTTAGACTTTTCCTGTAGCAGCAGTATGCCTTCTCCAGCAGACTGAAGAACAACTAGGAATGAATACACAGCAACAATTATTATAGAAGTACTGAAGCTGTCTCATTTGAATCCAAGTGATTTTTTTCCTGAGATTCAACTCTACTTTCAGTGGCATGCATGCTACTAAACCGTACTATGTCGTCTTCTGGATCGATGGCGGCGCACATACTCCTGCGAGTCAGAGAGGGCGATGGCGTGCACCGGTTTGCATCCAGAAGAAACTTGTACCTTGAAAAAAAAAAAGTTGACATCAAAAACAAATAATGATCTACACTAATATACGGAATTGAATGAATGAATAGAATAGAATCTGTCGACAATAAGCATACATTAGATATTATGCTTTCTAAAAATCTCATATCTCTGGTTATTGGGCCTTTTAATTAGGATCCTCAAGAGTGTTGCCTCAAAAAGTTAAGATGGAGAAGATACCAATCAACATTAAGGCTTTGATTATTCATAATTTGTACTTAAAGGGTCCCTTAAATCTGTCAATGTAAGAAAATACCCAGTGGTGGGGCACCAGGAAACGTGATGCAATTATAACACAATGTGATTATTAACCAAATTTACTATCTGCAATTTGTTTATGTACTTCATTTATGCCCTTCCTATCACCAAACAACATTTAAGTGCCAAGGGATTGTATGCATGGAAAACTGTGGTTTCTTCCCTCCCTACATTAGTTTTGATGGCACACCATGACTTTCTCTTGCAGCAGTAAAAGAAAAGATGGGAAAGTGAGCCACCGTGTGCTCGTCTATAGAAGAGTCATAGAAGAAGGAGGTGCACGTACCAGTCTACATCCTGGACATAATCCTGTCCGTAGAGGGCCAGAACAGTGTTCTTCAGAAACTCTATTGGATCCATGGGACATGACAGACCTGCAGCTGTCAGCAGACTCTGTTGTCAAAGAGGAATATGATAATAAAAAGAATGACCCATTGATCAAGAATAATGAAGATTCAAGTGGTTGTCAAAAAAACAGATGCTCCTCATGTGTATAAAGTACTTAGGAGCTGACCTCAGGGCTGTGGTTCTCTGTAATGTTACTGTCCACATTATTTCCAATTAAAGGTTAAGGGTGTAGAATTTAGTGACATCTAGTGGTAAATTTGCATGTTGCAGCTGAATACCCCACACCTCACCCTTCCCTTCCAAACATTAAGAGAATCTGTTGTCATAAAAAGTCAAAAGGTAGAGGGGAGCCGCTCCCAATGGAAATATACAGTATTTAAATATAAAGAGCCAATTCTAGGATAAAGAAAACAATTCGTACAATTTAGATGAAACACACTAGTCAAAACATCACTGCGATTAATTGATATTCAAATATCTGCCAATAGAATCATACAGGAACTTTAAAATAACTTACCTTAGATAATTGTGGCAGAACTTGGTTCAGTTCTATGTCTTCCGGAACAGGCTCTGTGTCCGCCATCTTTAATCTGTTACACGTCTGCAAATTCAAAATGTCATGTTAATATTCAGTAAGGGCAAGCTCAAATCGTGGCAGCGGTAAGCCACCGATATGTTAAGGTGCCTTTGATGCTCCACTGTTTATAGGCAGCTGCCTATGTTGTTGGACTGTTTGGCATCTGCCTCTGTTGCCACACTGTTTTTAAAAAGCGTCAGACTTTATATAAAACCAGACATTGTTTTTTGGGGTGAGAATTGTTTGGATTAACAACACTTGTTATTTCTAACTCAGACTGATAAAGCAGCCGAACCTTACATTACAAAGCATATTTGTACACAGCAGGCACAATTGATTTCCATATTACTGTGTGGGAATTGTTTTGAGGCAGACTTCCAGATAAAGAGTCACAACCTAACGGGAAAAGGTAGACATTTTATTTAAACATTGATTTCTCTCTGGTTCATTCTAATGCCACTTTTAATTATTTTTTTCAACCTCATAGTCAACATATATCAGGTAGTGTGCATGTGTGCAAAATGCGGCTTTATATTATTGTGAGGCACCTATTGGAGACTCTTATTCTGTTGCGCACAGCCAAATATATAGCTGACTATATTAATTGTGCTTTACTTAATTGCCCCCAAAGCTGCTGTTAAAGTTATTAGATATTTATTCATTATGAAAAGAAAAGTGGACTGTAAAATGTCCTACAATTCCAGGGTTGGGAAATTGACCCATCGGGCATTCCCCTGGGTCAAACTGCTCCGAGTGTCTCCAGAGGGATAAAAAAGTACAGCCACTTAAATAGTTGCATATTAGTGAATCTGCATGTATCTGATGTGTATAAAAGCTTTTCAGTGATTTCAAATTAACCAGATACACTTCATTTAAATTGGTTGGATTTTCTGAGAATAAAATCAATGCTTAGCTAATGTGGATAATTCAGGGTCATGTAAAAACAACCATATTATACTGATAATTATAATGATCTTTTAATCAAGCTGATGTGGTGGATGGTTCAGGATCATGTTAAAAAACAAACAACATAATATTAGAAACCAGAGCTCATATATGACCATAGTATGAGCATCCTAACCATTCAGCTATCAGGTCACCACCTATACAAATTAATTTAAGATCATATGAAGCTTCAAAGTAACATGACCAGAGCACAGAACATCACAACTTCATTTAGTAAAAGTATATGTTATTCAATTGATAAATACAAGTTAGGCAAGCAAAACCAGTTCAGTGGCAAAACAAAAGAGTCCTTAAATGCTTAAAAGGCTAAGGCTTCTACAAAACAAAACAAACGTGCAAAATACAGGAAACGAAAAGATTGCAAAAAGTCTAAACCGAAAAAAAAAAACCGAGAAAACACTAGAAAATTTAATTAAATTAACTTAAATTAGTAGATTCGCAGTTCACTTCTGCGCAGGAGAAGTGATTTATTTTATTTTGTAAATAAAATAAAACAAAATAAATTATAAAATAAAACTTACATTTCTAGGACTGCAAAGCAGCACTGAGCAGTTAAAAAAACTCAATAACTAATCAAAATGATGACACAATACTTAAGAGAAGAAAATAACATCTTTACCTTGTTCTCTCTGATCTTTAGGGAATCCTCGTGTGGGGAGCCCAGGTGCTCATCTCCATTATGTGCTGACTAGTCAACTTCTTCTTCCAAGGAGAGTGGATTTCTCTGGCTTTGAAATAAATGTTATGTAATTTGTTCTGTGACGCTGTTAGGAGTCTGAAGTGTGGCACAGGCACAGCTCATAAATGATCAGTAGACAAAATAAAAGAATAAAAATGGCATGGTCCCATGATCCAATCTTACTAAAGTTTAACCTAAAATTAAAAAAATCTGATGAAAACCGATATATCTGGATATTAATATAAAAGTATTTATCTGGGAATTTGTCCGTAATAAAACACAGTACATACGAGCAGAGGGTAGCAGAGCATAAAACAGTCGTTGCCAGGTAACAACAAAAGTTACATTAAATGTTGGACAACAAATGACTTCTAATGTACAAAGTTCACATTGCAAAAGTTTACTCGAATGATTTTCATTTAAAAAAGTATTTACGTGAAATTAAAAAGGTTTTCTACATTACAAATGAATATTTTAAAACTATATTAGATCTATCTGTTTTGTTCATACCCTCAAAACCAATAACTCCGCAAAAGTTTTGGTCGGCCATCCTGAGCCGCCCGGAAACAGACCCACACATTGTTGACAACTGTAGCTGGTCAGCAAACTTCTCCAGCTCGCACAACGATGGAGCCGTGCACGTCACTTCACCTGGGTTAATAGTAGTGTCCATGGGTAGTCACTAGTGTTAGCTAACTAATGACCCGGGTTAGTTAGCAAGCAAGGTCACAGACTCGACTCCTGACGCTGCTGAGCCTGTGAAGCTGGACGTCGGTTAGCTAGCAGGGCTCGGCTACAGTTAGCATCAGCAGCTAGCATCAGAAGCTAACAGAAGCTAGCCGCAGCAGCAGCAGCATGGGCGATGGCAGCATCACTCCCCGGATCGGGAACATGAAGGCTCTGCTCGGGCTTGTTGCCGGAGCCGGAGCTTCCTACGGGATTTACAAGCTCATCAGCGGAGGCAACTTTAAGAGGATCAAGAAAAGCAGCACCAGTGACACCCCAGCTGTCAGGAGCATTCAGCCCGGGGATGGTGCCCACCAGCCGGGCAGCTTGTTGTCTAAAGTGTCCGGACTGGATGTGGTCTGTCCCCGACCTGCGCATCCTGAATCAGGTACCTAATAATAATAATATAAGAAACGATAAAGTAACTGATGCTCACACCAGCCAGCTTATATCTGAACTTATGTTTGCAACAAGTTCCCTGTGTCATGAGGTTAAATGGCTTATTTTGCTCCATAGGTGTTATCATCCATCAGTCCCCTGGGAACCTGGAGCCCCAGCACCTGCACCTGCTGCTGTCATGTCTGCAGAGCAGCAGCAATCCCTCGGACAGATGTCGGATTCTGCTCACGTTAGGAAACGCTGCTGCCTTCACTGTGAATCAGGTACAGTAACAGAACGCTTTCTCTAAAACCTTCTTTCTTTATTGCCAATAAAGGAGTCTTGAGTTGTCTTAAAATTCATGTATCTTCAGTATTTCTTCACACTTATGATCCCTGATTCTCCAGAACCAAATACGGGAATTTGAAGGGATTCCCATCATCGCCGGCTTCCTCTCAGATCCGGCTGCAGAGGTTCGAGTGCAGAGTCTGACTGCTTTAAATAATCTCTGTATGAACATCCAGAACCAGGAGCAAATAAAGGTTTGTTTCCATCCTGTACAGTATATATCAAGCAGTCTAACTCTGAGATGGGGTTGTTTTGAGTTCATGTTCAATCTTGTTCATTCATTTCCATTTTTTGGGGGGACAGACCTGTGTCACTAAAGATCTTTTCTTGTAGGTTTATGTGCCACAAGTGCTGGAGCTGATTGAGATGTCCCCGGTGAACTCTGACCTTCAGCTTGCTGCTCTCAGGCTGCTGACAAACCTGTCAGTTACAGACAAACACCAACACCTGCTGAAAGACTCGATTACACTTTTACTTTCTCTTCTTGTTGTGAGCAATGAAGCATTACAGGTAGGGAGATCATGATATCCCATTCGTACGTCTCTGAGATATTAATAACATGGTAGTATATGGTTGTTGGTACATCCTCATAAGTGAAGTATTTTCTGTTTCAGGTTCAGGCTTCTAAAGTCCTTGTGAATGTGTCCTCTAATCCAGATATGATGGATGACATTGTTCAAGCTCAGGTAAGGACAAGGGAATGAAAATTAAGTCTTAATCTTTTCCAGTGTAGTTTGCATGTCTGTGTTTAAAGTTCATCAAAACAAAGAGATATTGCATAATTCAACATCAGATTGTTCTCAAACTGTTGTGGAACGGCTCCATATTTCATTATCCTCATTTGAATCAAGTTCTTGTTTTTTTTGCCCCAAGGCTCCAGCTTCTGTTGTGCTCCTGTTTGACGCACGCACCGCCCCTGCAGTGCTCCTGCGCCTGCTGACATTTGCGGGGAACTTAAAGTCCTGGAGGCCCTCGGCCCAGGTAGCAGATGAGCTGAGGCGGAAGCAGGACTGCCTGTTCCGAGTCATGTTGGATGAATCCTCCCAGCTCCACAGCAGGCTGGTCCAGCTGCTCTCACACCCCGATGGGGAGATCCAGGCCCACGTGGCTCGGATCCTGACGTAGACTTCTCTGTCTGCGCTCCTCATCCATGCACTGCTTCTGCTTCCGCACACTTTGCCAAAGCCATCAACCTATCACCCTTAAAGTTGAATTATAAATCGGTTGACATTAAGAGCAGGCTGTGTAGCTTCCTGCCGATACTCAGCTTCCACTCCCACACACATTATCTACAGTCCCCAGATCAATATTATCACCACACAAAACTAAATGATCTGTTCCACCTCACATGCCACTCCCCCCCTCTAATTTACAGTTACTTGTGATTTATTGATGAGCAGAGAGTGAGCAGGAAGCAGGAAATTAAACAACCTTCTCCCTGTTTGATTCCTACCACCAACACACTGTTTTCCTTCAGAGCTCCACAGTTCCCTTCCTTCTTAACACCACTGCTTCCTTCACTGAAGATCTTTTCCAGGGGAAATTCCTTAACCCAAAACCACTGCCAAAAGTTTTCTAGAGAATGTGTCTGTATGACCTGTGCGGCATGACCCAATACACCAGCCCCTGTGGTTGAGACACTTCTTATTGGGAGAGCTGGTTTCTTGTTGCACTCCTCAGCATGCCGCCTTGGAAACACCAATGAATGGGTGTACTACAGCTCCAGTCCTTGTTAATCTATCGACATGTTGGATTTCAATACTATTCTCTTATTTCAAATGAAAGTAAGACCATTTGTCTGTTGATTTCATTTGAAAAGCCAAAAGGAGCTTTAACCCCCTAAAGTGGAGATGGTCTCACATTCTCTGAGTCTATGACAAGAAGAAGGGTTCAGTGTATGAGGAAGGTTTAGAAGTTGAATCTCTGCCTTCCCTGCGTTAAGAAAAGCTACCTGAGGTGTTTATGGAGCTTGGTTGGAAGGCCACCTGGGTAAACCCTGTACACCAACCACAGCTGCCTGTACTCGGACACGACCGGTGTTATTGAATGTCTCTACTGGCCGACAACCACCTGCGAATCCTCCAGGGAGGAGCTGGAGGAAGTTCCCAGGGAAAGAGGATGTCTGGGCCGCGACGATTGTTTTACAGTTACCACGACAGTCACATAACTGCAATCCAAATTGGGGAGAGGTCCACCTTGGACAAAGCAGTAGTGATAATAGCTGTGATTTCTGTTTGTGAAAAACGTTATGCATAGAATAACTAGCTCGTTGAATGACAGCAGTGATTGAATTATAAATAAAAGCCTTGTTATGTTAGGTTGTGCTCTTGTTGCAATAAGACAGGTTTCAAGTGATGGATCCATATTTCTAGCCGCGGGACTGAAGCTGTGGACACATCTGATCACTTGTATTTACACAAATGAGGAAGGGTGAAGGTTCTTACCTCTGCCTTGCATGAAAAGTGATGATTATCTCAGAATATGATTTTTTTTTCAATGCAAGGATTTTATGGCATGAATTGGTCCAGGTGTATATAAATGCTGCACATTCTTGATGTTTGGACACTGACTTTATTTTAACACAAATCTGAAATATCTCTCAGGCAATACACTTCTGCTAGAAAAGATGGAGCGGGAGGATGGTGGTTTCCTTTTTACCTAGATTATCATATTTATTTAAAGTTAGATTGAATTTTACAGATGAAATGAGACGTGTACGTGTGTTTGAATGGTTGAATAAAAACCTTATGACCTACGATTGTGAATATCCACCTCCTTATTTCTCATGATTAATCAATTATATGAAACATTCATTAAATGCGTGGGAAACTGGGCTGAGCAGGGATTTGGCTCGAGTTTGTCTTACATCTGAGAAACGGCAAGAATCAGAAGATTTAAGGTGCTAATGGTGGCCCCAATTAATTCAGTGGTATATGGGCCATATTTACCATTTACCACCTGGGCAACTTTAGGCTCAAAGTAACCAAAAAGGCCAGAAGTGCTGCATCACTGCCTGAAGCGCACCAACATCTGGATGCTGAGAGAGAAGTACAATGCTGTGTGTGTGTGTTTTATTTTATTGCTGCACATTATGACATATTTTACCTAAATGGGACTTTTGTAGTTAAATAATAAAGGATCAGTAAAACGGTATTTTGAAAATCTATGATCTTCAATTAGCAAATTTGATATCTTAAAAAAAAATCACAGCCTGATGATGATAATGATGATGTGTTTAGGTCTTTGTCTCCCTCCACCCCTCTCTCTCCCTCTCTCTCTCTCCCTCTCACACTCTCTCACACACACACACACACACACACACTCACACAGAGACACACGCACACACTGCCTCCTCCCCCACAGACGAGGTGACCATCTCTGGATCATCCCGCCCGGAGTCACACCACCGCGGATCAGGAGCAGAAGGACGAGGCGGTGGAGGAGCACCAGGGACCGAGCAGCATTCCGGATTAAGCCGCATCAGCTATGCACATCCTCCGGGGGGTTTGGCAGAAGTGAACCGGAGCTCTCACACCACCAAGCCGTCGAGGATGAGCGGGAATGCGGCGGCCACAGCGGCGGCTTCCTGCCGCTTCGCCCACTACTTCGTTGTGTGTGGAGTGGACGCGGACACGGGCCTGGAGCCGGACGAGGGAGCAGGTAGATGATGGTTACACACAAACATGAGAGAAACACATCCACGCTGCAGAAACCCACACATGTGTCATGTTTAACATTTAAGTCATTAAAGGCCTATTTGTTCCATTTAAATGTGTTTTGATTGGACGCCACATCTTTTTTTTCTCCCTTTCACAGGGTTGTTGACAACACAATATCTGCAAGTGGCCTGTGTAGAATTGACCAATAGCAATTTATTTTCTATTTTGCTATATTTTATTTTGTTATCTATTCCTGTCAGAATTTGCTTGTATGATTTTTGCCAGGGTTTGTGTGTTTGTCTTTTGAAATAACATTTGGCTACAGTCTATAATTTTGGTTATGAAACAGACAAACCGTGAAATCAAAACACATCCCATAGAATAAATATTTTCTGGTGAATTTGAGTGGAATTTAAAATGATTATTGCGTGCGTTATCCCACAGTCTTGTTCCTTTGTGTCTCTGCTTGTGGGTGAAAAAAAAAAACCACATTCACGTCTGTCCCTTGTGTTTTCATCATGTAAATCAAATCATTTCAGAATATATACGGTGTATAGCTTCGCCGGTTTTCTGCAAGTCATCCAGTGCTCCAGCTGCATGAGGAGGATAACGCAGAGAAAGGGATTGAACAGAGAGCGGACAACAACATCATCCTGTCTGCCTGATAAATCTGGAGTGAACGGGTTCATGCAGTTCTTCATGGATGACACAGGGTTGTGTGTGCATGTGCATACTGATTACACGCTTCTCTGTGTGTATGTGACTAAGCGCTGATAGTATCTGTGTGTACGGCCCTCCTCATCCTCCTGGTCAAGATGTTTGAAGGAAACAGGACTGCTGATGAATTAGGGGGTTGCTATGGCGATGGCAGCTGCAGTGATGCTGCCTTGTGATGGAGAGGACGGCGGCGTTAGAATCGGAGACATCAGGTTGTGCTTGTGTCTTCTGAGCTGCTGACACTCAGCTCCTTGGTGTGGGGACGGTCACAGAGGAGACATGTCCACACGTGTCCTGCTCTCTGTGTGTGTGTGTGTGTGTGTGTGTGTGTGTGTGTGTGTGTGTGTGTGTGTGTGTGTGTGTGTGTGTGTGTGTGTGTGTGTGTGTGGAGACAGAAGCGTGCAGGTGTGATGAACACCAACACCCTGAACGTCACTTCCAGGTTTGAGTTCTGAGGCACAAACAATAGTCACGCCCTGAATTCTCCTTGTCTCCTTTGTGGCAGCAGTAGAGCATCTATCTCCCTGGGGGGGAAAAGATGGAAACCAGACGTGCTCACCCCCCCCCCCCCCCCCCCCCGCCCGCCCCCTCCCTCCCTCCTCCCCTTTCAGTCAAATGGATGTTGGATAACGGCACAAATTAGTCAGAGCAAGAAAAATGTCAAATGTAGGCTGAGCTCTGATGGAAGGCACTGCTGCAGATTAGTTCATGCTCTAACTAACCAGCGAGGACTTTGATAGCCAGCCCCCTGCGGTGAGGGACAGCACTGCTGGCTATTGTATATCTGAGCTCTGCCCAATCTGCTTATGTAACAGCAGGTCATCTAAGACCCGGTGCAGCAAGGGGCCGGGCTGCTGTCAAGTGATCACCGTCCGTCTGTGAACGTGTGTCGGCCTTTGCACGAGCATAAGGTGTTCGAATAAGCTGCAAGCAAGAGGAGTTCGTTCTTTCATGGACGTGAGCCTGAGAGCACGTACAAATGTTTCTGTGAGGTCATATCTTGTGTTTGTGTTTGTGTGTGTGTGTAGTGTTATTAGTGCACGCCTACATGGACACAATCTGCTCTTGTTGGCTTCTCAATAGATGCCACTGTGTTTTTCTGCAGCCGAATCAAATTTCACATGACGTTGCCCGTTTGAGTGCTGAATGGCCGAGGCTCCAGCTTCCGTTCAGGCCACATGACTGTCACAGGGGGATGACATCAGCGGAGGGAGAGAAGCTCACCGACCAAACATTCAAGACCTGATTTCTGATGTTTAACTCTTTTTTACGTAGAGATTTTACAGCATATCACACTTGTTAATACTCGTGCGGACGTATTTTAGTTTTAAGCCCTCAGCACATTCTTTTATCCTTTATTTTAAGCAAATGAGCCCACAACCACGTCTGTGTCTCAGGCTCAGATTAAAATCCAAATTTGTTATTTTGTTAATCGCATGATTCACTTGAGACGGACGGATCTGTAATGTACAGACAGTGATTTAAGTAGTTTGAGTCTTAAAGGAAGAACTTGCCGTCATTATGATCTCTTTTCACATCTGTCCTCATCCACTCATGTAATGATGTGATGAATGGGACGGAAAGAGTAATTCTGATTGTGAGTATGACAGATGCTCAATCCTCCCTGATGACGTGCCTCTGTTTTAGCAATGACGACTATTTGGGGACATAAATCTTTGTGATGAATGTCTAAACCGTGGGAGGAATATAAAACACGCTATCGTGCTTCAAAATCAATGACAATATTTACGTTCTAGTGATAAAAGGACGATGATATTAGAGTGAGAGGGAAGAGTCGGTGGAATTTGGAGTACTGAAGATAAGAGCAGCAACAATCAGTTGAATTGAGTCAAAAAAATAATAGGCAACAATTTTATCAATCATGCAATTGTTTAATCCACTTCATAAAAACAGATTTGGATTTTTAGGGGCTGATGCCTATTACGATAGTAGAGAGTAAAAAATGTCAGATACCGATATATAGGCCGATATATGTAAACTTGATCATAAATAGCTATAAATGAAAAGAAAAGCTAAAAACATCCAAATATGTAGGTAAAATATAGATACAAACATATTTTCTACATTGTTTATTGTGTAAAATATCGACATAATCAATATACAATACACTAATATCAACATGTCTCTGAAAGGAACATTGCGGTTATTTGGGGTTGCCAGTTAGACAAATCACATTAAACTATTATTATTTGAAACATTACTTGGGTTTTTATGTCAGTTTTCTCCCATTTCATAGATGAGATGATTAATATGATTCATACGAAAATAATAATTATAATACTTGATGATGTAATGCTCTTTGAAACACACCGGCTGATGTATATTTTCTAGTGTGAGTGTGTGTAAACAGAGGAAGGAAGCCTGCTCATTACAGTATAAAAGAAACAGCCATTTACGGCGTCATCCAAACACAAACAAACCTCCCTCCACCTCCGTCTCTTTCACAGATAAAGAGAGAGAGAGAACGAGAGAGGCTGGTTTCCCGCTGGGCTCTGAACAAACTGTGGTGGGAGCCTGTGTCAGGAGGAGTGTGGGTTTTATCTGGATCAGCTGATGAAACCCGGGCTGACGTATACGGGCTGACGTGCTGAATCTTCAAGGCCGCAGCGGATGTGGCTGCCATGGCAACTAGGTATCCCTGTGCAAAGCTCCATTCTGTTCCAGTTTGTATCTTCAGCAAAGAACATTGACTCCCCCTCTCTCCACCATGATCCATTCGCTCCAGTCTCCCACCTGCCAGGCTGACACGCTTTAACTTGAAGTGGCGCTCACTCCGCCTCCAGCGCCGCTCCCGCTCGCCGGCTCCTCTGCGTCGTCTCGTCTGTTAGTCGGCTTTTTGCGTTTGTTTTTGTTCTCGGGATGATGTTAGTTAAAGCTAAACACTGCTTCTGAGCAAAGTCACGGAGGAGTCACTTGAAACAGGGGAACACAGCGAAAAGTGGCGTTCAAGGGCATCCCCTCAGAAAGTGGATGAATAATGAAAGCACCCCCTTCACTTCTGTCAGTCCATTACACACACATTAGTTTCTTTCCACGGCCTGCTCTCTCTTCAGCGGCTCCTCTCCGTCCACTTGCTCTCACACAGACACTCCTCTGAATGTGAAGAGGAGACACTGGAGCCAGGCAGAGCAAAGCATCAGCTGTGTGCAGTGGGAATGCAGGAATAGAGATTTCTTACATGCTTTGCAAACTCAGTCCTTTTGTATAAATGTGGCTGTTGCATAGAAACCTCTCATCCTTTATCCTCAACCTGATAAAACTCCCCTGGTATGAGAAAGCCTTGTATGTATGTCATCGTGGTGTGAAGGATTCTCTTACTGCAGGAGGGCTGCTGCACCACTGTTCCCGTACCGTCTCTATGGTAATGAGCTGCGTTACATAACCACGCTCCCCCCTCACTGTAGAATGGCCTTTCCTGTTGACAGCGGATTATTATTTTTTTCCGGTGTCGTCCTGTCCAAGCTTTTTTCATGACTCAAAGCTGCTTTCAATTTTAGATGTCCTCTGTCCCGCCCTTAACCCCGCTGTTATGAATTGTGACTCAGCAGTGATGAAGGTCAAAGATCACTGTGCACTGACGTGATGTGAAATGTCTGTTTCAGGTGAAAGCTTCGAGCAGAGTCCCATTAGACGATCCTTCAAGTCAAAGCTTCTGGTGCACTACCCTGAGAACACAGACAGGAACCCCTTCAGTAAAGATGCCGTCAACATGGTAAGATTTAGTATTTAGCATCAAATTAACTTTTAGTTACAGGTAGGGCTGCAACTAACAACTATTCTGATAGTTGATTAATCTATCGATTATTGAAACGATTAATCGACTAATCGGATTTTGAATCACACAAATTCTCAATTGCTCTTATTTAGCGAGCAGCTTTGAAATTCAGCTTGAGGTTGTTCCCTGCATGTGATGACTAAAAAGAAAGACAATAAAGACCGATGCTTCATTCAAAAATGTATTTTAATACACTTTAATGTATATAAGGCTACTATTGACACAAAAACTAAGAAAAATTGATTTTTTTGCATTTAAATCCAAGGACGGGCAAAGTGCTAATATAAAATAATTTCTTTCTAAACCAAGGCTTACACTTCCACTCGACACCAGTGAACATCCAGGGAATGTACATTGAGATATAGATTTCATACAAGTACCTTTGTGCTCATCTGAACAATAAACTGCACTGGACTGATCTGTTTCTGTACTTTATTAGGGCCACATGTCCCTTTAATTGACTACTGAACTTGATCTCAAGTTATTATATTATTAGCTATGAAGAGGTATATATAAAAATTAAAAGCTAGTTGCATTGGCCGGGAATCGAACCCGGGCCTCCCGCGTGGCAGGCGAGAATTCTACCACTGAACCACCAATGCTCACATGACAGATTTTGTTCCATTTTTTGTTTTTTTCGGGGCCGGTGTACGTCTTGTGCGCAGTGTTCACGAGGCGAATCATTTTTGCATTCGTTTTGCGAAGTCCGAGTGACCTTGAGGTTCGAGCATCAAATTTGAATACTCACACACTTGTGCTGTGTTGCGTTCTAGTGAGAAAACTTGGAACTGCATTGAAGATGGAAGTTGGTGCCACCTCCACTGTTTAATTATCGGCCAGCTCGGTCCCGGGATACCTGCTCTACCCAGTGGAGGTGGTGGGACAGAGGAGGATTTCAGACCCAGGCCCCCACCCTGCAGGACACATTCACGCAGCACTGGGCAGTTTTTTTCCACACAACACTACTTTGCTGTTAGCAAAGTAGTGTTGTGTGGAAAAAACTTAAACTATTTGCCTAAACTATTTTCTCATGGATTAATTTAGAACATAGAAAGGTGCACAATGAGGTAAAAAGTGCAAGCGCCCAACGTGGGACTCGAACCCACGACCCTGAGATTAAGAGTCTCATGCTCTACCGACTAGCTAGCCGGGCTGATAAAACTGCGACAATTGTGTGGACTTTTTCGTAGATAGATAGATAGATGTAATTTATTGATCTTAGGCCCAAACCTATTTCATTCCTTGGCCCTACCCCTACCTTGTTTTCAAGGGTTATCTTGCCCCTTGAAACGAAGTCACATGGGTTAGTGGTTTTCAACATTACTTACGAAATGGGGACGGACCTTCCAGCAGTCGTTACATCATTAGGGAGGGGGCGAGTGTTAATCCCTTCAGTGGAGGAACAGCACTTCGAAGGTGGGGGGTTTATGCACAGGGAGGTAGAGTGTGTGGGGGGGGGGTAGAAGCATTGTGGGCAGTCAGAGTCTCTGTAAGGCGTTCTACAGGGACACCAGTTATTTGACCTACTGCATCACTGCCTGGTTCGGCAACTGCAAATAACTGAAAATAAAGACAATAAAGATCGCTACTTCATTAAAAAAAAAGTCTTTTAATAAACTTTGCTGCATATAAGGGTACTGTTGACACAAAAGCAAAGAAAAATCAAGTTTTTCTCCATTTAAAACCAAGAACAGGCAAAGTGCTAATACATTTTTTTTTTAAATTCAAGTTTCCCTTTTTCCAGTTAACAAAAAGGACAGGGAAAATAACATTAATAAAAACATCAACAAACGAAACTACAGTCTTCTTTGGACTAAATAATTGTGATTAAAAAAAGACGTTTGTCAGGCAATAGGATAACATTTCGCTTTTAAACTCATTAAAAAAAAGTTTAAACCATATTTTTGTAATGGATTCTAGAATCCTGCGCGCAGGTATAAACGTGTATATATAACATCTGACAGAGGCGAGTCCGCATCGTCTCCGTTACGATGTCACACGTGCCCCCTCCTCACATGCACATGTCCTGCTTACATGGAGAGCAGGTCCGCCGTACAATACAATATATATCCCCCATTTTTTTATATTTTCTACCGATGCTACAATATGAAAATGTGCAGATTTCAGCAAACCAGTCCTCGAATGAAACCTGTTTTCCCTCCATGATGCAAAATCCAGTCAGACCTTGGATTCGATTCTAAATTGTCCTCATGGATTTCAGAAACACCTGAAGTTGAACATTGTTAATTCTAACCCTTTCCCCCTCTTCATCTGTCTTCAGCTGTGTATGCCGAGGGGTCTGTCCTTCCGCACTCAGACCGACAGACTGGATCCTCAGTTCCACTCATTTACACTTTCCTCTGATGATGGCACTCGTTCCTACGGCTTTGTCCACACGTTCTACGAGGAGGTGACCAGTCCTCAGATCATCACTGCCATGCACACCCTAAGTCAGATGCACCACGTGGAGCACCAGTCCTCTTCATCGTCCTCCTCTCCCTCCTCCTCGGCTTCATCCGCCTCCTCGCCCTCCACCTCCAGCATGGACTCTCTTGTGAGCAGCCTGGACGAGTCAGACGCCGAGTCCCTGGCTGCAGTTTCTGGCTGCCTCGGCTGCGCAGGCTCCTTCGATCCAGCACGCGACACCCTGTACGTGTCCAAAGCCCTCTGTCTGCTGACGCCGCTCCCTTTCCTTCAAGCCTCACGACAGTTCCTGTCTCAGCTTCAACAGGCTGCGACGTCGCAAACAGCTCCACCTCTCCCTCTGGAGAGCTACATCCACAACATCCTGTATGAGGTGCCCCTGCCTCCACCCGGCCGGTCGCTGAGGTTCCACGGCGTGCATCGCCCCATCGTGTGCCAGCGGCCTGGGCCGGGGGAGCTGCCACTGGGGGAGTATCCTCTGGGAGAGGCCTTCTCCTTGCTGGGTGTCGACAATATGGTGCAACTGCTTACCTGTGCATTTCTGGAGACTCAAGTTCTGCTTTGCTCTCAAGGTAAAAAGCCAATTAATTAATAAGCATGTTTAAAATAGATATTTTTATTATTAATATTATAAAGAAACAATTTAAGATGATGTCTGGGTATATTGAAGAGCAACTTAAGCAATATCTATCTGCTTTTACAGGATTTATAAATACAGCTGTTTTTATTCATAGGATATATCAATAATAACATGATCAACATAACATTAGAGCTCAAAACATGGTGAAAAACTACAATCTAGATCTCCTCTGATCCAAATTCATACCAATTCGATGTGTTCCTCCCTGACCCGTTCAGTTGTTTTTGCTTAATGTTGCTTACAAATGTTACCTTGAGTGTGAATACTGCAGTTATTCTCCCACATTCATCATATTTCACTTTCTCTCTCCTCAGACTACCAGCGTTTGATGACGGTGGCAGAGGGCATCACTACTTTGCTTTTCCCATTCCAGTGGCAGCACATCTACCTGCCCATCGTCTCTCCGCCATTGCATCACCTCCTGGACGCCCCCATGCCCTTCCTGATCGGCATCCAGCGCAGAGACGGAGCTCAGCGATCCTCCCTCCACCTCCCACACGAGGTACAGCTCAGAATAAGCAGCCCATTTTTATTTATTTTTTTATATCCGGATGCAGACATTTCAATAAACATTCACACAAAACATAATCTAGCAATGTTATGTCAAACTGAAACTCTCTTACACACATTTGCTGATCGCCTCTGTTCTGCTTGCTTGACAATTTGCCTTCGGCCTCGGTCTTGTGGAACAGAGATGCCACGTTTCCACAGAGCTGCCCACCCCCCCTCCTCCCAACTTCAAACCCAATCCTACAACTGAGATCACTTTATGCTGCATGAATCTCTCACTGACGCCTCTTTGAAGTCGCTCTGCCCCAGAAAAAAGAGGCAATAGAAAAGACAGCTCGGGGGGGGATGAAAGCTAAAAAAGCAGGGCAGGAAATATCCAGAATAATGGGACTCGCTGCATAATTAATGAGAATTGGGGATCACCGCTTATTTCTTGAGTTGTGCTATTTGAAGGAAATGGGAAATGTTTTAATCATGCATGTGTGATCGGTTGGAATAAAATCAGAACCGCAAGAGAAGCCCAGTTTCCCTGAGGTGATCTAAACACGTCAGTGGTTGATATGCTCACAAATTGATCTAATGCACAAAACAACTGGAAAAAATAATTGTATTTGTGTGAGTTCTGATCCCCGTGTTCTCCTTTGGCTCAAAGAGAGGATGAAAAGACGTTGAGGAGTGAAAACATCAACTCGCACATTAACTGTCAGGCCGGAGGATGTCTTCCTCTGTCCACTCCTCCTGAGGCTGTAAACTGTCGACCTGAGGTCACTGCTGGAGGTCGAGTGGCTGCTGACTGCGCTGCTTACAGTAGCAGTTTTTAGCACGAGTTCCTATCCTTCACTTAAAGTTCTATCATTGCTCGGCAGCTACGCAGGCTCAGTTTTCACACACACACAGGTTAATGGTGTCATTTTCTGGTGTAAAAGCCTGATGATAGCAGCGGTGATAGCAGTAATCTTTACCTAAGCCTTCACATGCTAATGTCCTGTGAGGGTTTATCACATTGAATTGCCAAGAATCTAATAATGAAATATAAATCTTCATATCTCCTAATTGGATATCACCGCTCAGCCTCTCTTAGTCTACAAGAGATGATTCAGAGTCCATGCATCGTGAAATTAGACTGTGTATAAAGATGGTGACTCATCTCCACGTCTTCCCATCATCCAGAAATTAAACCGAAATATCCTGAATACAAATGCTGCCATCTTGGGCATTTGGAGCCAGACTCTGCACAGTAGTGCTTGTGAGATGGAGCTGCAGTATCAAGGTCCAGCCGATGATTCCCACTCGACAAAGTGGGCGTCAGTCTCATGAGGGTTCAAATAATTAATTAAAACAAAACTTACTGGAAAGTAGGCATTTGAACAAACCTCTGTGTGAGGAAAACAACCTAAAAGGAAAGAAACCATCTGTTCAAACAATATTTGAAGTGTATGTTGATAACGACAATGTCCCATCATTAACATGGAGCTGGGGTTTATGACCTACGCTGCAGCCAGACACCAGGGGGCGATCAGGACACTTTGGCCTCACTTTTGAGGAGCTGCCATGTCATATTAAACCCTTATTATCTGATGGATGAGCCTGGTGATAATAATTGTTTGTCTCCTGCTTCCTCACAGGCAAACCTGTGCATCGTCGACATTGACAACCACTGTGTGGAGGCCCCCGAGGACCTGCCCATGTTTCCAAACCAGGCCGAGCTCATCCAGGAGCTGAGCGAGGTCCTGCTGCGTTTTGGGCTCTCTCCCCAGGGAGGTGTGATCACAAAGCCCCCCACCACCAACACCACCAACACCCCCAACACCCCCGCCTCGCCACGCGTCAGCAGCCTGGTCCTGGAGGATCTGATGGAGGACAGAAGGAACGGGAACCTCGGTGGCGAGGAGCTGGCCGTGCTGGAGAGGCTCCAGGCTCTGGCAAGGAGGTGCGGAGGAGGGAAAATGTCCGACGGCGAGCAGACGCTGGGACACGTGTTCGAAGAGGAGGAGGAAGAGTTGAAGGCAGCGAAGCTGAACATTCAGCTGAGGGAGGTGTTTGCTGGACGGTTTTCTGCCATGTTCGGCAGGTACGACGAGTTCATCATCCACAGCGCTCTGGATCTGGACTCATGGCTGAGCAACCGAGAGGGCACGTTCAGCTTCGACAAGGTTACTATTCTCAAATGATTTAAACATTTATCAAAATAGTTTTCTGTAAATGTTTGGATTGTGATAGATAATCAATGCTTTTCTTCACTCCTGGTTGATAATGTTTCAGGGTTCCTTCCTCTCGGTTCAGCCCGTGACTCACCTGCGTTTCATGTCTCGGTTCCTGGAGACGTCCATGTTTTCTTCTTTCGTCGATGGGAAAGTGATTTCTCGCTGGGCAGAAAGAGATCCACTGCAGCAGCTGTTTGACAACCGGCTGGAGAAAGAAGGACTGTACGACACTGACCAGGACTCGCACAACTGTCACTACAGGAAGTGCACCACGCTTTTTGAGTCAGGTACGGTGAAGAATTACATGCATTGGGGCGGAACAATTACATTTTATGGAAATCACCACAGCATATACCTTTTATTATTGTCATTACAAATCAAATTAGACTCAGGGGAATATACTGGTTTGGCACCGACCCCAGAATGAAATCACATCATCGTAATTTTCAGATTTCTTTCCAGTAAAGATAAAAGGAAAAAATACCAATGCAATTAAAATTATGAGTGTTATCGCAATTGCAATATTTGTGTAATATAATCTAGCCAGTTGCAATATGATTTTTATTCCAGTATCCATCCATAACATACACAGTGATGCATGATAAAATATAGAATATGAACACTGTATTCCTATATTGTTGAGCACAAGGAAAAATGCATAAAAAACACATCAAAGCTTTTTCAGGTCCAGTGTCACAGCTGATATTGTTGCTCTCTCACCAGGAAAGACTTAATCTGACATGACATCATCTCCATAGAGTCTCATGTGAATCTGTTATGCACGTTTACTGCCTCAGTAATTACATGCAGTCGTTTAAGAAGCTGTACGGTTTGCTGACAACCTGAGTACCACAATAGGAGCGGGACAGAGTTTGACTGGAGGGGGGGGAATATGGGGAGAATTAGAGAATTTGAGAAGGGGGGAATAACATGGCGGAGAGAACATTATATAAGAAAGGCAAAATGCTTCGTCTCCTCTGAACACTGATTCAGACTGTCTGCTTTGAAGTCCTGCCAACCTCACTGCAGCAAACTCCCTGCTCATATCTCAGAACATCAACATGCACATTTATTTTTTTATCTTACTAATTTGTCTCTTATTCATCTTATTCTGTACCTTCCTGTGTTTCTTCTAACAAAACAAGCTGAGTAGCAATTAACCAGCTTGAATACGTGTCTGTGTGTGTCTCTGCAGCCCAGGCCACTGAACGCAGACTGCTGAAGGCCGACCACACAGCCATCCACCCCCACCTACTCGACATGAGGATCGGACAAGGTCGTCACCAGCCGGGATATTTCCCCAAGCTGCAGGCCGATGTGCTCGTCCAGGGACAGAACACCAACAAGTGAGGCTTTCTGCCGTTAGTCAGTGAGAAACTATTTCACCCAGGGATCATTCCACCTAAGACCGAGGGGTAGTTCTTGACCTTCCTACTCATTTGAAAATGTATATATATTTATGATTAAAACCATATATCCACACATTTCAGTTTAGGAGGAAAATCACTGAGTGTCATTCTAGATAAATGTCTGATGTTGCACGTTTCTCAATTTCTAATCACAATAAAAGTAATGTACAAACAGCTAAAATAATTTGCTAAATGTGATGGATGAAGGGTTGAATGTTAACTGAAGATTTGGAAAAGTGACATATTTAGACAACACTAACGTACCAATATAGTAAATAGTTTTATAGCCTAAGTAAATGTTTAAATATGTGAAAGGTCCTGCACCTCAATTTCAATGAGGATTCATAAAAGTGAAACCAGTCACCTGCTACTTTTTCTGTCTGTAGTAGTTTAATGTAACATCCAGTTTAAAAAGATTTAAAAAGACCACCAGAACCGCTGCATATGCTTCATGTCATTACAGTACATCATAACATGTAGTATCCAGGTTCTACCAAAATATGAGATACGAACTCAGAACCTCATTTGCTAAACACTTTTGTGAATTTAATTGTGTCATGTTCTCTGGGTGCACAGGTGGTCCAGTCGTGTGACAGCATCCCGCAGGTCTGAACCCAAGAGGTCGACGACAGCTGATCACTCCGGAGTGGACAATGAACAGAGACAGGTACTTCTCATCTTTCAACACTCGGACTCTCAGAGGCTTCAGGAAGGTCACCTCTGATTCATGACCTTTTGGTTTGCTCAACAGAAGCACACGTTCATGAGGAAGAACCTCCGTCAGGCGAAGCTGCTCGACCCGTCTCCTCAAGCCGTCACTCAGACCCACCGGGAGTTTGTTGACGGGCTGCTGAGCGAGTGTCGTCTGAAGGTGAGAGCGCTCGTTCTGCGTGGCGAGGGAGGGAGGTGCTACTGTTATTGATTTCTCAATTCAGTGCTTGTGGTCAGTGGCCATAAATCATTCTCTGGCTCTTTAGACCAAGCGGATGCTGATGGAGAGGATGGGGAAGGAGATTGTGGATCTCGGTCAGGGCGAAGCCAACATCACGGGCCTGCAAGAAAACACACTCATCCACGGCCTGTGTGACCTACTGGAGAGAACCTGGGGCCACGGTCTGCAGCTGAAACAGGTCAGACACTCACAGACGTGTAATTAAACATGCCCTCAAAACACAGACGCCCTACAGAAGCATCTGGAGCTGTGCGTCATCGTGCAAACACATTTACATCGAGCACATGTGAACACAAAGAGGTGACTGCATCTAGCGGTTTGATGTTGACAAGTGTGTTTTTATCCCAAACAGGGGAAGTCTGCTCTCTGGTCCCATCTGCTGCACTACCAGGCAGCCCAGGGGAAGACAGAGACACCAGCTGAGTCTCCAGGTCAGACACTCAGCCCGCTGTTATGGTTTTCTCTCTTTTTAAATCACTGAGCTTAAACTTTACTGATCATCGGTGTTGTACTCGCTGCCTGTTTAGGTTCCAACGGTTCGGAGCAGAGGACGTTTGATGACGGCGCTCTGCTCCTGAGAGGATCCTTAATACAGGACATGAGGTAATGACAGCGAATGTGCTGGGATGCTGGAACGAGTTGTGTATCTGTTTGTGATTGTGAGCTCTGTTTGATGACATAAGCAGATAAAAAAAAATGCCTCAGGCTACAAATTCTTTTCCATTTTCAAAGAACAAATCAGATATTTTAGCTGCGATCTAGATGAAAACAATTTATCTAGTATCTAATAATTCCAGAAATCTCTGCAACCATCGTTAGCACAGGCAAACAGCCCATTACAAACAGGCAGTTCTGTTCTATTGGGCTCCAGAGAGGTTAAATGTGTTCGGATGAGGCTATAATTTACCTTGATGATGATGAAAACATTAAGGGGTCAATACATTCAACTGTGACATCTGTTTCTCCCCCAGGTTTATCCAAACCATGAGTGAGGGTCTGTCCGAGGTGGGTCAGGCCCGGTCCTGGATCCATCTGGCTCTGGAGAAGAAAATGCTTTGCCAGCACCTTAAAGAGCTGCTCACAAACCAGAAGCTGCTCAGGTCAGAATTCATCTGCCGTTGACTCATTTGATTTATTATTAAAGGCTGTAACTTGACAGAGTTTTCTCTTCCTCCCTGACAGGCAGCTGTACAAACCTCATGCATTCCTGCTGTGCGAGGAGGAGAGGGAGCAGTTTCTGTTCCACCTGCTGTCTCTGAACACCGTGGACTACCTCTGTTTTACACGGGTCTTCACCTCCATCAGTGAGTCCTGTGAACTTTAGAGAGAACATACTGTTTGGTTTATAGCTTTAAAAAAACCAATGAAAGTTTGCCTTTGTGTTTTACAACTTTCAAATAAAACCACGATTGTACGAAGGGTAAGGTCATTTTAGTTGTGAAAGAAAGGGCTGAATAATTTCGTTAACCTTTTCTCTTGGTGTCTCCAGGTATTCCATACCGTGTTGTTATTATACCCATGAAGAAGTTGAGCATCGCCATGGCAACAGTTAACCCCTGGGTGTGTGTGTCAGGAGAACTCGGTGATTCAGGAGTGAGACAGATCACGAAGAACACACAAGAGATTTATTTCCAGGTTTGTATTCACCCCTCTGTGTTAATATCTGCATACACATGTAAAGCAACACACACACACACACACACACACACACACGTAGAGCTGATGTCCCTGTTGTCTGTGCTTTTCCTTTCAGTGTAAGAACCTGGGCAGGCTGAGCACGCTGCAGCTGGGACAGGAGAACTCGGGCTTGCTGGCTAAGTGTCTGATCGACTGTGTGATGGTGTACAATGAGATCACCGGACACACGTACAAGTAAGACCCGTCCTCTGACTTTGCTCTCAACACTGACTCTGATTCTAAATTAACCTTTGTGTCACATGTTGGATGTCAAATGTCCAATAACATAATTACAGGAACCAAACTCCATTTGGAGTGGACTATTGTTGTTTTCAATTTTCCCATTTAGTTATATTGCCCCTTTATGTATTAAGGTCTGTAGGCTATAACTATGTTTTCTCTGTTCTTTGTAATACATATAGATCTACATCATTAGACAGTTTTCCGCCTTGTGTCTTTTGAGCCTTGTTGTGGATTATACTGTTTTAGGATTAGTGGATTCTTCATTGTTGACTTTCAGAATACCCAGAGATGAACAGGCAGCATTTTATGTTGATTATTTTTGTGTACCATGTATTTGTACAGTACATGTAGATTATCCTTTTTTTTCCTTCTTTCAAAGGGTTTAAAAAACACATGTCGCCTTAAAGCTTGTACAGTTTTCACCCAGTTCAGGATTCTACAATAGCAATAACGTAGACATAAAAAATAAATACCACTCCGTAGAGCAATTCCTCTGCCATGGGTCCTATCTCATAATGTTAGAGCAAGTGATTAAAACATTCCTGAGTCCACCCCTCCTGACCCGTGCCAGAATTGTACTTGGCTCAATCCATTTAGTAGTTTTTGTGTAGCCTGCTCTACTTAATGACGAGGGGGAAATAAATCTAATGATATAATTTATGTCTTGGAAAACGTTTTTTTCATAAATCTAAATTATATTTAAATAATTTATCAGCGATGTTCTCTCAGGACACTCCACCAGCTGATGGGAACAGATGTCCCTCTCCTTCGCAGTGTACTTGCATAATAAATAGCTTTTAAAAAAAAATTTTGGAATATAATGAAGCTCTGTGTCCTCTTTCCTTTCAGGTTCCCATGCGGCCGGTGGCTGGGGAAGGGCGTGGGTGACGGCAGCTTGGAGAGAGTCCTCATTGGTCAGCTGGTGTCACCTGGTGGGGAGGAGGATTCTGGAAGGTGGACAGGGACGCCTCCGGAGCTGGCCTCCCCTTCTCAGAGCGTACGGGCAGTGCTGGAATCGCTTGGCAGCCGAAGCAGTACGTGCTGACAAAGAACACATTCTTTCGTACAATGGCTGACCTACTTGTTGGTTTATGTCCACCACAATAACACATTCTGCTGCTGTATCACCTTTCTATTGAGCCCCTGTTCCCTTTCCGCTCATGGTTGTTATCGCCCGTCCTCACGTTTCTGTTTGTGACATTTATCTTGTCAGGGATGCAGTCTGTTGAAGTACAGGAGAACATGAGGGAGACGGCAAATAACCTTGTGAAGCATTTCCACAAACCTGAACAAGAGGTACGTGACTGTGAAAGTGAGATCCCGCATTCATGTAGCCTGTTGGTTCACTAATATACAACGAGGAGAGATATGGTTAATGCAGAGAAGATTACTCTGCAGCCTCCTGTGGGTTATATTGATCTCCACCACGGCTCATTATCCCAGCTCCTCCAGCCCGGGCCTCCTTTGTGCATCAGACTCTCTCTATGTCAGCAGCAAGTTGAAAGAGCCGAAGAGATTTGATGGATCGGTTCAGTAACAAGCCTCCAACTCAGTGCCGTAATATATTTAGTGTACAGGCTTTAAAGCACAGGCTCTGCTCTGTTGACATGCCCAGGGTAAATTAAAGGGAGAGCTTCCTTATATATTAGATATTTTCTCTGTTCTCGGCTCTGCTTCCCATCACTTATATGAGATTCACTGAAGTTGTAAGATGAGCCTCATGCTCACAGTTCCTCTGTTCTCGTGTCTTTTTTCCTCCCAGAGGGGAAACTTGACGGTCTTGCTATGTGGTGAGGGGGGGCTGGTGCTGTCCCTGGAGAATTTCCTCCTCCACGGGCTCAAGTCCAACCGTCTCTTCCAGCTGAACGTGTTCGTGTGGGACTTTGTCGGTAGGTGCAAGTGCAAGTTCATCACGACCATCCAGAAATGTGATGTTTACGTCTCACAGATGTCAGACCCCTGTCTCCATCTAGTGGCAGTGAACATGAACTTCAAAAATTCAATAACATGCAACAAAACATGATTGATGTTTTATTGACCTCAGTGTTACAGCATCCATCTCCAGTGTTTTGTCTTATTTTTCAGTATATTAATAAGTCATGCACTGACGCTCTGGTAAACTCTTCCCCACAGAGAAGGCCGTGGGTTCCGTGGAGAGCGCTGATCAGATGGGTGATCTGCAGGGATCCACCCTGACGAGGGGTCCGCCGTGCGACTCACTGTGTCACTACGTCAACGCCATCAACGCCTCGCCCCGCAACATCGGAAAAGAGGGAAAGTTCCAGCTGCTCGTCTGCCTGGGAATCAGGTGAGTGTTTCTTATATCATGAATGACAGTTTTAAAACTCAAGCGAGTGACTTGAAACACTGAAACTGCTTTCAGAAAAGTGCTGAGCTCTAAATATTTTCCTGAATTTGTCTGGAGCGGCTGTATCTGAGTCGGTTGCTCTGGAGATTCTCCTCTTTGCTCCCAGAGAAGACAGAGAATACAGCAGGATTATGGCCACAGAATTCACTGGGGACATTTCTCACACATGAGGGATGCAAACAAACAACAACATTAATACAAATATATCAGGATGAAAAACATGGAATACACTGAAGAAGATGTCAACTTGGAAAGGCAACGACATTCAAGAACTATTGACGATAAGGACAGACGGCCTTGTCAATGTGCTGTAAACAATAACACGTGATTCGTGCTCTGGAATTTATACATCATGTCTTGCCTCCTGTTTTTATTCACCAGTCCAAACCTGAATGCTGCAGGGATTGTTTTGTTATTGTGAATGCATCTGAGCCAGACAATCTCCTGAGAGTCAAATAAAATAAGAATATAGATTTATTTCTTAAAAAGGCATCCTGGTCTTTGACTTTCTAAGCTTTTCCTCCTGAGGCCATTAGGAAGTGGCTCTCACTGACCTATTTACATGACAGAGTTCAGGGAGAGACAGTATCTGCCTTCGTTCTCTAATGGCTGGAGAGAGGCAGAGGCACAAGTGAAAACAGGGGGATGTGTTTTAAATGCAGGGAGCTTGTTAGTTCACAGTAATGCTGTTCTCAGATCAGATCAAGTGCATGTGTCAAAAAGTGTCTTAAAAATAATTTACAAGCCACGCAAAGCTCTTTTTAAAAACTATTCTTGTGAAGTTGCTTTCATTTGGATGTTTTCTTGATTATTGATTCCTGCATTAACTTGTTTAAATTTGTAATTGCACAATGTATTTTCTGTTTTAACTGTATGTGAAGCACTTCTTTATAGATAAATGTATTATGATGATGGTTATTATTTGCATTATTATTATTATTGGACCATGACCGACCTTCTCCTCTCGACAGGGACCGGCTTCTCTCTCATTGGCTCCCCCTGTTGGCAGAGTGTCCCCTGACGGCTCGGACGTACGAGGACAGCGCTCTGCTGAGGGACCGTGCAGCCGTCCACTCCCTGTCTCGCGTCCTACACACGCTCAATGAGTTCGCCATCACCCTGGAGACGGCACTGGTCAAAGGAGTTGACCTCTGACCCTGAACGATACGCATGGAGACTAACAGCCCCCCCCCCACACACTTCTGTGCAACGTACTGCAGGAATGCTGACGGGTTGAAACGTTCATCTTTCCATGACTTTACGAGACTTTATCATGATAAAAAAAAAGGACACTGGACCAGAGGAAGCTTCAGACGTATTGCCTTGTTCACTGTATTTGCTTCAGGAAACGGTCTGGTTTTTTCGCGCTGCGCTTTACACTGTGAAATTCCTGGAGGAGAAAATCCGAGTCGTTAATCATCTCACATTTACAATAGATATTCTCACAGCTCGCTCCGTTTACTGCACCTGACCCTTAGGACGACTATAACTCTCCTTCTAGCGCTGTATTGCTTGCACTTGGGATTTAAACTTAACACATGCATGGCCAAATTCTGTTTCCTTGTTTGTTTTATGTCTTTAATGTGTTGTGACCTGAAATATCAGGACTCAGGCCTTATTATAGAAAAAAATATTTCTTGACGTGATTCATTGAATATCTTAGTAAATATTATAAAGAAAGCTAATGCTCCTACAGTATAATATGTTATAATAGGTTGTATTATTATGCTCTTGTTATACTGTGAAACGTCTGGCCTGATTCTCTTTGCTTATTTCTTTGGGGTCACAAACTGCAGAGTCGTGCTCATGAGATCCTCCCTTGTTGAAAAACTGAAACCAAACTGGTGTCCCAGTTGTGTCCGTTCAAATAGTCTTTACCAGTTTGTCAGATTTATTTTTTCTCCTCTCTCATTGTAAATATTTTGCTTCATTAGATTTTTGATGGAACTGTGGCCATTTGTTCTCATGCTAAATCAAATCTGTGACATCTTTCCTGTATAGAGGCATCTTGTTTGTGTCTGTGTAAAACAATAGATTCCACTATACTTTACTGATTATGTGGATTAATAGTCACGTTGTTTATTTCGGAACTGTTCGATTGTCTTTGCAAAAAAACAAACATCTGACAATGAATAGAGCACAGGTTCTTGAAAAACAGCTAGGTATTATTTTGATGTTGCATTTAACAGTTTGAGAATTGTGAAAATGCTGTCTCCTGCACTCTCCTGCAAGCACTCTGTAACCCACAACGACCACGCCTTTATTATCATTGAAGTACAGATTAGAGAAGCAATAATGAACTGTTATTTATGAAATGTGTTGTAAAAGATTAAAGTAAATATTGACATACCTGATATGTCTTGGTCCTGTTTTTTGTGCTATTTATCTCAAATCTATGATGTGTGAATGGATATAGTAAAATTGTCTCCTATAGTAAAAGACTAAACAAAATTGATTTATGGGCCACTCACTTCCTAAGTGTTGCTTTTTTAACATCTGATGTTAACAACAAATTTGACTTTTAGAGATTAACAAATGTTGACCAGGTACTAAATACATATATACACATGCAAACTGTGATCCGTGGACATTTAAAAGATTTGAGGAGTGCATACACACAAGGGAGACCTAAATACACCACACAGTGTAATGCAATCCCATTCCATAACCTACCTTAGTGAAGATTGGGACACTGAATTTTCATCAAGCATTTTTTGAAGGCATGTAATTTTGTAATTGAACGACATTTTGGTGTTTTGTTTACTTCCAAAGACTAAGAGGGTTTATTGCAGAGCCACAGAATTGATTGGATTAGAGTATGACTTATCACTATCTGCACTTAAAGGCTCAACGACAGTCATGTAGTAACTCTGGTTATCTGCCCTTTTATTTACACTCAGTTTTCCCAAATCGTAATTCAATGTGACGGCAAAAACAGCAGCAGGAGCAGAGAAGGAGAGAAAATATTTAGATACTTTACTTAAGTTAAAGTACAACTACACTACAGGGAAAATAATACAGATAAAATAAAGGTCTGGCATTAAACAGTCAGTATAAACGGGAATTTTTATTTTTTTATTTTCATTATAGATTAATGTGCTGATTCCTTATTTGACTTATGGACTGATTGTATACTGATTGACGCTCATCACAACTTCCTAAAGTGACACTTTAAAAACACTCTGAACAATCAACAAACCATAAAAATGACATCAATCAAATATTTTCCAATTCTATACTTTTCAAGTGGTAATAGCTGAAATAAAAGGAACCGTGAAGTAGAAATAGCAAAGTAGAATTTAATATAATATGATATATTATAATGCAAGAATAGAATAGTACAGAATATGTTACGTTATACTATAATATAATGCTATGTGCTATAATGTGATGGAATGTTATTGAAGATAATATATTATGTGATATTATACTATAATATCATATAATGTGTTATTTACTTACTTACTTACTACACATATATGCATATTATTTAATTTAATATTCCTCACTCCTTCACTCGCTAAACTGCTGCTAACCCTCATTAAATTTAAATTGTTGTACTGTGTTATATGTTATATGTAACGAGGTTATATGTTATATGTTATTTATTTTTTTTATCTTGTAATGCCCGTCTACTGCGTAGATGTTGCCTGCCAGGTCATAAGTATTGCACTGCTCTGATGACGCTGGTATTTGGTGCATGTGAAAATAAACTTTGATTTGATTTTGATTAGATTTTTATGTTAAGTGTTGTGATAATATAATATAAACATAATATACTATAAATATATATATTATCGTGTTCGGGCACAGTAGTAAATGTACTTGGATAAATCCCACCAATGGACAGACTCGTTCCAGCGGTGTCATCACACAGTGTTATTTACGTGCAGCTACAGACAGTGTGGTTATGTTGGCGGGGGGGGACCACTGGATGGAGACCCCATGTTCCAGCCTCACTTGATTCTCCGCTAATCGGCTCCGTTGTCACGCAATAGAAACCCACAAAGCTCGTCTCCGTGCGAGACGCCTCCTGCAGCCCTCGCTCCTCCAGACGAGCCATCTGGCTCGCTGTAGTAAAACCACAGGCCACGCCCCCTCCGCTGACATTCTCCAATGCGCCCTAGCAACCGGGGCCGAGCCCCCCGTTCCCGCGCAATGTTCCCATCCTTATAAGGGCAGCAGAATGCAGACGCACGCCCACGTCACACGTCGTTTATGCAAATGGCTTGATTGAAGAAACGGAGAAGAGCCTCCCGCTCCGCTGTGAAATGGAGGTGTGGACACGGCGCATGCGCAGTGCGTCCACAACTCTCCAGTCCCGTCCACTGGCGCAGACATCAACAAGAGACTGGGTTTACTGGTGCGGCTTGATTTCCACAACAGTCCCATCGTTCCCACTCGGAGCTGCACTTTGACCCGGTCCGCCCGCCACGCACAACAAGGTAAAAGAATGACGCCATTTTGTTGTGAAAGTGTGTAGTTGTGTTTCTTGTGGAGGAGGTTAAAGTCCCCGCGGAGCTTTCACATGTGTGTGTTGAAAGCAAGCGTCCACTTGTCCGGGAGCACTCGGTGTGTGTCCGGGGCCTGCTGCAGCACCGGCCCCACGTGGGTCCACCTTACAACCGGGAGAGATGCGGGAGTGGACCGCAAACATGCGTGAACCCGCGGCGGAATGGCGTCCTGGTGCGCGCGTGAGGAGGAGCGGGCTGTTGTTGTTGTGGGTCTCTCCGGTGTGTTTGTGTGTTTGATCGCCGGCTGGATGTGACCACCGTGTGTGTTTGTGGTGTTGTGTTAAACTTCGTGTTGAATAAAGCGTGGCGGTGGTGGTGCACGATGCGGGTGCACAGCGGCCAGATGAACCGGGGGTCTCTCACGCCCACTCGCAGCGGACACACGTCCCAGCACGCGGGTCCCGCTGCTGTCAACAAAACACACAACAACAACTGTTTACTATCACCGCCCGCCTCGTTAAACTCCACCCGGGGTTAAATCTGTTGGTTTTATTGGGTTAGAAAAGCGAGTTAAACTGCGACTCCGCCGCTTTGAACTCGCCGCACATGGAGTTGGAATAACAAAGAGTAAAGATCAAAGTACTCCATTTCCCCCCCCCCGCAGACTACTTTCTCTCGCCGGTCGCATTAAAAGCCGTTTTTTGTTTGTGCGTAAGAATCGTGTCGCTGTGAGTTGGTGTGACTGCGTGAAAGTTGGCGCAGGAGGAGTCGGCCATCGTGGAGCGGAGGGCTGCGATCATAAAATGGGTGCGCATGAAGCAGGTCGTGTGGAGCCATGCTTCCTCTCCGGGGGGGGGGGGACCTGGCGACTCGCACCTCGATGCAGGCAAGTGCATGCTTTGATCTCGTTTGTGGGGGGGGGGGGCGACAGTCTGATCCGCTTTCGAGAGCAATTTTTTTACACTTTCGATGCGAATGCTGCAGTTTTTTGCGTAGAAATCGCATCACACCCCCTTCTCCTCCACGCCGCCGCCTCCGCCTTCGAAGTGTGTTGCCATGTTGCGTTACGTCACGTACTGTATTCTGCTGCAGAGATCGTCTGCCGCTGACAGAGGACTCACCCGAAGGCCCCACCAAAAGATATTCTAGAATAGATGCACATGGTTGCTGAAAAACGCCTACAACATTGCATCTGTAGAAATTATCAACAAAGGTTGAATTATGTTTCCATTTTATCACCCATCATATAAATGCTTTGTTTTATTATTGATTGTTGTCCTTTTATATTTGATCTTTTTTTATTTTACCCACTGTGGATAATGAACCTGTATGTTAACGATCCCCATAACTCTGATGAATACTTAACCAGTCATACAGTGTCTGGAACAATCTAGCGACAGTAACCCTGTACATTACCCATTCACCACAAACTCAAATTATTTATTATACTGTTGCTCAATTCAGATTTACGCGCACACATCAATAATAAATCTAAGCACATTTTATATACTGTACATTATACAAATGCACTACCTTCATAAGATTCAGTGTGTGTATGTATGTATATATATATATATATGTATGTGTGTGTATGCATCCTGTACATAATGACCCACACTTGATCCCGCAACTTTGCACTCTGCACCTTCAACTACCCCATATAAGTAACCCGTATGTTATTGATCATATTTCTTTGAGCATCTTTTTCCTCTGATAATAATTACTATTTAAATGTTTATTCTCCACCCTTGCACATTTTGTTTCCTGTTGCACTACTACACCGTTTCTCTATTGCACATAGTGGTCATGTTTTTTCTTGCTAGTTCTGGTAGTCTGTTGTTAATTGTCTATTTGTGTTAGTACACTGAATGCAACTACACAAGATGCCCAGTGTGTGTACTCGTGAATGGCAAATAAAGCACATTCCGACTTTTCATTCTCTGTACATGGAGAGTTAGAGTTACAAAGTACAACCTTTGCTCAGGAGCAGAAATCCTTCAACTTTAATAATGATTATCTGATATTTATCTCGATAATTATCCATATAGATTATTTTTTTTATCACTTCCTTTTTCGGCCATATTGCTATTGCTGTTGCAGTCTCTTAGTTTTAATGTCAAGTTAAGTTTTTACCTGGTGGATTTAAAGCTTGGACACTGTGGTATTTCATTCTCACCCAGTGTATTATTATTTTTTTAAATACTTGCACTTATGCCTGCCACCACCAGGAGCCTGTTTTTCTGCACTTCTCACCTTCTCCACCACCTTTCCGACCTTTTAAAAAACAGTCTGTGATAAAAGCATGGGAGTGGGAGGTCTGTGGTTTGCCCGGCTCTCTGTCAGCTCTCTGTGGCTCCGCACTGTCAGAAGACCCCGCGGACTGATGGCAAAAAAAAAAACCAGTCTGGGGGGCGCGGCTCGCAGTTTTGCCGCAGTTCAGGTCCACATGTGCTGTGCAGAATACATTTTGCCTAGCAACATAAACCCTTATTCCGCTGCATAATCTGCGCATTTCGAGTGATTGTGTTTTATTCCTCGATCACATTCATCCCATTTCTCTTGCATTTATATAATCTTGATTTCAACCACGATAATTATCCTCTGCAGCCTGGAGGCTCAGACTAAATGTTGTATTTTGAGTTTCCTTAAACTGGGCGTGCGTCCTGTGCGCAGCGTGGGGACATGATCTGTCTGACACACTGTCTGACTGCTGACCTACTTCCCTCATGTGGGTCACAGCGGAGAGATGCTCAAACAAAATCGCTTTCCCTGGATGTTTTTAAATCTCCAAACCGTGACCAGAGCACTCCGTATTTACATTTTAATATTCATTCATTCACATGTGGCTAATCTGCACAATAACACACCACGTCTGATCTGAGCCACGAGGCTGCTGCTGCGGGAGCATGATGCAGCTGACGCACGCAGATCAGAGTCCGGGGATGCTGATGCTTCTTTAATTTATGTATTTGTCTGTTTTCTGCTCGCAGATGTTTGGCTTTCACAAGCCGAAGATGTACAGGAGTCTGGACGGCTGCTGCATCTGCCGTGCAAAGTCTTCCAGCTCTCGTTTCACGGACAGTAAGCGCTATGAGAAGGAGTTCAGGAGCTGCTTCGGGTAGGTGACACACCTCAGCACGTGGTCTTTAACGTATCTCATTGATAGAAAACCTTTTCCACTCATGATGTGTAATCCTCTCACAGGTTGAGTGAAACCAGATCTGGAGAAATCTGCAATGCATGCGTGCTGCTGGTGAAACGATGGAAAAAGCTTCCTGTAGGAACCAAGAAGAACTGGAACCATGTGAGTGTGAATCTGAGAGCTGCTGCTGGGTCATGATAAAATACCAGAATCATTCAAGCTATATTCACAGTCATTGAACATTTCTCCATCCCTCTGCACAGGTTGTGGACGCCAGGGGAGGTCCCAGTTTAAAAATAACCTCCAGGCCCAAGAAAATAAAGTCCATCTCCAAGAAAGCTCGGCCGAGTCAGATCAGCAGGCTGCAGAAAGAGCTTAAAAGAAACAGTGAGTTTTGATTTGTTTTTTTTGTGGGCCATTTACTTTAATAGCAATCACTAATCTCATACTCAAATGCCTTATCACACACTCTACATGTCTAACACCTAATAATCTGCTCACCAGATTCCGATGCTCACAGCACCACCTCCAGTGCCTCTCCGGCTCAGTCTCCCAGCTACAGCAACCTGTCGGACGACGGCTCTGACACTGAGCTCAGCCCGGGTTCCAGCCGCTCTCCGGTTTTCTCCTTCCTGGACCTCACCTACTGGAAGAGGTAATGCACACAGCGAAGAAGTGAAACATACTCATTTAGGATTTAAAACAACACACCAGCTTTTTTTTTTTTTTTACACTTTATGTTACACACATTAAAAAATCAAGAAGCAATTTTTGTCAAGGAGCCATTTTTGTGCATTTACTACATATTCACTTTACGATTACTTTATTCATCCCGAAGGGAAATTAAGTAGTCATAGCAGCCGGTATATTTGAATACAATAAAATACAATACAATAGAATAAAATAAAAAATATTGAGGTAGAAATAATAAAAACAGAAACACAAGATAAATAGGTAGATAAGGTGCAGTGGCAAGATGATGGTAATAGTACTGATGATATGATGGTAATGTTATTGTTAGACAGTATATAAAAATAGTACAGTATATATAGTATAGTAGTATAGTATGCATAGTTATAATTTTATTTTTCAAGGTATCTCTGCATCCAATAGCACTTTAGACATGACTTGTAGCTCAGGGAATATTAAAATATTTAAAAAAAAATGTGATTCACTGAATGCAGTCTATACAGCACACGCAGGTTGTGCCTCACCTCACCAATATTTCTCATAGTTTATGGTTTGGTGACATCTTCCACCTGACCAGCGAATCAAAAGCTTTAAACTGTTGATGTCTGTCACATCAGTTGAATAGTTAATTAATAATGTCAAGAATCTTTAAATGGCAATTTGACTCTTTGGATATTTGCAGAGTCACACTGTTAATTCATGTTAATGAGAGGCTGTAGATGGAAGGTTTCTCCTCCTTCATTCACTCTAGTGTATTGTGTTCTGTGTAGGCAAAAAGTTTGCTGTGGAATCATCTACAAGGGTCGCTTTGGAGAGGTGCTCATCGACCCACATTTGTTCAAGCCGTGCTGCCGCAAGAAACAGCGACAGCAGCAGCAACAGGAGGAGGAAGAGGAAGAAGACGAGGAGGAGGACGAGGACGAGGAAGAAGAGGTGGAGGTAGAGGAAGGCCAGGTGGGAGCGGATGTCGAAGTGGAAAAATCCCAGGCGGAAGAGGAAGTGAAGGAAATTCCAACATGTGAGGAAAACGCAGAGCCCCCTCAGCTATGTGTTACCATGACAACACCTCCAACCAGGGGCGTAGTGGTGGCAGCAGAGGCGGGGTGGTAAATCCAAACCCCGCCCCCCCCTCCTTCCCTTTGCACACATCTCTGAAGAAATCTCGGGGTTCTGTTTTTTTCTCTCGAGCACTCACAGAAAGAAGTTGCCTCAGATCGCCTTCAGTCACAAAGCAGCTGAAAATCCTTTGGTCTTCTCCATAATGGTGTTGGAGATTTGTTTATTATGTTTGAACTGTAACTTATGAACTGTTGTGTTTCCACTTTGTCTCTCTTTTTTCGTTTGTATTTAATATTCTTCCCATTCTGATGGCGGATCACCATCCGTTGTGTTTTTGATATACATTCGATTGAAATGCTGGAGCTCTTGTTCGCTGGTACATCTAAAGATTTTATTCCAAAACGCAATAGATCCACCGGCTCAAAGAAAAGGGTGCTACTTGAAATTCATCACTCAACATTTCAAACATGCAACTGAAATCATTCTCATTCTGGATATTTTACAAGCTTGTTTAGATTTTCTCTATACTCAGAGTAGATGGCTCTTTCCTTTTGATGGTGGATATCTCGTTTTGGAATGAATGACACTTTACACTGATGGAGCAATGACCTGTACAGTAGCCCTTGTGTTTGTCTCTATTCACATCCACTCCTATCAAAGCATTTGTGTTTGTAAACTGGATTAGCGTCTCTGTGTGCAAATGCGTTCGTCGTCCCATTGAAACGAGGCCTATTCACAGCTTCAACAGCAAATACACCAGCCTTAATTATGTGTTACAGACAGTGCTAGTGTTAATTCTGGATTGGTAATAAGGAACAAAAAGGGACAGTAGCTATATTTATCGTGGCCTGAGCAACACATAGTGCATTTTGCATGAATGGCGAGCCACTCATCCAAAAGACCTAACGATCTGATGCATGAGTCTACGAAAATTGCATGGCCTTATATAAACTGTAAATCTTATTTTTATTTTTTTGGATCCATTTCTCTGGAGTTTTAACTTATTTTTGTATGTAAAAAAACTTAAAAAAAGGAAAATAGAAATCTCTTTGCATAATAATAATACTTCAAAATACGACAGTAAAACACATAATCGGTCTATAGTCATTCAGCAATATCAGCATCAGTGTTTTTCCTCATTCCTGGGTCAGTATACGGTAAAAGACTTTATACAAGCTAAAATTCTATGCCATTGCCTCTTATATACCACACATGTGTTGTGATATATAGCCTAATATTACTTTATTTATCAAATGAAAGCCAAAGCACATTGAAATTCACCCAATGTCAAATCAATGCAGGTTTTCTATGGACACTTGTGCTTGTCCGAGGTCATTTATATGTATGTCTATGGTATTCTGAAAACCAACACTAATATGAAATTTCATACCTGTGATGTTGTAGTTGGGAGCAGAGGGTGTGTTCTGTACATAAGGGGTTGGGCGAGCCGTGTGGCTCATATATGGGATTAGTTATTTATTTATTTCATATTTATTTGTATCACTGCGTCCCTGCTTAGAAGTGTAATACTATGAATTCTTCTCTTCCTTAGCTTTTGCGTAGCATGGTTTTTGTACATCAGAAATCGAATGTAATTCTCACGCAGGCTCTGTTTAACGTTGCGTTGAATTACCGGTTGTCAATATTTGTGAAATGATGTTAACTATTTATTTACTCATCGGTTGAGTTGCGTGCAACCTAACTTATTCTGTATCATCATTTTGGATCTGTATCCTATAAACTGAGAGAAATGATAGACTGTACTTCTCCCCTGTTTAGCCTGTAGCTTAAAAATGTTCAAGAACAGTAGGATATCTAACTGTAGACTTGCATGTACTGTTGCTATGCATTTACTTAGCTTACCAGTTAGACAAAGCAGTTTTGTATTTTTTATAAATCATGTACTTTTTTTACATGTCCCTTAATAAAACCAATTTTGTGATTTTTCTGGAAACATGAAATTACTGAAGTTATTGCTATGAGGTGGGTGGATAAACACAAAATCCAATCATGAATCCATGATTTGATTGAAGAATGACTTACTTCTTTTGAGAACATCTACTTTCAGTATGTGAGTATTAATGTCTGATATAAAGTTATAATACAAAGTTAAAGTAAATTCACTAAAGTAAACATTTCAAAGATATTTCATATAAATGCTTCAACACTGGGATGCTTTAACACAGTTATTTGGATGTTGCCTATTCATGAATTTAGCACATTTCAAATATTTGTGATTAGATTTTATAACAAATAATATTTAGTTATCTCTAAATATCTATATTTGGACAATTATACATAGTATATTTTATTTGGACCTATATTTAGGACAAGAACACCGTTTTTATCTTTCGGGGTGAAGTGACCACCGTATCGTTGCTATGGTCAATAACAACGAAATAAATATTGTTGACCATGCGCATTTGTAATTTGCGCAGTTTTAAATAAAGAAAAGAAAAGGAAAGAAAAAAAGAAAAAAACACCGGAAACGTTGGTCCTGTGACCGGAAGTGCAGAAACGCGGATGTGCTTTGTTGTTGTTTCTCCTCGGCTTTCAGCTGTTTTCTGCAGATGTAGATTTATAATAACAGCAGAGAGAGGAAGCAGTCGCTGACCAGAGGAAGAAGGTAACGTGACCGCTGCTCTGCTTGTTACTTTAGCTCGGAAGCTAACGGGGATTATATCCGTGCTATCTCTGACTCGTCCCGGCTGTTAATGAAGTGACTCATCGGTTCAAGCTGCTGTGACGAAAACGTCCGAGTCCCTGGAGAAGATGTGACGTGTTAATGACGTGTCTGTTTAAAACTACAACTCCTGTTAATGCAGACATCAGCACTGACATCCGCTTCTAGTGACGCTGCACACGTGGTTTTATTCAGGTCTAACACATGTTCTAACACCACTCTCACAGGTCTGACGTCAGGTTTGTATTCCCAGGTGTTTTCCTCTGGATCGTCGTCATGGAGGAGCCCACCGCCTCCGGGGTCTTCTGCGGCCGGATGCTGAGCATGGTCAACTCCGAGGACGTCAACGCCATCATCCAGGCTCAGAGACACATGTGAGTGTTGGTGTCATCTGATGATCACTGTCACTTACCTGCTTCCTCTTATCACTGCATAGGTCATAGGAGATGTTGTGCTGGTTAGAACCATAGACTGTATATGGTGAATGCACCCAATCTCATCTTCAGTGCTTCTTTAGGTCTGATCACCGCTATGTGAACACAACTCCTTACTAACTTAGTACTGAGGCACACACACACACACACATACATTTGAATAATTTATTTGAATCCAACAATCATAATCGTACAAAAAAGGATTCAAACATTTCTCAGAGGTTGAATACAGCTTATTGGCTCATGGGTACAAGAAACATCTCCTACGCCAAACAGCAAGACTACCTATAGCAGCTGATACAGAGCAGAACTTTGCTAGCTGTTGAGATCGGCTCTTACTAAGTCCTGTCAGTCGTAATCCACTGACCGAAAGCGTATGGACATGCCCCAGACTTCCAAATATCAATACTACCAGTTTACATGTATAGCCTAGGTCTCTCATTTTAGCAACAATGGGCTGGTATTTGGTCAACTTGTCAAGGAAGGCTATGTCCATATAGAGGTCATAGACACAGGCTACCTCAAGGACTACTACCTCCCTTTTAACCTTGTCCAAGAAAACAACATCAGGGGGGTTAGGGATGTTACAGAACACATCATCACACACACACACACACACACACACACACACACACACACACACACACACACACACACACACACACACAGCCATCACACACATTTGTAATCTCAGACTTTGTAAAAAAGGTGATTGGGTCTATTACCAGAAATTATGTGATTATTTGTGATTGGATGGCTCTGGATGGACGGTATCACCAGGTCTGAACAGGGCCTCACACTGTATTTGACAGTGATGCTGCCGTGTACCTTCCTCATCGCAAACTGGCCCCTGAAGATTCTTGTTGTTTTGCTGATTTGATTGCGGGAAACAGGCTCGACCGCTTTGAGAAAACCAACGAAATGCTGATCAACTTCAACGGGCTGTCAAACGTGCGACTGCAGCAGATGAACGAGCGCTTCCTGCTCCACACACGGACACTGGTGGAGATGAAGAAAGATCTGGACAGCGTCTTCAGACGGATCAGGTAAACGCTGCCCCACCAGGGGAAACACACAAAGACACACACAAACACAATCTCTTATTATTTGTCTCTTCTGCTTCCCCAGGACACTTAAAGGGAAGATTGCCAAGCAGTACCCAGAAGCTTTCAGCAGTGAGTTACCAATTTTCATTTTTCCTACCAACAAATCCACTACTTCAATTCAGTTCAACCAAATTTCATGTCTTGAAATATCTAGATATCCACGAGTCACCGATTCCGGAGGACGACGATGACGAGTTTGACCCGGTTCCTCACAGTGTCCCCACAACGTTCACCACGGCTACCTCGGAGCAGAGCACAGAGTCATGTGACACGAGTCCAGATGTGATCTCACCCACTGTGAGCAGGTGCTCCGAAGATCTGTCTCAAGAGACGCCGGACACCCCCACCTCGGACGTCCCGGAGACGGCCGTCTTACAGTACGAAGGGCCTGACTCTGTACCTGCTGAATAGAACGAACACTTTCAATGGATTTCAGTCACTTGAAGTTGAGCTTCAACCTTAAAGCGATTTCAGCAGGAAGGTTGTGTTGTATTTATGTTGGTCTTCATGATGTTTGCTCACTTTTCCAGTCACACTTGATGTATTTGTTGGAAAGAGCTTCACAGCCTTGATGGTCGAGGTGGCTGTGAACAGTCTCCGAGGATGCTTGCCATGCGTGTTTGTTTTTTTGCCTACACAGCACTGAACTAAGGCACATAATACTTGAAGTTGTACAGTATGTCACTATGGATACATATGTCTTATTCACACCAGAGTAAAAGCCCTCACTCCTTATTTGTTATGAAGCGTTTTCTGTTTGAAGAAGATGCACTTTAAGTAACTTGAAAGTGAATGTTTTCTCTGCATTATAGTTAGTGTGCAAGTAGTTAATACTGTTGTTGTGGTGATAACATTGGCAGAGCATTATTATTCTATGGACCTCTGTTACAACCAATGATTTCAGCCGAGTTTTATCTCCTGTTTCTCAGCCAAAAAAATTCTGTCTCGTCTTCCGTCTCAGGGAGGTCGGATACTAGGTTCACTGTCAGTTGACTGTGTTTCTGATACAGAAAACCTTTTAAGGACACTATAGATTTGCTCTTTGAGATGGAAACCACGTCTTGTAAGTGAATGATCCGACCCCTCTGCTTCAATGCGTCTGATTAAAGACGCAGTTATGGTTTTAAGAGGAAAGTCATAAATCCAAATCCAAAATAGGCTAAATTTGTTATTTCTGTCTCATTTTCTATTCACACTCTGATTTCAACCGGAATGAGTTTGTGTTTATGTTTATATACTTAATCAGTGAGATATCTATCTAGACAGTACGTTTAAATTAAATGAAAGTGAGAACAATTACTGGTGCTTGACAAATGTGTTTTACAGAGGTGGATAATATCTTTGGTAAACTGTGTCCTTCAGTTTGAAAAGGTGTGATGTAACAACTGTTATTACAAACTGAACCTGTTAATGTTCCAACAGAAAATAAAACAAGGATGCAAAGTGATAGAAATTACATTTAAAATTACCTGAAAGGTTATGATGAAATGATGAGTGTGCATTTATGTTTCTCAATAGAAATAAATAACTGGACGTGCCTTGTGAGAATAACCCTGAGCAAACGAAAAATAAACTCATTATAATAATACACTATTGAACTCCACACTTGTCTGGGTGCTGAGGTAAAATACAGACGCTTAAATAGCACAGATGAGACATAAATAGAAACATTTATTTGACTCAAAACTCTAGTAAGCAGAAAATAACTGTTCTTTTTATAGGTTAATCCTGCAGAGTTATCAAGTTAAACTACAAAAGGAAACTTCCTCCAGAGAACTCTGGAACCTGGAATCTAAAACCAACCATCAAAGTGTACGAAAGTGGATGAAATCATTGTTATTATGCTCAACAAAGATTTTCTCCTGGTTTCATAAATCAAGTTAAAAGCCCTGAATTGGCAGTTCGTCTACAACCACAAGAGGGCGCTAAGTCCGGATGGGAGCAGTTTTTCCAAACAACGAGGTCAAACGTCACACTGATATCCACGTCACATGACCGGATACTCCAGGTTCGGTGTTTTCTCCTGTTCACATAGACTGTAAATATAAAGTCAACATGGATAATTAACACTTTAACAAACGATACAACCATCTTTCATTTAACCTCCGCCATGTTCTAGCCTGCTAAGCTAGCTGGTGCTAACTGGTTAGCTCGGTTGTTGTCATCACAGATATGGTTGTCATGGTCAAACGTTCAATCTGAACTTTATTGATCTCAGCTCGTCCCGAACAACCCGAGTCTCAGAGGATCGTTGAGCTGCAGCTGCGACATGAGGAGACTCACGAAGAAGAAAACTCTGACTCTGGTCAAGGAGCTGGACGCGTTTCCCAAAGTCCCGGAGAGCTACGTGGAGTCCACCGCCAGCGGCGGGACAGGTACCGACACAACACAGACCCACTACAGACACACGACACAACACATACACACTACAGACACACAACACAGACACAACACAGACACAACACAGAGAGACACCACAACAGACCACAGACACCACAACAATGACACACCACAACAGACACAATACAAATACACTACACACACACTACACTACACACACACTGCATACATACAACAGTCAAACAGCACAGACACAACACGGACACACCACAACAGACACAATACAGACACACTACACAACCCAGACACACTACAGACATACAACAGTCAAACAGCACAGACACAACACGGACACACCACAACAGACACAATACAGATACACTACAGACACACGACACAGACACAACACAGACACACGACACAGACACAACACAGAGACACTACAGATACACCAGAGAGACACCACAACAGACAACAGACACCACAACACTGACACACCATAACTGACACACTACTCAGACACTACAGGCACACTACACAACCCAGACAAACTACAGACATACAACAGTCAAACAGCACAGACACAACACGGATACACCACAACAGACACAATACAGATACACTACAGACACACTACACAACCCAGACACACTGCAGACATACTACAGACCCACAACACAGACTCAAAGCAGATACACCCCAACAGACGCACACCAGGCACACTACACAACAGACCACAGACACACAACAGGCACACTACACAGACACAACAGACACACGACACAGACACACTACAGACACGACACAGACACAACATAGAGACACTACAGATACACCAGAGAGACACCACAACAGACCACAGACACCACAACACTGACACACCATAACTGACACACTACTCAGACACTACAGACACACTACACAACCCAGACACACTAAAGACATACAACAGTCAAACAGCACGGACACACCACAACAGACACAATACAGATACACTACAGACACACTACACAACACAGACACACTGCAGACATACTACAGACCCACAACACAGACTCAAAGCAGATACACCCCAACAGACACACAACAGATACACCACACCAGACCACAGACACACAACAGGCACACTACACAGACACACGACACAGACACAACACAGACACACGACACAGACACAACACAGACACACGACACAGAGACACTACAGATACACCACAACAGACCACAGACACCACAACACTGACACACCATAACTGACACACTACTCCGACACTACAGACACACTACACAACCCAGACACACTACAGACATAAAACAGTCAAACAGCACAGACACAACACGGACACACCACAACAGACACAATGCAGATACACTACAGACACACTACACAACCCAGACACACTGCAGACATACTACAGACCCACAACACAGACTCAAAGCAGACACACCCCAACAGACACACAACAGATACACCACAACAGACCACAGACACACAACAGGCACACTACACAGACACAACAGACACACAACTCAGACACATGACAAACACATGAGAGAAAACATAACAACCCACAGACACACAACAGATTCATCACAACAGATGGGCGATACAAAGCAGATGACAGACACCACAATAGACAACCAGAAAATAAAACACAACAGACTACACAACAGACCACAGACACAGCTGTTGCAGTGTCCATGAAGTGAGTGTAATGTCCCCTGTGTGTGTGTGTGTGTGTGTGTCCTCCGCAGTGTCTCTGATTGCCTTCACCCTCATGGCTGTTCTCGCCATCCTGGAGTTCTTTGTGTACACGAGGACGTGGATGAGTTACGAGTACGAGGTGGACAAAGACTACAGCAGGTGAGACTCACACACGTGGTTATTATTCAACATCTCGTGAGTGAATTAGCTCTGGACGCTCAGTCGTCTCAGTCGTGGAACAGCAACAATGTTGAGTTTCTATAAGAGGTATTGATTCATTTCTATGATCATTTCGAAGGTTGCACTTTAAGGTGCTTTTCATTGATTATGGAATTAATATAAAATGATTTGAATGGGTTGGGTGTTTACTGCAGTCCAGTTCACCAGTAGTACAGACGACTCTCTTCAAATAAGCTTTGCAGGACTGTTCATCTGTGTTAGTTTTAACTTTGTGTTCATGATAAATGGTAAATGGACACGTCCGTATCTGCTCTTCATTTACAGTAAACTCAGGATCAATGTAGACATCACAGTTGCTATGAGATGTCAATGTAAGTACAAACATCTTCAGTTTCATTGTCACTTAGTTTAGAAGAGAAAGTATGACGATGTGTTTTTTTGCTTGTGTTTAGATATTGGTGCAGATGTCCTGGATCTGGCAGAAACCATGGTCGCATCTGATGGTTTAAAATATGAACCAGTGAGTTTGAGCTCCTACATTTACTTCACTCAACAATAAAGACGAGGAGAAAAAGTGTTAAACTCCATTACGACTCTATTTAATAATTTGTGTTCTTAAAACATTCTTAAAGCTTCTTCATACTTGTCTCACAATTTATTTTTCCTTTCCAGGTCAACTATGAACTTTCTCCAGAGCAGAAAATGTGGCACATGTAAGAATCCAGCTTGTTGTACCTATAATATCCTGGACACTTTCTTTTATTTACATTCAGCAAACAGTTGTCTTTTAGTGGCACATAATCAAGTGTATGATCAATGTGATTTCTAAGATACATTTATTTATTTATTTATTGGTCCCAAACACATGCAAAGACATGCACAAGCACACTCATGCAAGGAGGGAAATTTAACCTTTGCTTTTAACCCATCTGGTGCAGGACACACAGAGCAGTGGGACAGGTTGGTTTTTGAGAAGCTGAAGCCACAGAGTGTTTTGCATCTTATCTTGAAAATTACTGTAATGTCCAATGAATCTGTTAATTATAAATTTAGTGTTAATTAATTGTTACAGCTCTTATTAAGTGGCAGCAGTACATCTAAAGCAAACCAAAGATATTTGCCACCTATATAAAGTAGTAAAGTCATCGGTACCGTGTGGTTTCACCTTATTTGTACTGACTCAGAATTTGAAATGCTGATTCACCATTTGACTTTCCTCTCATTCGAAGTGAGCTCTAACTTTCTGTCTCCGTCAGGACTCTTCTGCACATCCAGGAGCGTCTGAGAGTCGAGCACGCTCTTCAGGACATCATCTTCAAGGCTGCGTTAAAAGGAGATCATCCTGCTCCTGATCACAGGTACAAGCTCCTAAAATATACTCTTATCATTTTTAAAGTTTGAAAACATTATTACAATGATAAGGAAGTGATCAACCTCACATATAGCTTTAGTAAATCATTCCGTCCTCATTGTGTTTCTCCTTTTCCCCACAGGGACGACAGCCCCACTTCCCTCACTGCCTGCAGGATACATGGACATATGTATGTAAACAAAGTGGCAGGAAACTTCCACATCACTGTTGGCAAGTACGTGTCGCCCTGGTGATGATCATGCTCATAATGATGGGTTAATATCTTAGTTATTACATATTTTGCATTTATCCAGAAGATGAGAATTAAACCTGAACATGTTGTATCATTGTCCCTTGAAACTTTATACTAAAAATAGTATTTCTACTCTTCCACAGGTCCATCCCTCATCCCAGAGGTCACGCTCATCTAGCTGCTCTCGTCAGCCATGACTGTGAGTTTTTTATTTTTAACATAACGTTGATGCTCTGCTACTTTAATCACAGTACAAATGAAATGTGCTGTGACACATTAAATGTTGAAGATAACGGTTCTGACTCACCATTCTGCAGCTTATAACTTCTCTCACCGGATCGACCACCTCTCCTTTGGAGAAGCGATTCCTGGGATAATCAGCCCGTTGGACGGCACAGAGAAAATCTCTGCTGAGCGTACGTCCGTGCCATCATACACAAATCAATTAATGTTTTTATTTATGCTTTAATATGCCTTTTTATTAACGATGCTGTGATCATTCTCTGTAGCCAACCACATGTTTCAGTACTTCATCACCATCGTGCCAACCAAGCTGAACACCTACCAGATTTCTGCTGACACCCATCAGTACTCAGTCACAGAGCGGGTAGGTTTGAATTCTGCTCATGTTTGTGTATTTGTGTTGTGTGCCATCTATCAGTGCGTTAATATGTGTTTGTGTTCCTCTGCAGGAGCGAGCGATAAACCATGCTGCAGGCAGCCATGGAGTCTCAGGGATCTTTATGAAATATGATATCAGTTCTCTGATGGTCAGAGTCACCGAGCAGCACATGCCTTTCTGGCAGTTTCTCGTCCGACTCTGCGGCATCGTCGGAGGAATTTTCTCCACCACAGGTAGAGAAACTGTTTTAACTGCTCTAATGTTTCATCAAGTACCTGATGCATATGTAGAAAACTAAACTGGAGCTTTATGATGATTGTGCTTGTACCTTTAGGCAACAGCCACACGTATATGTTTTAGTTTTATAACACGTCCCTGTGGCTACATTTATATCTGCTGTTGTTATTGTTGTTAGTTTGAAATGTTGTGTTGTAGTATGGACGTGCAGAGACGAATCCAAATGATCGACTGCAGGGAGGATAATCTGCTTCCTGTCTACACGTGTAAACCATGTGATTTGCGTTTTTCAGATGCATTTAGTATGGAAGGGAATTATTATTATTATTATAATGGAGCTAAAATACTTGATGGTTTTAGTTTTACTATACTGCTTAAACACTTTCCCATGTTCTGAGTAGCCATTGGCTTGAAATTGATAAATTCATCTGCAATATGAAAATCCACTCACAGAAACCGAAAGAGAAAGATCAAGTAAAGTGAAAATAAAGGAACACACTCGCAAACAGTCCCACATGGAGCTAACAAATGACTTTTTATACTCGTGTGAACTGAAAACAGAGGCAGCAAATGTAACCACTGTTCCTCATGCGGTGATGGAGTCACTGTAGAAGAAGCGTTCAGTTAATGAGAGCAGACATTCAGTCTTACATAAACAGAGTAAAGCAGCCTGGAAAAAAAGCCATACATCTTGCTGGATGTATTATTTATGGATTCCTGTCAGATACAGACTCAACATCGTCTTCTATATAAAAACCACAGAGAGATCAAACCTGCTTTCACCTCATCTGAGCTCATGAACGTCAGTGTCTGTGAACCGGGTCTCTGTCTCTCGCAGGTATGCTCCATAGTATGATCGGCTTCCTGATCGACGTCGTCTGCTGTCGTTTCCAGATGGGAATCTACAAACCTCTGACGGTAAGCCAATCAGTGATCCTCGCTTTGAATTGAAACCTGTTGTTAAATTGATGAGGGAAATCTAACTCTCTTGGTGTTTCTCATTATTAATCACCAGGAGGCTCCTCTGAATGAAGAAGAAACCAGTGAAAACTCAGTTCCTCCGGAGGATCTCTCACAACAATGAGACGACAACAACTCAGCTGCAGTCGGCTGACGACTCCCCAGCTGCACCTCAACCACTAAAATCGCACAGCCTGACTCATGTGGGTTTTTGGGCCGATGCTGAGATAAGGGAGCAAAAAAATGTCAATACTGATTTATCAGCGCTCATTTATATATTGAAGAAGCGCAAATACAAGTATGAAGAACAGGAATTGAGAAAATATAATTTGTAACATAAAAAGTGAACACACACACTTCGGTTATTCTCTGCATTGTTTATCCTGTAAATTTAGTTTAAATATCGGCAAACCCAGATAGCGATAAATCTGTAAAAGGCTCATATGGACCAGCTGATAAATTGACCGGGCTCTACCAATCAGCGGTAAGATGCTGGGAAAATGTTTACAAGTTGTTTTATTTTGAAATATGTGTCTCTTCGGAGAAATGTGTACATATTTGTATCTTGTTTATTTCTATTGGATGGATGTGAGATTGTTATTGGTACCTATAATGTAATTTCCACTGGATGCGTTCACCAGGACCGAACTGCAGACATGATTTACATCATTATTACAGACAGCAGCTGGTGTTCAGACCCACACAGGAGTTTCTGCTGATTCTCACCTTTTCTCTGGGTTTTATTTCCAGCTACACACTTGATTGACAGATGTGGTTTAGCTTTTTTCAGATTTTTCCCCCCATGTTCTTTGGTGATTCAGAAAAATGCAGCGTATCAGCTCCAGTTCAATCAAAGAGCTACAGTGAAGAAAAAACATATTCAGCCCCTTTAAGAACTGTGTGAAAGTCTTGAAGGATTTTGGGTTGTTCCACATTGTGCCTGTGTGTAAATGATTGTTGCAAACATGAGGCTGACTTGTTAAATAAAATCCACTCTGATGTGGTTTCATTGTAAATAATGACCTGTGTCTCTGGTATGTTCCCCCGAGTGCTGCATCATTCATGAATGATTAAAAATGAATGAAAAGATTTAGAAAATCACCTTTGCCTAAGTTGACATTCTTAGGTTCCGTTTTATCAAAATTCACAGCTTGAACCTCAAACTGAGGCCTTTCCCGTTGTTTGTGTTGGACACTGAAGATGTTTGGGTTTAATATCAAAACTCCAACTTTAATTTCCTGATATTTACATCTGGCCTAGAGTTCTACGCAAGCAAAATTGTAGCTATAAAATAAATAATATTTTAATCTTTCGTTATTTACCCCTCACCTGCCATATCATCAAACATTAGTGATAAGGAAAGAATCTGGAAGTGAAAAATCTGATCTCTTGTCTCATATTCAAAGTTGGATCTTGGATATTCACATTTGAGAAACTGGAAACACAATTTAACACTTTCCCCGTTAATTGATTAATCTATCGACTAATTGTTTCAGTTGTTATGAAGTAAAACAAACAACCAGAGAAGAATATTTTACACCATGTCAAGAGTTTATTTGACAGTATTTCAGAATATCTTTCAGTAAACAAGTTTTTTATTTTTTAGCAAAATGTAATATATCAGTACTGTCGCATTTCATAAAAATAGTTGTTCACGTCTTTGAAACTACAGTATCAATGATACAGTAAACCATATTTGTAGGAATACAGCTGTACAAGGTGAATAGTACACAATTAACACTACACAGTTATACTTGATCTCAATGGGGGTTTATGAACGTGCCATCCTTCACGGGTTCAGATAAAGCATTTTTTTTGTTTTGTTTCTGTTTACAAAATCACTCACAGCAGGCAGGGGGGGGGGGGGGGCTGGATGACATAATCTCTCACCTACATACACTGAACACCTTCCTACGGCCTCATGGCAGGTCCCATGCTAATCGCTCACCTGAACCACAGGTGTGTTCAACCTGTCAAGTCAGCTCACCAACATCCAGAGGACTTTTTACCCAGAAGACACTGGGATGACTCTTAACGCACAGGGTCGTGCTCGAGTTCCAAATCCAAACGGCTCGGATCTGTCGTCATTCAGTCCCATTTTTAATGCTTATAATTTCTTCTTTTAAACGTATAATTCCTTCAATACTCAAAAACAGTGGTGATTGATTTTGAATGACAGCAAACGAACAATATCAAAATGGAGATAGATGCAGGAGGATGGTGACTTGATCTGTGGTTTAATAGCAGCATGCCTTCGACTCGACAGATGTCTCAATAAATGTATGTTTCACGGAAAATCGCCGCTTCCTGCGCGTGTGTGTGTGTGTGTGTGTGAAACAGACAAATAAAGCTGAAATTAACACACAACAGAAACCACGGTCCACTTAGATAATAACCCTGTCTGGAATAACGTTCACAGCTCGACTCTCCCAGGTTTACTCTCCAAGAAGAGGGTGTAATGCTACAGGCTACATCGTTTCCCCTCTTTCGACACCCGGGGGGGGGGGGACGAGGGCAATCGTAGACTTTGATTCGCTATAAAGCTGAGAGTGCATCGAGATAACTGCAGATACTGCTCGGTGTTAAGTCCGAAGGAAACAGGGCCCACAACTCAACGGGCTGCTGATATGTGTGTGCGTGGTCACTAACATCTGTTTTGCAGTCAGTTCCCAGAAAACAAATCCCTACAGCTCTGCATTAGTTTGAGTAAGGCACTCCGCCCCACCTCGTAACCATCGGCCTCCTCCTCCCCACACCGATGCCCCTCTCCCACAGTGATGTGGTGCACTTAGCACAGTAAAAGGCATAGAAATGGGAATTATAGACGGGACAGTTTTTTTTTTCTTTCCTGTTGAGCATCAAATGAAGACGGCACAGCTTCGAAATTCTGCACAATGACTGCATGGTTGACTTGTGATCTGGTTGTGTACATAACTCAGAACAGTATGATGCGTTCTTACTAAGCCAACTGTGGTCAGTCACCCAGAAGTTGAGTTTAATGAAAAAAAAGAAAAGAAGAAGATCTCTGTCTCACGTGAGAAGCGACTGTTCAGCTCCACAGAGGATGTCCTCCCGATGTTCTACCTCTAGAAGACATGTGAGTCCCTGTGTTACGACATGGTGGTTTACATCCATGCACACGACCACTGCCTCCCTCAGCGGTTTGGTGACTTTCACAGTCTTTGATATGTAGTCATAGACGAGGCCGCGGAAATATTGATCCTAAAATACTGTCCTGTGTTTTTTTTCTTCTTTTTTCTAACTACAACACTGCCTTAAAAAACACAGACAGGTTTGTTTTGGAGTTTACCAAATGTACATATTTATCACATCTTTACATTTACAGTATATGATATATCGGTAGGCGTGTGAGATCTGAACATATGTCGGGTCAACCACATGGGTCAGTGCCATGTCCTCCAGGAGTTTCAGTGTCACTTCCTCCATCTGACACATTTGTCGTCTCATTTCTTGCCACTGCACAGAGAAAATGGAGCACGAGTAAACCTCTTGGCTGCACATATGTCTCTCTCCTGCTTCCAACCTTTTTCCATGTGAGGTTATGTTGCACTAACCGATGTGAGCCAGATTCCGTCGAGCGGTTAAAGTACGTTAACTCAGACATCGTCTCTCCGTCTGGGATCAGAGCTTCAACTCTGGCCTCCGAGGGTCAAAAATGTCTTCATACCGAGTCCATCGGGGTTTATACTCTATGTCACAATAGTTGTGAACATTTCTCTGTTTTTTAAGGTGGCGGGTGTAATAATCATCTGGTAAGAACAAAACAAAATATGATTTCAGAAGTAAATGGAGAAGAAAACAGAACAGAACGAGGGAGCGAAGGAGATTTACAGTTGTTCTCAGATATCTGATGGTGAACTGAAAGAGGAGCCAGACAGTGTGATCCAGTTCAAACCAGCTAGATCCTTTCTACCTGCTTACAGTGGAGGTCCAGGACCTCAGGGTGCCAGGCAGTTTATCAGACCCGGGAATGTTCCAGGGTCCGGGGGAGGCAGCTGCACTCCTCGCAGGAGGATCCTCCACAGTTTTCGAGGGGCAGCAGAGCCCACTGTGACCACCGGCCCTCTCCTCTTCTCTGAGGTACAGACCTCGAGACACCGGCCTCTCCTGGAGGTTGACGTGTCCATCTCCACTTGCCAGAGAGGCCCCGTTTGAATTCACACTCACATATGCGTCCCAGGGCCAGACAGTGCTCATGGCCTGTGTGTGCAGGCCCTTTCTCTCACAGCAGGGGGAGCACGTCTCCTTCGGCCTCTCTCGTCTTTCCACGGACCTCCCCAGGACAGCTTTAGGAGGCAAAGCCCGAGGCTGTCTGTCAACCAGTCCACCGTCCACCTCTCCAGACCCCTGAGGGGTTCCCTGCCCCCTGATGATGCCCCTCTGCTGGGTGGACCTGCCACCTGTAGCCCCTCTAATGGAGCAGTGGTCTGTCAGCGGTGGAGCTTTCTCTGCCATGCACACTGTGGCCTCTAGGGGGAGTTGATGGGGGGAGTCTGGGGCTGAGGCTGGATGGGATGAGAGCAATGAAATCGGGTGGGGCTCGAGGGTCACTTCCTGCAGGGCAGAGTGGGCTGTAGAAAGGGAATCCCAGGGGTTGGTACAGTCTGCTGGGCGGGAATAGAACACAGTCAGCTGCACTGAGATGAAAAAGAGGGATACAACCAGCATGCACGTGCATAGAGAGAGAAAAGAGAGAGGAGGAGGAGAAAGAAAGAAAGATGTACAAAATAACACAGTGACACAACACATCATGAGAAACCTGAGAAACCTGCATGCATTACATTACATTTCATTTAGCTGCAAACACTTGACCCCGTGATTTGTTACACCCGCTGCAAACCCTACATCTACACATTCAGACGTGTTGGACAGGAGTTCATTAACATATTTATAATCATGTGACAGACTGATCCTCACTGCCCTCTTCAGGAAGATGCAATTTTAACTGCAGAGGGTCACTTCTTGTAATATTGCTCTAGTATGACAGCACAAACAACACATACACTCATACTTCTGCTGTTTTCTCATGCGTACACTCATGCACACATGGATGCATGCCTGGAGTAAATCCACCGAGCACACAGATTAGACAGTATGAAGAGGGAGACGTGCAGTTTTTCACAAACCGTGTCTTTAGAGTGGCCCATTAGGAAGAAATAGGGGGAGCTTAGTGTGTCACCTTTCATGCACATGGAGAGGTTGGGAGGTACCATTCCTGAGGGAAGGCAAGTAAAAGCCTATACCAATCATTAGACTTAAAGCAGAGGGGCTAGAGAGCAGGTTGTTATTCTACTGTTTGATCCATTCTTTTTTTCAACATAAAGAAAAGTTTAAATTCAGATGACGGAATAGAAGAGGAGTAAAAAAACGCAGAACGATATTAATACATGTTGTTAATATGCTCTAGAGAATATTTAGCATTTGCAAGAAAAAAGCAGTTCTGGTTAAAAACAGGGACTAGCGACAAAGACAGAGAAGAAAGGTTTGTACATTCGGAGACGTCAGTTTGTGTTGGGGGGGGGACTCACCATAATCTGGCACCTGTCCCGAGCCTCTCTTTAACAGCAGCCTGACCCGCCGGCCTCCCGCCTTGATGAGTTCAATGGCTCGAGCATGAGTCATGTCTCGAGTGCTGTCCCCGTTAATCTCTATGATCTGATCCCCCACCTGAAGGACACACACACAGAGGGCACGGCCGGAGTCTGTCAAACTGAGCTCGTCCCAAAGTCGACTGATCAACAAAACCACCGGAGCAACCGGGAAACACACTTAGACAGAAGTTACAGAGGGTGAGCGGAGGGTTACTCTGTCACCTGGTTCACATGCACTTATTCTCTTCCTTCTCTAGCATGTAAGTCACAAGGGAGAGAAGGACAGACAGTAAAATAAAAATCTGAATTACCACGGGAAAAAGTGAAGCAGAGCAGAGGAACAACAGACGTGTTTTTAAAAGATAAAAATACTTATTGAGATGGAATACTTATCGTTATACTTTTACACCATCTTTAAATCTACTTAAATATAACACAAGGACATGTGTGATTTTATTTTTGTCAGACGTCAAGATTTACAAACTTAGACGCATTGTCATGTACGTGACTGGATTATTACACTTCATATCTTCAACCAAACCAACAGTAATCATCTCCCAAAGAGCATTTTAACTTTATAACTGTCTGGTCTCATCTTCATCTCCTCACCCTCATCCTTCCATTCCGTATGGCAGGACCGTCTTCAGCGAGGCGCAACACAAACAGGTCCATCTTGTACTCTCGGCCTCCGCGGATACTGAAGCCGAAACCTTTCGCACTTTTCTCCAGCTCCACTGTGAAGTAATCGTAGTCCTGCAGAACAAAACGTACAGTGCATGCAACAACACCTAGAGCAAATAACAGTATATGACCATGGAGAAGAGAAGGCTCACAGACACGCTCCCCTCTGTGTTTACACAGATATGTAGAGTTCCTGCTTAAAACAGTGTCAGCTTAAAGAGATAGTTCACAAAAAAATTAAAATGCACTCATTATCTACTCACCACTATGCCGATGGAGGGGTGGGTGAAGTGTTGTGTGGACTCGAACATTTCACCCACCCCTCCATCGGCATAGTGGTGAGTAGATAATGGGTGAATTTTCAGTTTTCAGTGAACTATCCCTTTAAGCAGATGGTTGTTGGCGAAGCTGTACCTGTGGTCTGAAGTCAGCAGGGAGCCCCAGGGGGAACTGTGCTGCGGCAGGATGTGGTCTAAAGTCCAGCAGACCCGGCGGGTGTCGGTAGTCCAGGGTGGGAGGCTGTCGATAATCGGTAACCGGCGGGTGACGGTAATCCACCGGAGGTTGCCTGTAATCAGTGAACGGAGGATGGCGGAAGTCAGGTTTGACATCCTGTCTGGCTTTTACTTCTGACCTGTGAGGGTAAAAACAGAGCTAAATGAGAGGAGAGGCTTGTGCCATGAGGGCGACGATGTTTTAAAGAAACACAGGACCTGAATGTCCCACTGAACTCAACCTCACATCCCCAGGACATCTACAGGATATGTACACGCTAACAGAACAGCTTCCCATGAGAGGGACGAGGGCGTAAGGATCAGTGAGTGTGAGCAGGCGACGAGAATCATCAGCAGGAGGATGGAAATATCACTCTCTGTTTTGAGACTTTTATCAAGGTCCCACTTGTAAAACGGGCACAAATCCACAGCGCTGGGAGTGCTGCTCTCAGTGTCTTGATCTGACTCACATGCACTCACACTTTCAGAGTTCTGACACGGAACTGGGCCTGATCGCTGGGTTCCTGCATTATAGAAGAGATACCTTCAGTAAATTATTCACTGACACTGTAAGAGCTAAGTGGCGTTACGCAACAAAGTTGAAACCAGCCTGAGACTGAGAGTACGGGGGGGGGGGCCCTACTCTCATCTCTACACACTGTTTGATGTCGGTCACCTTTTAAAACCTCCCGCTTCTCTCTCCTTTCACTGAGACACACAAACTGTTTAGCAAATCTCACAAAACGCTCCTGCTGGATGCCGACAAGAACGTCCCTCTTACCTGCCGTCGTGGAGGTAGAGCTGTGGAGGGAGGCCGGAGGGCTGGCTGACCGGGCTGTGCTGGGATCCAGCTGGTGCCGGCTGGGAGGCTGCGGGTGCAGGAGGGCCCGTCGCTGCTTGACTGGTCTGAGTGAGTGTCTGGCCGGGCTGGACAGGTGCCTGACCTGGCTGCGTGGCCGTCTGGCCCGGCTGAGGAGCCGTTTGGCTGGGCTGGATGCTTCCTTGGCTTGGCAGGGCTACAGGGCTGGGCTGGGTCTGAGGGCTGTGTTTCTGGGTCATGGGGCTCTGCTTCTCGGAGCCGGGGCCAGAATGAGAACCTGTGAGGGACAGAGAGTCAGACAAGAGTTCACCTGGGTGGAACAGATCAGCCTCTGAAGGTGTAGAGATGTAGAACAATTTGAAAGAGATGCTCAGGAATTTTTGTTTTGTAGGAATATATTTGATAAAATATTCGGGCGGCTGTGGCTGAGGGGTAGAGTGGTCATCCTCCAACCTCGAGGTCGGCGGTTCGATCCCCTGTCTGACCCATCTGCATGCCAAAGTGTCCTTGGGCAAGATGCTGAACCCTGAATGGCCCCCCATAAAATAACAAAGTGCTGCGGATAGACGCACTGTATGAATGTGTGTGTGAATGGGTGAATGTAAAACTGTACTGTACAGAGCTTTGAGTGGTCATCAAGACTAGAAAAGCGCTATATAAATACAAAACCATAAAATGACTGCGTTATCTGCTGAATAAACCTTGTTATAAAACACACAATTAGAAAACTTCGTAGTTGCTCAATGTCTTTGGTCAAGGTTGAAAAAAGTGTTGTGCAGAAACTTCACCGTGCTGAACTTTGTGTTCTTTCAAATTCATGAAAATTTGCTTTGGCTATTTTTTACCTCAGAATATTTCACATAAAGTTTCACCTTGGCCAAACAAAATAAAATACATCCTGTTTATTGACTTCAGTGAGTTTTCATCTTCAAGTACAAAGACGAACCTAAGCAAGCAGCCACTAAAAACTTACATTGCCAATCCCTCAGACACTTACCCTCCTCTGGAATGATGTGCAGCGTGACCGTGAGCCCAGCGTCTTTGATGAGCTTGACGATGTCTGCGTGAGGCATGCTGATGATCGACTGTCCGTTCACAGCCAGGATCCGGTCGCCCACCTTCAGCTTCCCGCATCGGTCTGCAGGGCTGCCCTCGATGATTCGTCCTATTTTATGAGGCACAGCTGGAGACACAGACAGAAACGAGGGGAAGGAAAGATGTGGAAACAGCAGAGTCAGTTTTAAAGCAACAGTTTTTCCTCAGATACAAATATGTTTGTTTAAGCTCTATCACAAACCTTAATGTCAAGTTTTATTTTTTATCTTAATATATTTTTATTGCCAAGAATAGTTACAGAAAACAGAAAATTCATATCAATATTCTTTGAGTTTGATAGATGTTCCTGTCACGTGTGTATTACTCCAAATTGACTCAAGAATCCCACAATCTGATTGACAGCAGCTCTACTTAGTCTAACCACATAAAGACCCATTTAACACTAGTAACACTAACTTTGCTTTGAATTAAGATCAATTTGGGACTAAATAAATACAAGACAAAAAACAGCTCAGCCCTCGGCTACTGCAAGTTCTTTATCTATTGGCCGGGATAAGAAACACTGCTCAGGTAAATAAATTGGTAGGGGACCCGGAGCCCACAGGTTATTAGTAAAGCAGACACAATGGGTATTAGAGTTGTACTCCTGTTTTACTCAGAGTAGAGAAAAACAATCTGATCTCCTATAAGTGCTTTTACTAAATGTTTAATATTTAACGGTTTTCTCACATATAAGACCGACAGAGACATCATGTATCGATTAGGATTTCCATAGATTTACTAATCTTTAGCTTTAGGCAACTCACTGATGACAGCGGCGTTCTCCGGTCTGTTCAGGGAGCTGATGATGACGAAGCCGAAGCCCTCGTTCTCCTTGCGGTGAATAACCACATCACTGGTTTGCAGCCCGGATCCCTCTGGAGGAGAGGTGGCAGCCGGGGCAACGATGGCTGGGGGGCCCGAGGCCGAGGCGGCGTCGCTGCGTGGAGAGCTGTGTTGTGTCGACACTGAGCCGGGGCTGCGGCCGTTCACAGGACACAGTTCACCTGGAGGAGAGGAATTGGAGAGGGGAGAGGAAGCGTGAGAGGGGAGAGGACGAGCGAAGGCAGCATCTGTGCTACTGTAAAACACAATCAGTTCACTCACAGAGGCTATTTATTCATTTTTAAAAGCAGCTCAAGATGTAGCCACCGAGGAAATTCCAGGGCTGCCCACTTCTGCCCCTGCAGCTGGGATTCTCTGTAGAGGTCTAAGTCTGTGTGTCTGCCACATGCCATCACTGTTGTATTACACTTAAAGACCCAAACCACAGAGGCAGCTACTCTAATCACAGGGAACAAAGGATAGAAGTGTGATCTACTTCTGCAGAAAATATGTGTGGGTGAGAAGAACACGCAGATCCCACACACAGATTGTCAGCATGTGTGTCCTGCCCAAGTCGTCTTTTTTCCACTTGATGCCAGTGAAATGTGCAGCATGTTCTCCAGGCTTAGTAAAGTGTGAACAAACTAAAAAGAGCAAACAAAATAAATAGATCAAACTTGTCCTCACCAGGCATTTGCACTCTCCTCCTCACAGTCAGGCTGACTTGACCGTTGCGAGCAGCTGCGTGCATCAAGTCGATCACGTATTTGTGCGGTTTCCCAGCAACCACGTTTTTATCCACAGAAATGAGCTCGTCCCCGGGTTGAAGCCGCCCATCACGCTCAGCGGGTGTGTTCTCTATTATGGCGCCAATAACAATCTGTTCAAAGACAATCAATATTAGCAGCATAGAGGAAGGCGAGCGGGACGAGACAGAGACGCAGGGAAATCACACAATCATTTCTTTATCGAGCTTCTTAGAGTCGTTTTGGATGAGTGGAAGTTTTTTTTTTCCACTTTCCAAATATTCTGCAGCCATATTCTCTATGTATCTATATTCTATATTCTGAATCACAGTTTGCATGCTGGTGGACACTTGCACACGTTAGCAAGGCTTTACCTCAGTATGGGAGGTACTGAGCAGTTAGAGGGTGTGTGTATGTGTGTGTGTGTGTGTGTGTGTGTGTGTGTGGATGGATGTCATGTCTGTTGTGTGAACTGTAACTGGATGAAGAGTGTGAGATGAGGTTAAGTGCAGGTTGGTGTGTATGAGGTGTGTGTGGTCCAGCCCGTCCCATACGAGCCTTGTCACGGGCGTCCGGACTCACAGCCTGCACGGCCTCGTCTCCCCCCAGGATACGGAAGCCGAACCCAGTCTTCTCCCTCAGCAGGTGCACCTCCACCTCCTCGTACTCTGGACCTGACACGCAGAGAGGCAGACATTTACATTTAATTTCACCCCCTGCTATGTGTTGCTGTGTGAGACGCGACAGAACGCTCCCTCTACCATGAGCTAAAGGATCTATACTTACGTCGGCTCTCGTAGATGGCTCTCGACTTCTCATAAAGGTCATAGGGGTCAGGTTTGCTGAGGTCGAAGCCTTCGGTTGAATCAGGCACAGAAGTGCGGTGCTGCGGCTGGTTGGGGAACGAAGTGCCAGGCGGCAAGAGTTGACCGGTCAAGCTGGCCTGGGGGCTGCCATGTGGGTCCCACTGGTCCGTCAACTACAAGAACAAGAGATGTTTAATAGAAGATATGGGATCCCATTTTAACAGTGCACCAACACAACTGTTCTTCAGTTCATGGAGGTGAACAGAAGAACCCTAATCCCCATGTATTCTAACACAAGTTACTATTGGTTCAAATGTGACACTTCAAGAACAAGACATGAAACACCCCGTTTTCTAAAAAGAGAGTTGGAATCTGACGCCACCTCCCACTTGAACAACAGAATACTGCGTTATAAAGGACCGACCTATACTGTATGATCTTCTTTTCAAGCTTTTCATACAAGTAAAGCAGCCGTGGACATGAATGGAAGTTGCAATAAAGTAAAACAGCTTGTTAAGCCGATATAAGAATGCATTTACATCCCTTTTAACAATTTAAACTCACTCTTACATACAGAGGGCTTTAGAGTCGAGCTCCTGCATTTTGTGGCTGAGCTACTTCACCCTCCTCACTCATCAGCGTGCTCTCCTAGGTCCGCTAAGCTAATTCACTTGTTCCAGCCCACACACTTTAAGACTCATGGTGCTGGAGCTTTTGACGCCGTAGAACGTAAACTGTGAAACATTTTTCCCCGAAGGTCTGATGATTACTCACTTAGATGAGATTCTTCATGTCTGAATATTCTGACTAATATCATGAATGATTGCTGATTGTACGAGTGGTAACAGGTGCAGTGTGAGTGTCAATCTGAGGAGCTTTTCCCCATCTGGCGAGATCTGATGTGATCGAACCAAGGAGCTCAGGTCAGGAGAGACTGGTTCATTTTACGATAAAGCAGCAGACAAATACCTCCGAGGCAACAACAACGATCCTATAAACTGCTATTTCACTTCCTGGCTTCAAAAAACTAATCACAGACGGACAAACCCACACGAGCAAACACACAGTGCACACACAGCGAGCACACGGACACACATTGGGTTCAATCATTATACCTGTTTGGGCGCCTTCCATGGAGAGATGTGGCCTGAGGGAGGAAGAAAGAAAACACAGATGAAAGAGAGCAAACGCCAATGATCCATCAGTTCCTTTTCAAACACCAAAATACAGACAATTTGAATAATACAAACAAAAACATGTGTAATGGAAGCTACAGTTTGTGAAAAGGTTTCTGCAAATGCGAGTGTTAAAATACTCAGTTTCATATTCTTCTGTTTTGACTTTGTTTGTGTAACTTTTCCTGAACGGGTTTGGTCGTTGCGTTTGTTTTCAACATAATTACATCATTAGCTGCAGGCAAAAACAAGGACCCCCCTCCCCCAAACACACACACACACACACACACTTATCTCTGTAGGTCATATTTTATCTGCATGTAGAAAGCAGGGAGCACTATGCAACAATCTCATCAGCACGGCTCCCCTGTGATTCAACTGAATCAAAGACATTCATTACATTTATGCTGCTGAGACCCAGTTAGACGTGAAGGGGGAAACATGCGAACGCTGCCTCATGTAAACATTAAGTCTGAATCTTTACACATGTGGATAGAAATACATAAAGACATTCATCATGCACAGAAGTCTCCTGCTGCACCGCTGATGAATGCTTTAACAGATTGGACGCTTGTAAATTATCCTTGGGAGAATTCATATATATAAAAAAATTATTTGGTTTATGAGATTTGTGAGGAATGGATTCAATATATCCATGGAAATCTCTCAAACAACATCTGCCTGCTCTTTTAGATGTGTGAGATTGGCACTTGGCAACGGCCCAGAAATCAGCGAGCCACGGGAGATTTGAGGAGAATGACATATGACACATCACTTCCAGTCCATGTGACGAAAAGATGAAGAAGTAAATTCATTTCTGCCAGTCCCTACACCACTTAACTTTTTGTTTTTTCACACTTTTTAACCTTAGCCCTCCACTCAATTAATTATAACTACCGGGTAATTATAATCAAAAGCAGAGAGGAATAAAACTCCTCCTGTCTGTTACTACCAGGAAGGGTTGAGGAGAGCTGTCTGTGGTGCTGAAATGATTTAGCACCGTGGCAGCAGCAGAGGGAGCGCTCTGAGGGAAGTTGGGAGTAATAAGCGGATTCTGCAGGGAATACAGGCCTTCAGGGACACTGTTAAGGAATTCTAATAACTCATTCTCATGAAACATTCCTTAATGACACACTGGAATGAGTGCGAGCTACCAGGCAATTGTCCACTCATGCTAAAAGGAGCGTCATCCTTATGGATGCATTAAAGCTTAATTTAAATGCTAATCTAGTTCATTGACATATGTGCCGGATGTGTAGTGCACTCGTATGCACGCTGATGAATTACAATTGAATGGCTGGTAGACAGGTTTCACGTGGCGTCTCTCTCTCTCTCTCTCTCTCTCTCTCTCTCTCTGTCTCTCTCTCAAAGTCAGTGGTCAGGCAGTCAGGCAGTCTGGCAGGCCGCAGTCACAGACTAGCCTGCTGAGTCCTGGAAGGCCTTCAGATCCGCCTGATTGGCTCGTGTAGCCAGACAACCTTTTCTTTGTTGCCATGATCTGCATCCTTATTGGTCGAGCAAAATGTCTCCAGTCTGTGGTTGGCTCTACTTCAAATTGGGATGTCGGGAAGGAGCTGTGAACACGACCAGAGCTCAGTGGAACTCTGGCAGAGAGCCCACGCTACAGCGGAGCAGTCAGACACAGAGACAAACACACACACACACACACACACACACACACACACACACACACACACACAGTCACACATTCAGCAGAAGTCTAACACCTTGTCTGTAACACAAAGCACCAATGCTCCCAGTCACATATTTGCAGTCATGTGTGCTTCCTGAATTCCAATGGATGCATGATTTCTGTTCTCTGCAAAGATATCTTGCATCTGCAACCTCAAACAGGCTTAATCCTTCCTGATATTTTGCATATATGAGTCAGAGAAGTGGACTTTATCCTCTTTCCCCCTACAAGGAGGCGAAAGACACACACATAGAGCCAGAGAGGTTCCTGGTGGAACAGCCCGATAGCCCCTGTGGGACCTCTGTCTTGATCGTTTTGATAGATTTCAGCTTCCCATTTAAATGACGTATCTGACAGGGAAACATGTGTGTGTCTTTGCAAAGGTTAACCACCAGGTGGCAGATGTTTGCTCTGCACGGACATAAGATTCACTGCTGCTCACTGCCAACACACACAAACATGCGCATATGCAGCACACACACACAATGTATTCTTTTTCTATTCCTGCTGCAAACACTTGAGTCATTTGTGCTGCTTATCACACTCAGTAGAATGTATTAGCTTTAACGTAATAAGGTGATTGAATAATTCACTGAACAACATGCGAAACACAATCAATTCACTTGCATAAAACAGCACTTTGCCAGTTCATCTCCAATACATGTTTATAATGCTGTGTCGGGTGGAGACAACAGGACTGGCATAAAATCAGAAAAACACCCAGCAGCACTGGCATCAAATGGTCTGGTGTTCCAACATCACTGAGAGCTATTGATGTTGTTTTTCACATCTGCATCGCTTAATTAATTCAACCTGAGATGCTCTATAATTCTTCCTTATTGCTTTGTTATCATCTCAGCAACAATGCAAAGGAACTCCAAAAGTGAAACGACAAAATGAGAATGAAAACTTGAACAAAGAGCTGCTGGGCGGCTCGTGGAAAGCAAAAGGTGAAACTGTGAACTTTGTCTTTTTAAAAGGCCAAACAAGAGACAGTGTTAGACTCTCTGGACTCACATCTAAGTGATAAATCACCGCAGGACGAGTTATCTTTGTGTGTGTGTGTGTGTGTGTGTGTGTGTGTGTGTGTGTGTGTGTGTGTGTGTGTGTGTGTGTGTGTGTGTGTGTGTGTGTGTGTGTAGGTGTGTGTGTGTGTGTGTGTGTGTAGGTGTATGTCAGATGGCCATGGGCTCAGCAGCACATGCAGCCTATAGGTAATTATCAAATCATATTTCACCCTGTGACCAGAACACTTTTTAGAGCGAGAGCACATGTCAAACAAATAAAACGTTCACGTGTGCAATTTCATTTCCTTGCAGGTGGCCAAGCTCTCAGGACATAGTAGAAGTGGGACAATGGCCACACTCCATGGCGCTCTGGCAATATTACAAGAACCCTGCACTTAAAACTTCCCCACTGTGAAATCTGCTCTCATTCCACTTTTCAGGTACTTTAAAAACTCCATTTTGAGTTATATTCTCAGACCAAGGGCATGTGGTCTTCTGCCTCATTCACTTCAAGAGGAAAGTAAAAAGCTGAACGTGTGCAGGGGAAAATTGCAGGTGGCGAGGAGCAGCTTGTGTCAGTGCAGCGGTTTGTTACAGAGATTCAACCTGAGGCATTACGGAAAAACCCTGGTCTTGAATTTCCCTGTCTAAATACACAAAGAGCTTAAACTGAGAGCAATATATTTGTTTAAAATCAGGTTTAAGATGAAGCAGTTCCAGAGGAATCAAAGATATTAATAATTTAAATGTGCGTTTGGATCTTTTTGGCAGCAGCTGTGCGTGATCCCGCATCTCATCATAACTGACCATTTGTACTCAGAAAACTGTAAAAATGCTTTTTTTATAATCAAAGCTTCATCTTTTCATAGTTTGGATTTCAGTGGGTACATGAAGCCAAACAGCATCATGCCAACCGGCTCAGTTTGCCAGTGGGACACTCTCATTTGTTTTGAACAGGAGTGGCTCCAGTGGGAATGTAACTGCTTCTCATCCCAGAGCTCCACTGCCTCTTACATGTTCAGCTGCTTTATGATACAACACTTCCCCATATTCAAGCCTCTGTGCTTCAATAGAAAAGATAAATGACATATTGGGGTTAAAGCAGCACGGGAGAAAACATGGTGTCACACACACAACAGTCACTAACACATCTGCTTTGTATTCTTTGTGTATTCTCTGCATGAGTCAGCACATATGAAATACATTGGATAACACCATGTTTTCAAAATTCTAGTAGTAAAAGTATCCAGGGCTGTTTGCTGCTGTAATGATCCAATTTTCCCCCAAGGTAAAAATTGAAGTTTAATATTTCTCTCTACGAACACACAGAAACGATTGGTCTGTACAACAATCCGGGATTGTTACACTTTTTATTAAATCACTATTGTTATTTCAAGACATAATATGATAAGTTGTGCAGTTTTTCCTCGGGCAAAATTATTCTCCTACCTTCAAAACTGTTAAATATCCCAAAAATAAAATGTCACCTGGAGACTTGAATAAAATTACATGAAAGTGTTCAAAAATAGACCAGGTTTCAAAATGATCATAATCAGAATCTCTCTGACTGTCAGCTCCACTCGACTCGCTCCTGTAAAGCTGCAGCTGGGGTTGAAGATCCCCAACAACACGGTTTCAATCCGAAGTCAGATTATATTTAGCTGGACAGTCGCTCTGCACTGGACCCTTCTTTATGTTTGCAACTTTTATTTTGGTCTTTCAAAAGGTGCAGAAATGCCACATGCACTCTGACATTAATCGTACTGTAATTATTTTTACCACAGCTAATGACAAATATAGATCAAGGAGTGTCAGCAGGTACTAAATGGGATCTAATGTGTTTGTTTGAACCTTTTTATTCTGGGACTCCACTACAGTAGTTTTGCATTAGTCACACTTCAATAAAAAGTCCTTATTTATGTCAAACTGTCTGTGACACAGATCGTCATTGAGGCGTCTGACTGAAACAATATCAGCTCCGGCCTCCTCAATAGTCACCTTTCTTCTGACTGACAGCCAGACAAGTTTATCCTTGAGCATGAGGTGCTCCTCATCATCTAACCAGTGACTATAAAACTAAGTAGCTAAGAAACTGAATGTAATTGATTGGAAATGGCTAAATCCATCAGTACATGTTCAAGCCCAAACCCGATGTGGAACATTAGAGGACGGGCTGAACATCCACAGCAACACAGATTCCAGTGGGATGTCTGTTCAGTTAATATTATGACTTTACACACTGACCATGTGACAGAGAAGTGGCTCTAGTCTGTAAATGTGTGAACAACTTACAGAATATCAGGAAATATAGAAGCACATTTTATTGCTGAACAGTGAACCTGCACTGTTGGTTATTTGTATGCCAGAGTATATTAAAGCCAATAATACTACTTGACTGTTTTGGAAAAATGGGCCGTGTTCAGAAATATATGAATCCATGCGAGTAACATATAGAAAGAAAACATTGGAACCAAGCCTTCAATCTGAAGTCTGAACTTTTGATTCAGAACTTTGGCAACATTTAAAATATATGTCTCACAAAATATAGAATGATAAACGGAAAGAGTGAAGTTGTATTGGAAGTGTATACAATAACAACCAAGGAGACAAACAAAGAGAAAAGAAAGAAGGGAACAGTTCCTCTCTCTCACCTGTTCCTCTCTGTATGAGGAGCGTTGCCTCCGCTCCCACAGGACACTCCTTCAGCATCTCCACCACTCGCCCGTGTCCAGCTGCGGCCACCGGCTGCTGGTTCACCTCCAGGATCAGGTCTCCCTCGATCAGCCCCGAGGCTGCCTGGGAGCCGGGGTCCAGCACCTGCAGCACAGGAGCAGGACGTGTCCACCCACGGTCAATTTCATCTTCCCTGATCTCATTTGTGCTGAGAGATATTAATTAATCATTTTCATTCTGCAAACCAGTTATCTATGGTTGGTTCATAAAGCCATTTTATATTAAATTATATCTACTGGTTCAAAAATCAATCAAGAAACGTTATACTGATTAAAGGTTTATAGACCAATCATTCATTCAAGATAGTTTAAAGTGCAATTACTTTACTCCCGTAAGCAGAGTTTTTATTTGTTTAAAGAATAATAAGTCTTGAATGTCGAGCATAAAGCAATTACGTGTTAAGACAGATGTTTAGTTTTTATGTATTGAGAGGTTTTACTACATAAGTAAATACGGCAGGGATGAGAAATAGCATCTGGGACAATAAAGCTTATCTGTTCTTCACTGCCTGGACTCCAAGTACACAGGTGAGGAGTTTTTACTCTATGAACTACTGGGCAAAAATATAAGATAACTTTCCCCTGGGTAATGTCTCAGTGTTTCTGCAATGAATGCACATAAATTATAAGAAAATCATGGATCTTCATTACGCAGCCGAACATGACTCGTGGTGTTTTGCCTACAATGCTTCAACAAATATATATGAAAAAAAAAACAGTCTAGATAGTTCAACCTTCAACGGTTGCAGTGGTTCAATGCAGGTTTTTCACTTACAGGTCGCTTTCTTTCCTATTCTGTTCACTTTATCCCAAATCAGCTTACTTATATTTACTTGCAGTACAGTATTGTCCTAATTATGCATCAGAGGATATACAAACAGTTTGTTCCAACAGTGCCTTTGTGCAGGCAGAGTTTTGGAGCCATCAAAGTTGGGGACACCTGTAGGATTCAATTGCTTCCATTGCCGCATAAAAAACTGTGAATTTATGAATTTCTCAATCGCTGTAAAAAGCTTATTTTCAATCGTTGGTGACCTAAAGTTACAAATCAGAAACACACTGGTGTTCTTAATCTTCAGACCATTAGTGTTTCTTCTTCAGTACAGTTTACATTCATCACAATGGTAGTAGCAAGCAAATCCAACACAAGCGGAACTGATTTTCATATTATCTCAGCCTCTTTCTTCTCAGTTGCATTAGCTGATTAAATTTGCCTTGACCTGCTGTTTTAACTCTGCCACAAGTTTAACGTATAACTCAACTCAAATACTGGGATTAGCTGACTACTGAGATTCCACTGCTCACATCCTGAGACACAGACAGTGAAATACAATTCAAATTCAAACTATTCTAAAGCCTCTTATTTCTTCTCTAATCAGTGTCTACTCAGTGAAAGAACAGTCCCTGGTACATCACCTGTTTCACTCGTTGACCAGTGGGACTATCAGCAATAGTGAACCCAAATCCTTCCGCTCCTTTCACCATAGTAACCGTCAGCAGCTCTGCCCCTTGTGCAGTTGCCCCGGCAACCCCTGCAGTTCCTGAGGAGGCCATGGACACGTTGTCTTCATGAGGCGTGAGTGCCGAGGCTGAGCCGGGTGTGGTGGGCGGCAGGGATGAGCCGTCGAGATGCGTGTCCCCGGGGTGATGCCCAGCCTGGGCCAGAGCCTGCGGAGGCAGCTGGGAGCTCAAGGACAGGTACTCCAGGTACGGGTCGTAGCTGCCGCGGCCGTTCACCACCAGGGGGCGGTGCTCCAGGCCAATGGGTGTCAGAGAGGCGCTCGCTGCTGCATTGGGATCCTCAGGGTCAAAAGGAAGAGGATAACCTCGACAGAGCACAAGGGTCACACTCTGACCAATCGGTACCGACTGAAACAGTTTGACCACGTCGGCGTGCGTGGTGCCGAGCACACAGATGTCATTAATGTAGACGATGACATCACCTGAGGAGGAAGGAGAGCAAGGACAAAGTCACACTACGTGACACAGACCACATCATCTGCTCTCAGTGGTTCATGTGCGTAAACATTCGGTGCCGCAAAAATACAACTTGTCACTTCCTGTTGCCATTAATGTCACATCTCTGCGGCAGCGGGACACGAGGCAGCAGCACGGAGGAAACACACTGTCCCTCTTCAGTATCACACAGGAATATAATAACCGTGCATTGCCACTGCAGGCGATCTACAAGTGTAGGTGTGAGACAGAGAGGTGAAGCGAGACGGGGTCAGCGTCTCTGTGACTTTGACAACCATCTGGTGCACACAGGCATTTACAGAGACCCTCTTATCATTAACAGCTCAAATATTTGCATGGATCTGCACAGTCACAACGCATTATGATGATGCATTTTCTAAAGATCTGGCGGTGAGAAAATGTTTGATCTTTGTGTGTAAGAAAAGTTTGATTTGTCAGGTCCCACCCGCCCTGTCTGGCAGTCTAAAGCCATCACTTCACTAAATCGTACATTTCTATTCATTTTCACTGGTTCCCCGTTGACGTTTTTGCTGCAATCCAATCGCAACGGGGTGAAAGAACTTCACAAATGCGACAATAGATACTCTGTCATCTCTGCTGTAGTTTGAATGTGCGGAAAGTTATGGATTTCTGCTTTAAAGTCACAGCCCCATGACAAATGCAGCTGCCTCAAATCCTCTATTTCACAGTTTTGGAGGCACACTCTCTCGCACATGCAGATACGCACACACTCCACATGGGCACGTGCACACAGACAAACACACACCCTGACATGTCACACGCACAATCCTACACAATCCCTGAGAGCAATGCCGCACAGCTCAAGCGGGCCAGCTAATCTCAGCCAGCGAGTGCCCGTATGTGGCAGTGTGACTACGCCTGTGTGTGTCAGTGGGAATGTGCGTAACACGGATGTGTGTGTGAGCAGCTCTGGCAATGTCACAGAGCAGAGAGGGACGAGAGAGAGAGAGAGAGGGAGAGAGAGAGAGAGAGAGAGAGAGAGAGAGAGAGAGAGAGAGAGAGAGAGAGAGAGAGAGAGAGAGAAATCAGAACAGAGACAGAGAGAGGGGCTGACAGACCAGGATAGAGGGATGAAGAGAGAAAAACTAAAGAGGTAGAAAGAGAAGGGAGATGAAAATATATTGAGGCGGGAACAGGGCCGGGTCTAGACAGGCATGTATGAGGGGGCAGCCACAAATCTTGAGGGGGCATTGTGCTTTATTATATTATTATTATTATAAATTGGGATTTAGGTTGAGGGGGCACAACATTTATTTGAGGGGGCCAGGCCCCCTCTTGCCCATGCCTAGACCCAGCCCTGGGCGGGAAACAGGGGGAAGTGTCAGATGACGTGGTTAGATAAGAAAGCATAATAAAGGGTGAGCCAGATAGAAAAAGGGAGATGGAGATAAAATGGAAAGAGATGGACTCCAGATAAAAAAGAGAAACGAAAAGACAAAGGGAAGAGACATAAAAGCTCAGAGAAGCGGAGGATTCCCATTTCTGAAATTAGCTCTAAATGAGCAGTTTAGACACCAGTCGTGCCAGACAAACGGCCAAGTGGTTCACAGAGGAACTCGTTTAAAGCCTCATCCAGCAAATCCTCCCAACTTCTGAGACTCCAACTTACTGTGACTTTAATGTGAAAATATACAGTAAATGTGCAGGTTTGGACCTGATGTCCGTCTGGAGGATATTGTTTATGAAAACATGCTGGTATGTTGCAGGGATCCACTGGTAATTGTCCAGAAATATCAGGTTCACCTCACCCTCCTCCCGAGAGGTAAGCCATGTTAGACCGTATTACCACGGTTCGGATATTAAAAGTCATTTGGTTTTAGGAATCAAAGTACAAACATGTTTTCGCTGTATGACATGTTTTTTGATAATTCTGTGACCGATGGTGCAGCTGCAGTGACACAGCTAAAGCAGAAATGATTCTCCTAATGAAGCAGCTGTTGTGTGGCAACAGTCTGGAATCAGTCAGGGCCCAAGAAATGAGCTCCTCTCATTCTCTTTAACAGAAGCAGAGTGTTGTGCTGCACAGACAGAGGGCAGAGAGGGCGCTGAGAGGAAACTGGAGTCCTTGTCTGGGACACACGGTGCTACAGGCACAAATATAGGGCATCCCAAATATGCCACCGATGGCCAATGATGTTCTCTTTCAAGAGGAATAGATGTTTGCAGGGAAACTGAAACCTCTACCGCTCGGTTTTTCATTTGCATCGTGAGTATCGCTGCAATTTTGTTTACATTAGTGATAGAAATTATTTTCAGGGGATTTAAACAACTCTGCGTTGCGTTGTATCTTTAAAAGATTCAAAATGGTGAAGAAATCAAAGGATTGAAGAGAAAACGATTGCAACAAAAACATCAGCTGGAAGAAGAGGTTTAGAAGTTTTATTATAAAAAGAAGGTTTTTCATGTGCCTTTTTTTTTGACTGTTGTTTGTCCATCCACATGTGTCCATCCCTTGGATCGGTGAAGGGTGAAGCGGAGGAGAAGCTGATCTGTGCTTAATTTGGACGAAAACAACCAAAAAAACTCTGCAGGACCTCAAGACAACAGAATATCACCAACTGGTTTATGATTCTGTTTCTGCTGTTATTGCTATTATTGTTAGTAAGTCTGAAGTGACGCTGAGGCAGTGAACTACATCTGGCAATACTTGTATCACCTGCAGGGAAACAGCTTAAAACATATGTGAGGCCTAATATCTCCTGATGGACAATAAACCCGCTCCAAACTACTTCTGGAAAACTAACGACCTGAGGATGAATTTGATAATGAATGATGATAATGAATTTTTAAACTGAAATCGATAAGTCACTAAATCCCTGAAGACAATATATCAAAGACACAAACATAATGTTATATTGTGTGTGACATCTCCGAGGCTACAACTATAAAACCTACTGACACACTAATGCTTAGGGTAAGAAATATCTAACTGTTGATGCCAGAACTTCACAATAACACACAATGTACTGGACTGTTGTGCTCCGCTGGCATTTAGGTCAGAAATCACCTCACACACATAAAAACCTGCTTGAATTAAATTAGAGTCTTTACATTAGATCTGCTTTGGCAGTTAATTATTTTTGTGGAAATTATTACCAGAAGGATGAGTTTCTGCTCAAGCATTTATGAACACACAATTATAGTATCAGCAGTGACAGCTTGTTTTTTGTTTGAGTTTTAATATATTTCTCAAGCAGTTGTAGAAATTTTGCAGACATAATCATAAGTACCTGTGTCCATCTTTCCATCCTGAGCGGCAGGTCCATCTGGTATCACACTCTTCACCTGCAGGAACTCGTCCGGCTCGTCGCCTCCGATGATCGTGAAGCCAAATCCCATGTTGCTCTTCTGCAGGCCGGTGGACAGGAAGGTGCCCTTCAGTTGAGTCGGGTCTCTTGTAAATAACGGCTTCTCTGTGAGGAGAGAGGATTTGGATATTGTGATATTTTCGTTTCCTCGACATTGTGAGAACTACGTACATCAACATTTGGTGAGTCAAATTATTTCTTTAATATTTATCTTTCAGTGCTGAATTAATTAACTGCACATGTCATCTGAATGTGACAACAGCAATAAGACCACATTTCTTAAATCCCCTGATGAGCTGAGTCATTTGAATTGCAGTTTCACTCATATGAAGCAGTACATGAAGCACTGGTCTAGGACGACCTCATATGCGTGCCTGGATCAGCCCACTCGGGGCCCGAGGGCGAGCATGTTCTCTGTCCCCCGCACTGCCAGCAATCTCCATTCGACCCTGTACATTGTAACATTGTGCATCTGCCCCATCAAATACGTATGAAACTCCCCATTCTCTGACATATTTTGGGAAAATAAGAAAAACTGCACAATGCTCAACATAAAACAAAATCTGTAAAGACAAAGGAACAAACAATTTAAACATCTTTCAGCACATGAGTTTTCAAGGGTCCTTTGTGCCCTGGAGACCATGTGCCGTGCATGCCCTTTATGCAGTCCTGGCATTTTCATATTTGTGCAACTGAGTGAGTATGTCAGCATGTTTTTATTACTGCACATATTGTTAAAGTGCTTCACATGTACCTCTGTATATAGTGGGCAAAGGTAGAGCGGACAGTCCCTGGCTCTGCATCTGTTGCTGCTGCTCCAGGCGTCTCTTTGCTTCGAGGACTGGGTTCTCGAACTGAGTCCTTCGATTGATGTGACTGAAAATATAGTGAATCATTACAAATAATGGAGGGCCTTTCGATTTCAGTAACTTAAACCCAAAAGTCAAAGTGCTCATTCAGAAAAATGTTGCCTGCAGTGTTACTAAATAACCTCATACACCTGTGTGTTAGCTCGACTCAGCCATGAATCATCTGTGAGGTTTTTTACACGTGTTCGGGTGGAAAGATTCCTCAATGCTTTGAGTCAGGTGCCCTCATGTTATTCCCAGCTCACGGGAGCCAGAGCAGAAGAAGATGAAAGAACTGAAAACACTGATTTCCTATGTTGACTGTGAATAGAATTACTTGGTCTAAGAGTAAAGGGTTATATTCCTTATACCACTGAAAGTCAAAAGTCGAGCTCACCAACTTGAATTGAGAGCAATAAAAAGAAACTAGCCTTTGACACATGAGTGTTTCTATTGGCTGTAAGATCTTTTTGCTTTTTATAAAAATTATTTTTGCAAAAAAAATTTGTAGCTGCAGCCAAATGTTGTAAAGGAATACGTTTTCACTTTTAATTACAGTTCATCTAGCTGAATTTAAAAATGGGAAGTACTTCAAAATAAAACAGCACCTCAAAGCAACATATTAAATACTTTTGATTAATCCTCAAGATTTTATCTGCAGCATTTTCATGACAGTTCTTTCAAACGAACATTTCAATGTCAAAGTTCAGGCAAATGAGCTGAAGGACATGAACAAGAAGTGAGAATTTATCCATTTATAATTATTAACCAGATGTTGTAAACCGTGGAAATGCATTTCCTGTTTTACTACAGAGTTAACCAAGTCAACAGGGAGACTTACTCTACATAGTAGCTGCCATAGATGGGGTCATCTATCTTCTCCCAGCCATAGGGCAGCTCTGAGACGCAGGGGGAAACAAGAGGAGGGAAATTAAGTCACTTTATGCTGAGAGCAGAAGAAGGGGGAATGTAGACACTAAATTGAACCACTGAGGGGAGACGACATGAATCTCAGGGCTCACAGCTAGACGCTCCCAAAGTGCTACTTTAATAGAGAGACAACACTTCGATCTGCAGCGGTGGCTTCTTCATGAAGACAAGAATCACAACAGAGACATCAATATAAAGCTGCAGGAGGAAAAGAACATTTAAATCGTCTGGCACATCACATCCTGCCATCTCTTACTTTTTCTTTCATTCTCTCCCCTTTGTCGTTTGCACAAATCCTTCAGGGCCAAAATACCTTTACTGAGCTACTTCATGTTTGTCTCCTCTTCCTTTCACCAACCCACTCATTTTCATCTTGGAAGTCTTCCTCTGCTGGCTTGTCACTGGTCTCCCCCTTTGCCCTTGTGGCTCTCTCACCTCATCCAACCTTTTGCTGATTTATCGCTCCTTTCCCCATCGTAAAAGAACTGGGTCAAGGCAGCGCTAATATTCACAGGAACAAAACCCTGTTCTTCTCTTTTACCTGTGCTTCCTTCCCACTGACGCACCCTCTGCAAACTCCAGGATATTTTGGTTTTTCGGCTTTATTATTCATACTTCACTGAGGCATAATCAATACACAGAGGGGATTGATCCCACACTATAAGGCCGAGGTAACACAAAAATACACACACACCCACATTAGCAGTAGATCTTCCGGAGCTGCTCCCCTCCCTCTCAGACTTATTAGAAGCACAGCACGTCTGATTAGGATTCATCAGTGAACACTACCGAAAGGTTGATCTTCCTCCTTCACATTAATTCATCTGCATGTCTTGTTTAATAAGAGTATGAGTCTAATTCATGACTATATCTGTAAGTGGGCATTCTCCAGTGGTAAATAAAAGCAAACCTGATAAACACTAACGGTGAGTCATCAGGGACCTGGCTTGAACTTATTACCAAAACACACACATACACACAGGCACGTATATATACACAAAGAAGCCCAAAAGCTGACAGCCCTGCTGCTAGAGGAGCTTGAGATGAATAAATAAAAAGCTAGACAGAGAGGGGATGGAGTGTGTGTGAAGCTGGGAGTTGGATTAGTATGGAAAGGTGTGTGGTGGTGGCAGCTGCAGGGAGTTTAGATCCCTGCTCTGTGGATCATTAGCTTGCACAGGACAGTAACTTCTCATGTCTGCCACTGGAAACGCAATGTAACAGATCAACATGAAAAAGTTTTGTGTTTAAATCAAACTGGACCTGATTCGCAGCCTTGTTTCCCGTTGTTTGATGTGATGGTTCAAATTCAAATCAGGAATATGATTTGGATATTGCTGTGAATACATTTCAACATGGATTTATGGGTCTTGCAATCGTTTCTCCTCAACTTGACTTCAATATTCTCGAAATCTACCAGAAAAAAAAAAAAATCATTCCCGATGCTCATCATAGATTCTAGATTCTATTCAGGTAAAGTCAGTTTGTGTCTGAACACTATTTTATATTGAAAAAAACTTTGGCTGCTTCTATGAGATAAAAAGTGGGTTTTAGTAGGAAATAGTGATGTTAACAAACTTAAAGTCATTTTGTGTCCTGTTCAATTTAGTATTAATTATAGGAAAATTGAAGAATCCTGCCAAGTTTTCTCTAAATGATGTTTTTATCGTGCATTTGTTAATGGCAAATATGCTGAACTGTGCATTTGACAGATTTAATTTATGCACATTCAGTTTCTGTGCAGTGACTAACTCCGGATAGTTGCTTTTAAATCAAAAGCCCATAAAGAAAAGCATTATCAAAATTATTTCTCCAAGCAAAGTGTTGTATTGGCCAAAGGACAGAAAAATTTTAAATAATAAACAGCTCAAAACACAACCCAAGCAAGTCTTTTTAGGAATCAGAGAGGCAGACACAGACACAGACACACAAACACAGACACACACACACACACACACACACTACTCTCCAGCTCTATTATTTTGACAATGATTTGGTCTGTGTGATGCTGATACTGTGGCATCGTCCCCTCATGCTGTAATGTAATTATGAACAGATTTGTTATCGTGATATCAATGACCCATGTGTGAACGTGTGCCTCGGAGTGCGTGTGCTTGTGCACGTGTGTGTGATAGTGTGTGTCCGGACTTGCTGAGCCTGCTGAGTGTGCAGCTCAAGGTGAAAAGGGTGGATGCCGCAATTATCTTTTGTCTGCTTTACCGTTTGCTCAAAGTGTCGGCACTGGGCCGCCATTACCTTAAATAACCCTTCTCCTCCCCGGGGTGAAAAAGTCTGATGGATTCACACTTCAAACCACCTTAAATTCCCTCCCACCCCATCCACGAGCCGCCTTAAATGTCTGACTAACTCACCCACTAGTCGCTTGCCCTCCCCCTAAAGTGAAAGGGAGACAGTTTCCATGGAAACCACGAGTGGTCTTTTTTCTCGCCTGAGCTGAGGGCTCTGTCTTGTCTCTATTTCCTGCCATTAAAATAAAGAGAGACACGGAGAGAGAGGGAGTGTGTGTGTGTGTGTTTTATGCCTCCACATGAGTCTATATTTGCAGTGTGTGTGTGTGTGTGTGTGTGTGTGTGTGTGTGTGTGTGTTTGTTTGTGTGCGTGTGTATAGAATGAGCACCGAGGGACTTGTTTGTGTTCTTGTTTATAGGTTTGTGTATTTGTGCCTCTCTTGATATAAAGTCTAATTGTGGTTCCTGTGCATTAGATGACTCATCTTCCCACACACACACAAAGTTTCTCCGAACAACAGGCATCCACACATTGAACTCAGAGGCGAGGTCGAAACCTTCATGACGGGACCCAGAATGATCAATGTGCAGAATTGAGAACATTTGATTATAACTAGCATATTCCTTATGTCATCGCATCATATTTGCATTCTGCCTGGTGTTAGATAGTTTAAGCCCTGTATCTGTTTGTTTCTCTCCTGCTCTCTGTGCTCACATGTACAGGAAGATGAATTCCACATAAAGCTGGTCTCATTAACATGTCACATACATACATGTTACATGCAGAACAGTGAGTGAAATGTGGCTCAATAAGATGACATGTTAACATTTGGTTTGAACTGGAATCTTTGTGCCTGATCGCAAAATGATAAGTGACGAAGAAATATATTCTGCACAGATGTTTAATGAAAGATGGATGAATTTCTTATTGGAGTTAACAGTGGTGAATGAAATAATGAACTCGATGAGCCTCAAGTTACTTGAATATATGAATCTATTACAACATAGATCTGTCGAAGGAGAAGATTCTTGGTCTAACATCTTAGACCAAGCACAACAGAAACACCTCAGTATTTAACCATATAATAGGGAGCATTAACAAGTCTGGGTATCTACAATTCATAACATTTTTGTTATTGTTTTCTTAGGAACGGAGACTGATCTATGAACTTTGTTCAGGCATAAAATATGTTACACACACTATTTAAACTACAAAAATATGAATAAGTCGCAAATTCCCTGATTATAAGACCCATCATTGCAGGTGTAGATATGAGCAGATTTAAATATTATGCATGAAAGCTTTTCAGTCGTGAGTTGTGTTTGCATATAATTATTCAGGTGTTTGTGTGGGAAATCTAAGAAAAAATGTATGTAAAAGTTTTTAATTTGTATGCGTGTGAGGTTTTCAGTAAAGTTTGTGAATGAGTTGGATGCCATGCGTATATATATGTAAATAATGTTTCTGATTGCTCCTCATAGAGAGAGCAGGAAAATGTGATCACAGGGGACAGAGAAACGGTCCCGATCAGGACATGTCTGAGTGGAAAAACAGGGACCGAACTCAGAGGTAATATTTTGGCCTCATTATCCAACAGATCTTTGACTCTACTCACACGCAATTCATCTCTATCTCCATTCGTCTCTTTCTTGCTGATTTTAAAGAAGAGGCTCCAGCAGGGCCTCGCTCTGTTCCTCATCACTACCTCCTGCCTCTAAATGAGCATGAGCAGCATATTTTCATCAACAGCACTGAGATTACTTTGAAAGCAGCCAGGGGATTGAGTGCGTTTCAAATGCAGGACTGAAACCAACACTTGCCGGGATTTGAAACTTGTCCTGCTCTGTTCCTGCCTCCTCTGAGGAGATATGGGCTCGTGTTACGTAACAAAAGCCTTGCCTGACAAAAAGACGGCAAGCGAACCGGATCTGTGGTGACAAGTCTTTGAACTCTCTGAGTCAGTTTCACCACGCAGATACAACTGCAAAGGAAATTTACTCTCGAGAATTTACATACAAACAAAACACGTTTTACATATTCCCTGTGATTAAACAAACAAACACAGAGTTCTATGCAAATGAAAAAATCCATTAGCAGGCTAATGCATTTTGTTTATGCTCACACAAAATGCATTGGAAAAAAACACATATATTCTTTCCTGAGTCCTCCACATCTGTCCCGAGTTATTTGCCCTCCACAGCAGCAGGTGGTGCTATGATGCTATTGTGAACGTGAGACTGATGGCTGACTGAGCCTAGTCTCTGACAGCTGTTCATGAAGCTGTTTTTAGGAAAAAATTAAATTTGCATTTAAATTCTCACTTAGTACGAAGCAAGCACGCAAGAAGTCCTACCTTCAGAAAACAGGCAGTAGCCTACAGTACATCACTTAGAGCAAGATGGAGATCATTAAAGGAAAACGAGACAATAATGAGTCAAATAAAGAGCAGCTTGCAGGATTGAATGAATGTAAAAGCTTCAGTCATCCAAAAGGCTGCTGCGCCAGCTGTGCTGAAAAAAATGTAAAAAAATAATAATTTCCTGGCAACTAAACCTGTTTTTCTTGGGGCCAGAAACACAAAGGTGCTGAGAGAAGATGTGATGTGTCACCCAAGACCTTCACAAATGCCTTCAATTCAAATTCCTGTGCCAGTGATCACTCAAGCATCAACTTCCTTTAACCCAATGCATTCCCAAAGATGGAAACACGTGCAGACCAAAAATGAGAAAGCCCAGATCAACTGCACAGGATATAAACAGCAAATGTAAGAGAATGAAGACGATGATGAGAATGGAAAGACTAAGGAGAAAGTGGAGAAAGAAAAAAGAAGAACTAATGAAGGGGCGTGCATTTAATTTAAATACATAAACGTGGCTCAGATATCTATCTCATTCTTCTCTGAGAGGAAAAGATCTGCAGTTGTCATGCAAACCACAGAGCGTGATCACATATCACTGAGTTAATATGGCTGATGGCCCAGACCAGATGCTGTCACTGACATATCCTAAAGGAAAACTTGGATCTCGACGATAGAGACTTGAAGTGCAACCTGCCAGGTAGGGCTAAATATAACCCCCATGCTGTTGGCTGCTGGTGACCTTCTATCAAAATACTTTTTATAAAGAGCAGAAGTGAAACTGGGGCTGTTAGAGGGTTATGAAAAACATGGTATTTTGTGTAGACATTCATTTCCCCCAGCGGATGAATCCCATCATCTCTGGTGACACCCTGACTTTTCCTCCAGCGCCACCACGTGTTTGACAGTTTAGTTTTTTGAAAAGGCCTGGCAACTATTGGAAAGATTTCCATAAGATATGATACAGACATTCATGTTCCCTATAGAGTGAAATGAAACAGCTCAGCCCCTGATGGACAAAGATTGATTTTACTTGATATTTTGGTTTAAGACCAAATTAACAGCAGCCTGGACTGTATTTTTTTTAGCATACAAACAGGCTGAATGATGATGTTAACATGGAGGGCTGGGGAATGTGGCCAAAAATATTAAATCAAAAATCAACAGGACAAATGTCACATTACTTCAAGTTCAAAGAGCGATCGTAGCTCCAGAGTGAAGGTTGTTGTTTTAAAATTCTTCTTCATGGGCAGAGAAACACTTGCTACACAGCAAAACATATTACAAATCTGAGGTGAAACATTAAAACCCATTATGTGTTATACCTCCTCACCATGCGTGTACAATGAATAAGAAATATATTGATATATATCGAGCATTTATTATATTGTCTGATGAAAAATAAATGGTGATAGTTGCTATTTTTCATCGCCCGGCCCTATAAGCTAAGTAAAGGATATACCTGCCTAAAATGAAAACGTTAGCAATGTCATTATAAGCATATTACACAAGGAGCTCTCTTGACCAAATCAACTCCTGCATTCAAATTCAGAATTGATATTTTGAGGATTGTTGAAATTTATTTTACTTTTGAAGATTTTGAAGCTGGTCAAATTAATAAATTCGAATATTGTGTCCATAGCATGTAGATATTTATTTAATTTTATTTTGGTTAGTGAACCCGAACCCAAACAGAGCCTGAAGCAACAGCAAGTTGTTGCACTGAAACACAAAATAAGTCATCACAGAGAAGCACAGCTGATGGAAAACTGGCTTCTGAAGATCCCTGACTGTGGTGAAAACTGATCTTTGCTCTGCCAAAATTAAGCTGAAATACTTTGGAGAAGGGTTTGTGACATGACAGCAGCAGTGTGTGTGTGTGTGTGTGCGTGCTTGTGTGTAAGTGTGTAGAGAGAGAGTGAGAGACTGAAAACCAGTTTGTGCAGAGCTGAGTGGTGTTATTGGGATTCCTGTCACACTGCAGCCCTTTACTGGAGAGACGGAGGGAGAGGAAAAAAAGAGGGGAGGAAAATTGAAGAGAGGGAGATTGAAAGGGGTAAGTGACAGAGACGTGAGGCAGAGGAGTGCAGAGGGGAGAACGGAGGAGGGAGAACATTGAAGAGATGGAGACCAGAGGAGAGCTACAGAACCTATTGATTCAGATCTTGCTCTGGTGAATCACATCACAACCTGATTTGCCAACTGAGGGCGGCGACAGAATAAGAGATGTGTGATCAACCTCACTGTAATACTCTGATCCCACTGAGCCAACACAGGAAATCTCTTAATCATGTGACTGACATCAGCGCTCGACTCTCGTTGATCAAATTCATGTTCTTGTTTTTTTGGCATCTGAAACATAATGTTTGGACACTTAAGATTTTCTTTCAAGTAAATTTGCTTCCCTTGTTTCAAACCTTGAAAAACAAAACCACTGACATTCTATGGTCTTTTGTCAACAAATTCTTTGAAAAGACCGAAAAACAATGAAGTGATCTGACTAATCTGTCGTGTTTGTGAAGCTAGAGTCTGATCTACTTCCTTTCTCTGTGTCATAGACCACCTTCGGCATCTAAAAACACATAAATGAGTCATTGAATTCCACGAAGAACCATCCTGCTGCTGCGAATCACCACAGCAATCATCTGGGACCCTGTTAGAGCCCCGATGATAAATCTGAAAACCCATGAAATGATGAACAGGTTAGAAAATAATAAAAACAATTTCTGCTGCACAAAATACCATATTTTTCAGACTACTTTTATAGATTTACCTCTCGAGGCCTCTAAAATCAGTCAAGTTCAACAATTCTGGGAAAAGAAAATCACTTTGATGAACAGGCAGAATGTGATGAGGCTTTTTCACCGTCTTAACTTAACAGCAGCTTAAAGTATTCTGCAAAAAATGCATTTTGTACTCCTGTTTGCGAAGCGGCTGGAAAGTATTTCGATTTCCTTCTATTTTAATTACAAAGCTCTATATTCTAGACTCCTTTTAATACGAATTTTCAGTTGGACAAATTGGCTCAAAGCTGAACGCAACAAAAAGGGGAGGGAAACACAAAGTAGAAAGAAACACGCTAACACATTGTTGGTTGTTTCGCAGTATTTGTTGACAATTAGACAAATCTATTGCAACTGTTATTTTTAAACACAAGAAAAAAAGGTTTAATTCTGGTGTGATGAGTTCTGCAGCACATATTAGTGTACGAGTTTAAGTTAAGTGCGATGTAATAAAGAATGTGCTAATTAGATGAAGAAGAGACAGCAACAGTTTATATTGACTGTAACCTCATTGCATTCCTCTTAGCACATGAAGCAAACCTATCAATAGGAAGGAAAAACTAGAAACCTGCAAAGTTAAAACTTAAGTATCACGTCTATTCTTTCTCTGTTTCAAAACCGGTCCTCCTCCCCATCGTGTGGTGAACAGTGCGATCGGTGGCAAGACGAACAAACATCTCAAACAACAGTATTTTTGTGCTGTTTTTCTCGCGAAGAGAAAACATTGTGGAGCAGCAAGTCAGCAGCAGACAACACAGGTACTCAAACAACAGGAAACGCAGACACGGCACACACCCACAAAGGTTGAAAAAGACAAGCTCGGCTCAGATGAACACGCACCGAAGCTCAGAAGACAAAAGAGCAAACATGCAAACGGGTCGTTCAGACTCACCGTCTTCCCTGCATTCTTCTGGTGGCTTCGCTTTCTTAGCGAGCCGAGGATCAAGCCACGATGTTGTTTTGGTGTTGTGACTGAAGGAGGGGAAGAAGAAAGGGACGTGTACATGAACGAGACAATAAAGGGAGAGGTGCAAAGGAAGGTCACACAGAGAGTGACGGTGAGGGTAAGAGAAAGAGATGAGAGCAAAGTAACACTCATGACCCGAGCATGTGCATGTGTGTGCAGGGGCAAAGATAAACTAGGGGATATCCAAGGGAAACTAAAATGGTCATTAATCCACTAATTAGCCCTCAGCCACTAATTAGTAAGGGTGAGAGGAGAGGGCAATAGTTGGCAGGGTTGTGCATTTGTGTGTGTGTGTATGTGTGTGTGTGTGTGATTAGCAGTATTGAGTTACATCAACTATTCAATAGAACTACAAAGTTCACACAACCAGCAGTATGTAAAGCGTTGCACATTTTGTGAGGTGCATCAAATTTTTTCAACCCCTTTATTATTATTTTTAGAAATTTTCCTTATCACGTTATAAATAAAGACTTTACCTCATGTTACAGACACAAACATGAAGGAGCATGCTGTTTCTGGAGGGTACCTTGCAACCCTTGTATTGCAATAAAAAACGATAGATTTATATAACTCTATTTTCTCTTACTCTATGAAGTAGACCTCCCCCTTCTCAGTGTAGGCCATCTCCCAGTTGTCAGGCAGAGGACCGAGCTCTTCCTCATCTGCATCTATGACTTTGATGGGGGATTTGGAAGGAGATTTTGGAGCCTCTTCTTCTTCTTCTTCCTCTTCTTCTTCTTCTTCGGTGGGGGGCTCAGCGGAGGCTGGGGCCTGGTTGGAGACCTCAACAGCAACCTCCCCAGAGGCATCTGTGCTCTTGTCCTCGTGTTCACTGGACTCTGGATTGTGCACACGCACGCACACGCAGGCACACACACAGAGTTATTCTCAAATTCACTCTACACACACATGCAGACCTGGATGCACACGACACACGCCATGCATGATGAGTCAGAGCCGAGCCACTGCAGAGCTATGAACCCCCAGGAGAGAGAGAGCGAGGAAGAGGAGAGCGAGAGGGGAGCGATTGGGGTCTGAGGACAATGAGTATGAGGAGAAAACAACATGGAGATGTCAGAAATGGAGAAACAGGGAAAGACATTGACTTCAGGGGTCAGAGACTGAGTCAGAAACACAGGGAAAGTTTCTTTTTTTTGAGTGAGCAGAAGAGCTGGTGGCATGTAAGTCAGAGGATGGGGAGCATATGATGAAGGAGAGTGGAGCACATGAAAGGGCAATATGTGCCTACAATATCTACAGTCTTAAAGGGAATGTTAGATGGAGGAGAGTCAGTTCTATTTCATAATACTTATTAGATATCTGGGTCTATATCTCTCTCTAGACTTGTTAAAATTTGTTGCCGAATCTCACTGGAAACTTCAGGTAGAGTCAGGAGGTCATATTTATCCAGGCACTGTTTAAAATGAGAGAGGAAGCACTTTTCCAGTGTTTCTTAATCAATCCTTTTTTTCCTGTGACCAGCTAAAATGTCTTAGTCTTGATTTGAATCTTTCATGCATCAAATTACAGATACTTATAACAACTGATATCTGGTTGATCTTGTTGGAATTAATATGGGGTAGGGCACTAAATAATATAAATTATAATGGAAATATACTTTTCTGCAATTTTAGCAATAAAACAAAAGTCCCAATTGTGCTGAAATAGTGCTTATGCATTGTGCAAGGTATAACATATAATTGATCCACCTCAGATTTGTAAAATGTGGAAAAGTTTAAAACCACAAGCTTCACTCAGGAGCCAAACTCTGTCTTAAAGTTTAGAAGAAATAATAATGTGACATTTATCGTGATAACCATCAACATTCACAGTTTTTTAAAAAATCTTTTTTAAGCATATTTGGCTAAATCTTGTCAGAGAACAGGGGGTGAAATATGACAAGACTAGAAAGAGAGATAGGGGTAAGGAGATGAAAGAGGAGAGGGCAGAAGTGACAGGACCACAGAGGCAGGGGAAGAATCCAGGGATTTGAGAAGGAAGAGGATGGTAGAGGAGAGTGGAGGAGAGTTGTGGTATTAATAGAAACAAGGACAAAGGCCAGTGGCAGGAGAGCAAAGACAGCAGGAGAGACAGAAATGAGAGGACAGAGAGACGATAGCTGGAGCTACAATGAGACTATGGACAGCGATCAGGGTGGAGGTGTTAAGGCATCTTTATACATTCTGTTACATAAGCTTATTGGAACATTTGCCCTTCTCACTTATGATTGTTAATGTCTGTAATGACTAGTCAGGGTACAGTTTGATGTCAGATCTGCACCGGCTGAACGATACACTCTGCAGATATGAAACAGGACTGATGGCTAAAACAGACTCTTGATCTATCCTGAAGGGACAATAAAAATATGAAAGTGAGAGTTGCTATTACAACTGGCTTGTTTCTCTGGTTTTACTCAATCATACCAGTGAGACAGTCATAAATAACTCAGGGGGCAGTCAAAGGCTTCAAACCAGATTGTCTCCGCACCGAAATATGATATAATAAAATGCCTTCATGGTCAGGGCACTTGTGAAACTCAGTTTGGATTTAATTTGAGTCAGTAGCAGATGGAAAATTTGCAATAAAGGCATCTAAAACAGGATATTGATGTTTCTTTCCCTCTCTCTCTCCTGCGACAGTACCTGGTGTGATGGCCACCCCGTTGCCATTGACTATCGGGCTCTCCTCTTCCTCCTCCTCGGGCGGCTCCAGGCTGGCGCGTTGCTCCATGTTGCTGACTGACTGGTTCCTCTTCCTCTTGCCCTGGGCGCTGGGCCGGGCTCCGGGCAGCAGGGCCTCACTCACATTCAGAGGAGGGGCTGCAGGGGACGGCTCGGCTGGAGGTTTCGGTGTGCCGTAGAAGTTATCTGAGGGCAGAGAGGCACGGCAGGGTTTGTGTCAGTGGCCATATGTATGACTACCTCAGGTGATATAATGCACCGTCTGTTAAGCAGAGCAGAGGTCCACCGCCTGAGGGCAACACGCCGTTTGAACAGATGATTTTATAATGTAAGATAGAACACAGCAGGAACTGTATTTGACTACAATACTTTTAATAAATCTGGAAAATGTTGTGGATTTGCATGCTGGCTGATGTCTGAAAAATGAATTAGCATTAGCTCTGGCTAACAGTTGAGCTAGCTCTTAGGACAGATCTGCCTGCCAGAAAAAAAACTCTAAGGAGCTGAACTCCCATTGGGATCCAGACTTTCATTTTTACATCATGAGCCACTTATATTTAAGATGCCAGATACTAATGCTTTATCAAAAAATGACAACTTATTCTCATTTCATACTGAAATCTTTTTCACCTTCCAGTCTCACCCTACTTAAACAGAGGTGGAAATAAGGGTCATCACATTACACGGTGGATTTCTTTTAAAGAAATAGATAAAAAGAAAACATATAACACAGCGAGGGAGTAAAAAAGTCAAGGCGCCTCATGGAAGTCTATGCAATCAATGATTTCAATCAATGCGTGTTTTTCATCATCCGTCCTATATGTCCTTCTTTTATAAGCAGCCACCTCTCTGACTCTGTGTTCCAGGCCTGAAAAGGAGACGCTGCAGGTTTCTTCAAGTTCATTTACTGTTCAATCGCTGCTGTATGTCCTTCCAGTCTTCAGCTTACAGCTCACAGTTTTCTAAAATACCACATTTAAAATACGGTACAAACTGTAAACCTGTGATACCCACAATGTAAAAGTAAATTGACTGCATTTATATAGAGCTATAGAGCTTCTTCTACCTCTCATCATTGACAAAGACACATCGACATGACCTGAAACACACACACAGCCGAAACCCAAAGTAGTGACTATTCATTCAAAAATGTCTTATCTTGCTGTATATCCTCAGCTACCATTCAGCAGGCTACAGAAGCTTTATTCTACAGAGGATATACCAAGGTATGGTCCAGCCTTTTTCAGTCTGCTTCAGGTTTCAGTTTTTTGTAAAGTGCAGTAGTTTGCCATGTTTGGTCCAATATGACATATTAACACTTTCTCCTCATGTGTCCTGAAACATTGTTTCTCTGTGCAACCTTGGAAGAAGATCTCTGTGTTTAACCACCTGTTGTTAAATAAGAGGAACATAATGCTTAGACTCTGAAGTATTTTGGACATGAGATGGTTATGGTGTTAACCGTGTTGTCATAATAGACAAATCCAAATTAAGTTCCAGTAAAACAGACTAAATTTCTTTGGTACATTTCCGGTTGAATTAGATTAACTGACTCATGAGGTCACTGGCCCTCAAAGCCCAAACCAGCTGCCTGTTTATCTTAATGAAGATGACTCTTCCGAAACTGCATCTGTTGCTTTGGACAGACACGGGACAGTATGTTTAGAGGGAGATTATTATACAGCTAGCTGGAGGAATACCATATTAGTTAGAGGTGGAGTTTCAATAATGGCCAATTGCTTTTCCTCAGCAGGAGGAGTTTTTCCGTCTCCTGAGAGAAAATAAAATAGTTGGTGCAGAGTCCTAAAATGCAGGACCCCAAAAATAAATACAGAAATGCCTCCAAGGACAAGCACTGTCCCTGTTTAAGCTGAATTAATGATTTGGAAGTTGAGACAAACCCTGCAGTGTGGTTTCTCTGCCTAATGATGCACACAAACCCACTTTAACATAATGATAGCTGCTCAGTCAGGCTACAACTACAGTGTCTTAGAAAAATACATGTCTCCATTATTACGTGTGTTACATATAGTTTTTGTTTTAATAAAGTGTTTAAGTGTTTAATGTTTTTCAGTAGTTTACAATTTCACAGTCTTTTGATAAGACTCGGGAGCCATCTTGTCTGCTGTATGACTGGGCATCATTGGGAATCTCACCCAATGTAATGATGGTTTGGAAAAGTTAAGAAAAGTTAATAACAGAACCACGAGGAGAAAACAGACCTGGAAATACAGATATAAGTTTACCACTCTCTGTTTGACACTGACTGACACCGAAGCTTCGGAAATGTCATGGCTTTCTACAAGTTCTAATTTTCCAGCTGTGCTAAATATACATTTTTGACTCTGCATATTTGCTCTTAAACCATAATATAGCCCTGCTTTTATTTGAAATTTAAATAAGACCCTCACTGTCGGGGAAATATTTCGTGATTAAATATTAAGTGTGAGTGAGAGGCAGAGATGCCTTATTTTATAATCCTTCCAAATGGAGAGGAGTGGGGGTTTCACAAAGAGGAAGCGGGGGACAGGGGCGATGGGAGGAGACCAACAGCAAGAGGGAAGGAGGCAGCGATGAAGGACAAAAGAGGGATCAGCCGCACAGAGACCACAGACATCAGATTACTTCCATCGCAGCAGGAGGCGGAGAGATTTTAAGGAAGGCTCCACTGCAGCCAACACTTCGTCAAGAAGCCCAGTCACCCTGCTGCCCACCAAACAGAACTGTCACGTCCTGACAAAAATATAAATGTTCACACACAGGCACATATGAACGATGATTAAAGTATGAAACTGCATAGGTAGGGAGCACCCACCTATAAAAGCTTAAGTACAACCTGAAGAGATGCTTTGCAGAATATAAAGCATGAAGATATACGTTTAGGACAAGGTTCCTCTTTATGAACCAAACTGGTTTGTAACACGCAATATCTGCCTTCAGTTGTGACTCATCACAAACCTGAGTGATACATACACACAGAACATCCACACGTGTACACTACAATTACCTTGAAAAGTTTCCTGATGATACTTCATGTCTGATTTCCTTCAATGCCTTTTCTGATCCTTTTCCGTTCTTATCTCTCGTCTCTTATTTCTTCCTCTCTACTCTCTCTCGTTTTTTTTCTAATGTGAATTTCAAAAGGAGTTACTGCACCTACAATGCAGCCACCCAGAAAGTGACAGCTTCCCCCAGTGGGAATAAGTAAGCTCTGCGAAACATACACGGTAAACACGCAAGACACACAATTATAAATTGAACGTATAAAAAAAAAGGAACACACACATATGCGTACATGTGCCTGTACCCCCCTAGACACACACACACACACACACACACACACACACACACACACACACACACACACACACACACACACACACACACACACACACACACACACACATACAGTACTTTGTGTGTGAGTGCGTTCAGCTGCACAAGCTCACAACATTTGCTACTGGGCAAATGAACCAGCAAATCCCCCATGTGTAGATGTATCCCTGACATCGTAGCAAAGCAGATGCAGACTTAACATGACTCGGAAATGGCATTCATCCAGCTTCCACGTGCACTCACATGTACACACAGACACACAATCACAAATTTAAGTAGTCAGTCTGCCTTTGAGGGAGCTGTCGTACACGAATCCCTGCAGGAGACTCATTTTGTGTACCTAAGCTGTGTGTGGGAACATCACCTGACACACCTGATCCATCAAAGATATTTACATTCTAGCACGAGACGCCGGATTCATTTCAGAAAAAAGTCAAATGACTCCAACGAAACCTGTTCCCAGTAGCACACAACGTGTCCTGCCCAGTGGCCACAGTGCTCCCACAGCTCACCTTCATAGGTTCCACTCTCTAGCAGGGCTCCACTTTGCTCCAGTTCCATAAAACGCTCCACGCTCACGAAGTTGTAGTCCACCCCCGGCACCTCCCCCTCCTTAGGCTGCCTGGTGGTACCTGCAAAATGAGAAAGAGAGAGAGAGAGAGAGAGAGAGAGAGGGTGGGAGAGAGGAAGAGAGAGAGAGGTCATCAGAGCCAAACAGGGCACTTGAGAAGAAAAGGCAGGAAGGCAGATAAAGAGCCCAGAAAAAAGGACTGGACAGAAAAAGACGGCATATTTGAGGCTACAAAGTGTATGAGAGGAAGTGGGAGGGGAAAGGAAATGGAACAGAAGAGGCTGAGTGAAGAGTCATCGCTTGTGATAGCCAAATCCATTCACACAATTGAGTGTGAGTGACAGTGTGAGATGGAGGGAGACAGCTATAGAGGAGAAGGGGAAGCATGCTCAAACAGCCAGCCGCCATCATTCAGTCCCTCTACGAGCCAATCCGGTGCCGCTTTAGTCACGAGTGAGTCAATATGACACTTTAACCAACTATAACTCAAACCTCTGTATGCGGCTCACGATACCGTGCCGACCGGATTATTGTCGAAAAACAACAGGAAAGCAGAGGCACCACATTACCATGCAGCAATTACAGCCTTCCTACATCAACGCTCTGGAGATCTCCATCAGCACTGCAGCGTCGAGGCTCGGCTCGGTGATTGCAGCGATGGGAGTGTCGAGTTTAATGAGGTGCCGTGTTTGTGTCTCTGCCAAGTGGATTTTTCATCCCAGGCTCAGTCAAGTCCGCCCGAGTCGATACCCGCTCTACATTGATCATGCCTGAAAACAGTCATTGGCCCGGTGCTCTTCCCAGAACTCGGGCCCACCTGGTAAAATCTAAGTCAGATTAATGCAGACAGAGCAGCGCAGGTGCCAGACTTTCAGATCTGGATGAAGTGTAAGATTTGAGCTCCAATGGTTCAGGAGTACAAAGAGGGGATGAGCAGTTCTGACAAGGTTATGACGGGTCAAAAAAACAGTTCCCCTTACATTCTGCATTTAAATTCCATATATTCAGTAGAGTTTTCTGACCATGTTTGACACCTAAGTACAAATTGTTTCATGTTAACTGCGGACTTATACTCTTATGACAAAAGGAGTACCGTGAAGAGGAATTCAGTATATACAAGAGTATATAATTTTCTTATGAATAAAATAGCATCATAATTGGAGTGTGAGCTGTGAGAGTGGTGGACGTTTGGACACACACGCACACGCACACTCACACACACACACACAAACACACACACACACACACACACACACACACACACACACACACACACACACACACACACACACAGGTTAGTCATCCTATGAAGAGCTGTACCTCCAACTCCTCTCCAGAGTGTGATATCTTAATCATTAGATCTGTATTGATTGTCTGTCAACACTTCGCTCCTGCAGTGCATCTACTGAACTTTCTCGACTGTATTTACTTTACCCATGGGAGCAGAGATGAGAGCTGAGCAACACACAAAGAGCAAGGTAGTGACATCGCACCATCCGGCACCTATAGTCCATCTATAAGGCTGTTCAGTGCTGCCATACTGTGTACAGAGGGGTGTTTGTCTGCACTTTATCTCTGCCTGTCCCCTGACATGTGTGTTCAGCCATGTGTTTGTCTTTGTGGCTTCAAATGGCGATAAAGTGCCCACTGCCAACAGTAATCTCATCACGCAGCTGATCACAGCTCAGTGGGACAGAGTGAATCCTCGACACTGCAGGTATGAGTGTGTGTGTGTGTGTTTCAGTGTGTCCCATCAGTGTTTGATGTACTCTGGTCCAAACTCTAAACCAGTTGAATACATTAGGAGCACTTGTAATGTTTACATAGTGGGGTTGCTTTTTATTTTGCAATGATTCGAATCCGATGCATTACAGATACAGATGAAGTAACAGTTAGTATCACACGATTCACCACATGTGATGCAGTGTGAGCCAACATGTGTTGATTAGTGCACAATGGGATTCAATGTGACACAATACAAATACAATTTAGATCTTTCGCAGCTCAAAATATGTTTCATTATTTCATCATTTGTTTCTCTTGTACAGCAACTCAGTAAACCAATTAAACCAGTGCTTTTTTCCATGTTTACGGTTTTACAACCTCCCACATTTGACAGTTAAACAACGCACGGATCCTCAGCGCTAACGATGAGACATATGGTGCAATACGCCGTAACTGCCGCCGATTGACAGATGTGCTGTGCTTTCGACAGGTAAGCTAACTCAGCAGTTAGCAGAATTTTACGGTTCTATAGCAGACTTGTCGAACTGTCTCGTGTCACTCGAAAAACTTCTGATTCGTAACATTTCAGTGAAACGTGCAGCTCTTCCTCCTCCGAGACAATCTGTGACTCGCATGAAACAGATTTGACGAATATTTGCCTCTGACAGCTGCAGAGACGAGAGACCATCCTTCATCTGAACGTAAAAAGCCATAGATAAAGCATTGAGTGGAATAAGTACCAGTCCCTGCTTGCAAATATCAATAAGCTATTATATAAATGCAGATTAGAAATATAGATGCATAAAATTTAAAAAGAGCTAGAGTGTTAGCAAGAGTTAGAACCATCTCAGTAATAACCGGTAGCCTGGATGTTTGATGCAGGAAGTATTAATATATGAATACAAACAAACAATGTCAAACCTCAGCCCTGTATGACTGTAACACAATTAGTTGCTTCAAATAAGTGGCTTTAAGTCAATCAATATTTCTTTTAAATAGCTGTAGGTTGTTACTCATTTTGTCTGGCTCCTGTATAATGTAAAATAAAATAAAAGAGTTGCCAATAGGAATCATTTTGACCATTTTAGGACATATTGATTTTATTCCCTGGTATTTTATGAGGCTGCAGTTTATGTGCTTATGTACTGGATTGCATTATATCATAAGATAAAATATCTTCCCCACCCCCATTAGTTGACTCACCATCCCTCCTCTGACTCAGACTGTGCAAAGATTCAACTTGACATGTGCTCAAGAAAGACAGTGAAAGGATGTTTGATCATGTTGACCACCCAGTGCTCAAAGAAAAAGTCTACACAAGCTTCACAGACCAGTAGGATGAGACCCACTCCAAGAACTACACCGCACGGGAAACTTAAAAATCATCTTGAAGGAGACTGTCCATTGTGTGCAGATCTACTCTGAATACCGCAGCAGCCCAGTCAGCCAGGCGGGGCCGGTCGCCTTCCACTGGGTACAGCTATTGATCTGTAAGATCAGAGTGAAATTATTCTGCTGCCCACACCAGAGTAGGCAGCCTGTTGGAATACTGATGACGTGCCGATGGCCTTCTCCCACAGCTTCCTTCACTGGACACACCAGTCGAGCAGCGAGGGAGAGAGAGCGAGCGAGAGAGAGAGAGAGAGAGCGTCTTGGATCTGAGCTGAGAATATTGATCGATTATCTGGCCTTGAGATAGGAAGAGAGTCTGAATGTTCCTCTTTTCTTCCTTCCTTTTCACACATTTCTACTCAGAGCCATTTAACACATTACTTGTTTTTCTTCCCTGCTCTCTGCTCTTCCTCTTCCCTCAAGCAACACAACTTAATAACTGTGAAGTCGACCTTCTTATTAAAATGAACACTGTTCCCAGAAAAATCCATTCTCTGCTACTGCTGCCCCTGATGCTGCCTTTGTCTATCTTCATGCTATCTTTACCCATACACCAACTCCCTTTTTATTCCTTTTTCTTATCCCTGAAAACTCCGGTAGAAACCAAAACTGACCCTAAAAGAAATTCTATCTATAATTGATCCTCGTGGATGAAGGCTGAAATGTCTCCAGCTCAGTTCAGGGGAGATTTCTCTTTATACTTTTCATACATAGCCACAAAAGCTCAGTTGTAGAGCTTTAATAAATGAGCTGAACAAAGCAGGACAAGCTGCAGGTGCTGAAATAAAAAAGTAGCAGCAGACTGTGAGCGGAGGCAGTGACACTTCCCCTGAGCCAAAACCAAGGCTGCTGTTGATTATTGATTGAACATCGTGCTCTCGCTAATAAAGGATAAAGTCGGCTGTGAACCAAAATGGACTTTGCATTACAATCGGCCGGTGTAGCCAAACCTCTCAGAGGTGACGCTGCGAGTATGGGTATGAGCGCCATAGAGATTTATGGCTTAAATGACTTAAAGCTATAATAGCGTAGTAAAGCTTCAGAGCTGCCACTTTAGGGGGTGAAGGCATTCTCTAGCTCGAACCATGACGGCCGGGCACTACAGAATATTTTAACATTAGTGGAAGTGCAGGAGAGAGAGAGAGAGAGAGAGAGAGAGAGAGAGAGAAAGAGAAAAGAGAGATTACGCCGAAACATAACAAGGAAAGTCCATTTGGCACTAAAGCCAAAATAGCTTAGATACTGAAATAACTCAGACGATAAGAGGACAAATACCTTTGCTGAATAATAGAGTGGCAGAAGAGTGGCAAGGAGAAAAAAAAACAGTGAGAGAGAGAGAGAGAGAGAGAGAGAGAGAGAGAGAGAGAGAGAGAGAGAGAGAGAGAGAGAGAGAGAGAGAGAGAGAGAGAGAGAGAGAGAGAGAGAGAGAGAGAGAGAGAGAGAGGGAAAAGGAGTGATTGGTTAGCCTCGCTGTGCATCCACAGCAGCCTGCGACTGAGCTGGATACCGGGCACGTGTTCTCATACACATGTTTGTGTAATGAGACAGGAAATCACCAAGAGGGAGCAGCAGAGCGGGGGAGACTCTGAGCTAAAAATAGACTATCGATGGACTGATTATCATAATAAAGGGTGGGGGAAGGTGGTCAATTACAATCTCAGTTTGAGTTTGTGTGGGAACGCTGAGATATGGGGGGGGCTATAGGTATGATTGTGTCCTTCGAAGTTCTGAGACAAATTGTTGGAGAGAGAAAATACTCCTGCAGCATTTGCAACTGAGCGGTAACTGGACAGAGCAACAAACCTGGACTGGACACATGGTCCCACCTGAGCCTCCAGCTCTTAATCACAATGTGCACAGACATGCATTGTGTTTGTCTCTCGAACCCCTCATGGATTCAGCACATCATCCATCAGAGCCATCAGGCTGCTGTGGGAGTTGGAGGGAATTTGTTACCCGGAGCCAGGTAACACCAAATCTAACGGCAACTAAAAATAATCTGTAAAAAAGGTGAACAGGCGTGATGCTCCTTCACATTAATCCACCCGGGGATTATTGTGAGACTGTGAAAGAGAGGATTCAAACATGCAGGTACCGGTGTGTTAGCTCACCTCTCCTCTGAGCCTGATACAAGTCCAACCTCACCTGATAGTGCTGCATGAGTCTAATGCAAACCCTTTCATTTAATTTGAGACATGTTGCTATTTGCATGTTACGATCCCAAAGGTTCTAACTATTTTCCATATTTTCTAAAAGCTGTGTGTAAAACGATGCATTAAAAAATTGTTTACCCATGAAAGTATATCCATGTGGGACTATAAAGGCAACATTGGATTTTGAGATAGAGCCCTGTAGCCTCGCCAAATGAAAAAATACCGAGACGCTGTCCTTAAAAAACGAAACGTGTTTACCCAGAATCCTTTTCAGCAAACACGGCAACACGGCGGCATGAGAGCACAGAGGAATGTGAAGCCTGTTGTTTCCAGCACAATACCCACACGTACACTGCTGCTTTCTTATTCACTTACTGTCTCCTTCTCGCATCTGTCTATCTATCCATCTGTCTTACTCTCTTGTCTTCTCAAATTGCCTTCCACCATTAGTCCTTCTCTTTCTCTCATTCCACTCATTTCCAATTTACCTCATCGCTCTTCCGTCCATTTGTTTCCCTACCGGTAGCCTCTGTATCCCCATTACTCTCTCTGTCTTTTTTAATCCGCTCCCTCTTCCCCTCGTTATCCCGCTCTTTCCTTTTGTCTCTCCGTCAAGCTCTGTCTCGCTTTGGTCTCTTTCACTGTCACTGTTCACCCCCCCCTCTCGCCTTTTCCTTCTTTCCCCGGCTGGCAGATGTGACGTGTGACAGCAGGTCTATAGGAGAGGTTTGATTGAGCACGCACACACACACACAGACACATCCTTATTTACACTACAAAGCCTACGCTACAGATGCAGCCGCGCAACATAGCAACAGTCTGACAGGAGCGTCTGCTGCCACGACAACACGTCAGCGCCTGGCAACGCAGCTTTGCCATGGCAACAAGCCGCAACGTCTACATTTGCTTTACAGAAACAATATTTATGTCAGATATGACACGGTGCCGTTGTGCATACACAGCCGTTTTGCTTGTTACAGTCACCGAGGTGCTCGGCTCAAGCTCTTCTTGGCTCCGCTGAGCTGCAGGTCTGTGCCGCTCGCTGTCTCGCACTTCATCAATCAATTACTGTCACAGCCTGGCCGCTGAGAGCTCACACCTGGTTACCTGAGAGGAATTCAGCTGGTGTTAAAGCGGGAGGGGTAAACTGAAGACAGCAGCCGCTGGTTGGGTGGACTGAGGGACCTGGACGTCTCCTCTCCGGGGTGAATCCCTGGTTGGGGCTGGACGGAGCTCTGCCCCCACAGATTCAGTCTATTTTCAGTCAGCAGGGAAAAAGTGTGTGTGGGATGGAGGAGAGATTGGACTACTCGCTCGGTTACAGATACGTCCAGTGGGATAGTTAAAAGACAGATTGCTGCAAGACAGTGGCGGTACGGTGGTTAGCTACAATGCATCACAGCAGGAGGTTTCTGGGTAATATGGGTTAATCCGGAGAGTTATCTGGATTCTGCTAATTGGCGGTAGAAGTGAGTAGGAGCGTGTAGTGTGTGTTTCAGCCTTGTGATTGCACAGCAACTTGTCCTGAGTGTCTCTCGCTACCATACCCTGCAACCCTTAAGGATAGTGGACGGATGGGTGGATGTTGTAACTGCCTACAAAAGTAATTACAACAAGAACCAATAAATATAAGCTTTAAAAGCTAATAGAGCTGAGATGAGATCTGGTCAATGTTTGTATACAAAGCTTGTATCTAGTTGTTGTATAGCCTGTGTAATGCCAGGGTCCATTAATTGATATTTGATTGGTTTAGTTTGGAAGCTTCATACAAGAGGACAGCCAGGCTCTGTCCAAGGAAAACTAAATCTGCCCTGGAGACATTGGCAGGTAGATTTTCTCCCGTTTGTCCTTATGGCTCCTGATCACAGCTCCATATTTACTGTAGTATATTTACATATTTACCGTATCTTTTCTGTAAGAGTGGAATCAATCTTCTCATCCGACTCCAGATAAGAAGGAAAATTATGGTATTTCCCAAAAATTTGAAACTGTTTCCTTAACATCTATCAATCATCAACCTAATACAGGTACAGAATGAATCCTGTCTGTTACCCTGAGCACCAGAGACAAGTAGTCATTACTCATTCTTTAATCAAGTGCTGGATTGATTAGCTGATAGACAGGAAAATAATCAGTGACAGTTCTGAAAATCGGTTGTAATCATTTCAGTCATTTATCAACAAAACATGTTGAGCATATTCTCTTCTCTGTGCAGGATGGGTTTTGAAAATTAGGGGAAAGTATTGACAAAAAACAATGGGAATTTATATTGCCATTGGAAATAATCATTTCACTCCTACTTTGTTTAGATTGAAATTATGTTTTTGTCAATTATTTTACTTTCTAAGACATTGTTATTGCACAGCTGTTTGGGTGGAGACAGTAATATGCACCTGAGAATTTGAGATTATCTTTTTTAATGAAAAGAGGATGTTGTAGAAATCTCTGCAAAGTAATGAACCGAGCTCTGACAAATGCAATCTGGTGCCAGCATGACAACTGTTATTGTGTTAGAAATGTTTTTAAACTCTACCAGACGACACTTAAATTGAACTATATTGAAAAGGCCCATCTCACTATTTCTGTTGAATATATCTTCTATATATATACAGTGTGGTCGTTATGGTATATCTGTATATATAAACATACATGTTTGGACATTTTGGACAGACAACTCATAATTACAATGGATTTCTGTGAACATGAGCTTGTCATAACAACCTGCTTTTGTAAAGAAGGAACTTTCAACGGCCACAGCAAAGGAATCAAATCTCAAGAAAGAAGGCAACATTAATTTCCTTCAAAAAGGGACCTGTACCTCGTCAAGAGATATTCCTCATAAGATATCTGTCAGGTTCACTAGCAGCTCCAAAGACATCTGTCTCGCCCAGTGAACGGTGTCTGGTGGAGCTGGTGTCTGGGTGACATTGAGAAATTACACTTCAGTACCGAGGTGTTTCCTCTGGTGATGGAAATCAGCCCTGATAGGCTGAAAAGCACCTTTATTAGTCTGCAGGGCTGACTGACACAAGACGACACTGCGCCTCTTGATGATTCACACACAGACGATGGGTGAGGAGGGTGAGGTGATGAAGAGGTAAAACTACAGACACGAGCACAAGTATAGAAAGCATCACAAAAAACTCATTAAGTGATTTGCTGCTGAGTGAGAGGATTGAGCTGAGGAGCGCAAAAAGAGATAGCACCTGTCCAGAGCTTAGAACGTCGAGCACTTTGCAAACATCACCAATTCATTAATCAGGTTTAATATTTGCTATTTTCATTTAATACAATTCATGTCATTCCCTCGCAGTTTCTTTCATCTGTGGAACAACCTTAATCCAATGTGCCAATCAAACTGCAGGGGGCACAGAAGCACATCAAAGCATGTCAGCCCTTTAACAAGCCAGCAGGCAAATCACCCCGTTAAGGAGAAGGTCCCTAGGGGATGAAGTCTATCTCTCTCACACACACACAACACACACACACAGATGCAAGGACACACAAACACGACAAGGTGGGGTCTGTTACTATGTTATTATCAGTTCAAACTATTAAATGTTAAAGCAAAAACAGAATAATCAATGCAACAGTGTGAAAAAACATAAACATGGATGTAAATCCATACATTGTTTATGTGCGCACACACACACCCAGTCTATAGATTCAATCTTCCACTGAAACAGACACAAGAAATTAATTTCATCTTTATCCCCTCTTCCAACTTCACTATTACCATGATGACAAACATCCTGAAATAACCATCATCACTTGTCTTCCTCGCCGTTTGCCTTATCCCCATTAGACACAGAACCAAATAAGAGTTAAGGCTTCCTCACATTCATGTATGCAACTCCAAAGAAGATGAATCAGTTTGCAAACTCCCAACAGAATTCATACTAACATCAATGTGTTCCAACAAAACGCCCCAAAACTCAAACCTATATTCTCGGTTCAATTTCAGAACAAAATTTTGGCTGCAACAATCACATATTTTTTTCTTCAGCCAAACAAATGGAAAAAATAAATCAGATGGAGTTGGGAGAGTTTGGTGACTACACACTGGGACAGATTCCTCAAATCGTCACAGAGGAACAGACTCAAGGTTTCTATCAAGAAGCAGATTTTGTGCCTTTGTATTTACGGTGCCACAAAATGATCCCAAAACAGTGACAAAACAGGAATCACACAGGAATAATGATAAAACTAATTAAATGTATTGTAACCTTATAATAAAAACCCAGCTTTGTAACAGCACTACATTGGCAACCATGAGTAAAAACTGTAATAAAATAATATTATAAAAGTGTGAATACAAACAGCGTATCTGTGTAGAGAGATGATGGGATGTTTACCAACAAATACAGTCACTACGCAAATGTTTTAAAATGATTAAATTAAATAAATATAATCATTTTAAGTTAAGTCTTGTTACCAGCAGCATCTCCGTTTCAAAACTAATTCGCTTCATATCTTAACAAATAAAATTCCAGTGAAACGTTTGAACTACAAAGCACAACGAAGCAATGAAGAAAGTCCGTTATCACAAAGACAACCTGGTAATTGCAGATTGACCAGTCACAGCGGATCTAGATGAAAATCTTCTCGGGTGTTAAGGGACTTTATTTCTTTTCACTATCAATAAAAAATGGGAAATCATTTTGTGGAAGAGTGACCCAACAGGAAATTGAGTTTTAAACTACACATCGGGCAGGAAGAGAGATTGGCTGCTAGAAAAAGATTACACACACGCTGAGTGATGCTGGCTGGGGAAAACCAAAATGGAATATACATGAGCCTTTAAACTATTTATTGTATCAATATATTTTTTGAACTGAATGTGTTTTCTATTTGCACTGTCAAATACAGAGTGTGCGCCGTTCTATATGTAATGCAAAGATGGTTGAACAAAACAACAATCTTCTAAACATAAAATGTGATTTACCTCTTCATAGACATGTCCATACAGTGCAGTAAGTATCACTACCTGTGGAGGTTTATGTTTTGTTGAGAATAAAGCTTTTTACATGCTTGACACTTATATGTTTACATTATTCAAGTCTTTTTTCCCATCTCGAGCTGTGGTGGTGCAGAGAGCAGTATCAAGCATTTTGTTCCAGGAAAGTGCTTTTTACATCGGCATAAATTCTGCATTAACTGGAGTTTACATTAAAATTTCCTGCACGCATCAGGATTAGGGTGTCAACTTCCATATAATTCCTCACATCACCATGATGGCTATCTCCGTTATCAGTATCAGCAGGGGCCATCATCCCTATCGTCGTCACCAGCCTCTACACCCTGGCCGTGTTCCTCCACAGCTTTTTTTTATCTTCTCCTCCTCTGAAGTCTCCAGTGGAGGTTTCCCTGCCAGAGGCTGCGAAGCTGCGGGACAGCATGCGTCCAGAGGAGCGGATGTGAAGTGACAGAAGCGGCATGTACACTATTTATAGGCTATCTGAGTAGAGAAACGTGCTGCTCACTGTTGAAGCTATTTATAGAGCCTTTTACTGATGCCTCTGAGTAGAATGGAGGAGAGGAGATGGTTCTCTGGGGAATGACTTACGAGGCTCCCTCATATCTTCTTCTCCTCCCATTCAGTGCACGTCCGTCCTTGGACTCACGCGCCTCTGCTCAGCTCATCCCTCCGTCCTCTTCCCATCCTCTCACATCGACTCTCGCCTTCTCAATTTTGCTCCTCTGTCCGCTCTCTTCTTCCCCCCACACCTCTCCCCTGCTGATCTCCTCCTCCTCACCACCTCTCTTCCTCTATTTTTTTCCACCTTCTTTTAAAGGCTCTTTGCTCATGTCCGCATTCATCATCTCCCCTCTCTGTTTACTACACCCCCTCCTCTCCGTTTCTCCCATATATTTTCCTGATGTTCTCACTTCTTCGTCTCGTTTTACTGCCTTACACTCATTTCAAACAGCCCCTCACACTATGCAAACAGTAAACCTCCAACAACTCTTCTCCAGGTTCCTCAACAGCAAGTGCTCCTGCAAAAGGCTCAGACTCATTTTCTGAAGTGGTAGAGTGATCCGTGAAAATGAATTGAAACAGTGCCACACATTTCTACTGAGAAGTATATTAGACTATCAGTAGCAACTGCATCTAATGTTTCAACCTGAAAACTGAGATTGATCGCCCATTTCCCCCCAAGTTCTCACTTCCTCTGCCTTTTATTTTTCATCTGCTTGACATTTTGTGAAACCACTCATCAACTCTTGCACAACCTCTTATATATATCAACCTGTGAGTGAGTGTTGCTCCCTTACATAGTGCAAATATGTGTCTATGTGAGTGTTCTTTAAGTGGAAGTCGTGTTAGCATTGGGCATGTGTGCGTGTTGAAGTGTGAACGCATGTGGAAAACAAACCGGCAAACAAGTAAACACACAGATTAAACACAGCAGAGAGCCTGCAGGCAACGATGTGAAAAAGGTTATTAATATCAGGCGGAAAAATTATCACATTGAATTCACTAGATTTTTGGGGGAGAATAGCAAGACCTTGAGCGGGATGATGTAACAGGATGCAGGAGTTGATGTCAGCATGTGAGCCTTCTAGCTGTATGAACACACACGCTCACACACCTCCTCCCACGTCCTTCAGTGTGACAGCATGTTGTGATGCAGAGTGGCGTCTGCTTGTCAAGCTGACAGACTCGCTCTGACAGCACGGTCAGACCGCTGCAGACACGGGAGAAAAACACTAATTTTATACCGCTCCGAGCCACAACAACAAACTGGCTGCCAGGCACGAGCAGCGCGGCGCTCGGGACCATCGTCCATGATTTCTAACTGTCTGATGCTGTGTCACTCTTAAGGTGGAGCAGGGCGTGCTCCTGTGCATCTGCAAATGTATATGAAACGTCCTCGTGTTCAGATGACCTGCTGACCAAAGACGAATTAAAAGCAGATTGGTGAAATTCTGTAATATCACAAATGTATTTAAATAAATTAAAATATTCAGCCTATGATTCAAAGCTGCAATGCAGGGGGTCTGTGAGTTGGAATTTCTATAATCTTCATTACACGGCATCAGCTTTGTGAAGTGATAGCCAGTTAATTATGGGGATGTCATTACCACTCACACGTCACACAGAATAACCGTCTTTCTATTCTCACAAAAGGGCTGGAAGTGATTTTAAAAATGGTGAAGAAACTATGGGTCCTGCTTCCAAAAGGGGCCTGTGCCGCCCTTCGGCCTGGACAGGGCTGAAGTGTGTGAGGACCTGCAGTGTTGAACCTCAGCCAGTCCCCATCACCTCAGCTGTCACCCTGTCAGTCCACTTTTCGCTGCACTATTACACAGCCAACAGGCCTAGAGGGGTATAAAAGGAGAGAGGGAAGCAGGGTGGGCTATCTGGAGGTAAAACTGAAAGGCAGAGGAAATGTGACAGAGGGAGCCGGTGACCAAAAGCAATCAGAGAGGGAAAGAAGGAGGGAGATGCAGGGGGAACATGAGGGAGAGCAAAGCATGAAAGCAAAGAGATAAAGTGGTGGGAGGGAGGGAGGAGAGGAAAAAGAGGGAGAGAGAGGCTCAGGGACTGTGCAGCTGTGGAAGTGAATTAAACAATCACTTCTGTGTCAGCAGCTCAACACACCGGCAGAGACTTCCAGTAGAGTCGAAGTGCTCGGCCGACGCAAAAACTATCAATGACGTCAAGAGGAAGCTCGGTCTTCTAATGATTCTGTATCCGAAATCTGTCTGTTGACAAATAAACAAACGGCCGGCTCGTTCATCTTTACACCCAGACAACATAACCGAGGTTATTACACAGGATCCTAAAACGTCAAATCAGAGAGCACTGATCCACATGCTGCATGAAAGCAGTCACATCTGTAGTCTGCAGAGTCAAGCATCACAGTGGCTCCAGTCTCCAGAGAAGCTGATTCACGAGCCGCTCCGGGTATTGACAGCAGGCGGAGCTGCCGGGGACGACATCCCATCCATGTTAATCGCGGCAATGACATCGTCCCGGCAACAGGTACATTGATCGCACAATATTCAATCCACATCCACATGCTACCAACAGGAATGATGTGTCTGTTGCAGGATTTGTGTGTCCAGCTTGTCCAGTTTCTCACATACAGACAAAACAACCTTCTTCCTAATGTCCAATAGATTAACCTGGTATTATTGTTGTGCACCGATCAAAAGCTGGTATCTGCTTTAATGGTAACAATGCTGATCGGTGTATATCTGCGTGTGTGTTGTGCATGTCGAGCGTGTGCTGAAGGGGGCAGGGCGTCACGGCAACGCAAGCCTCGAGACAAGAGGGTGGTTGCCGTGGAAACCTCAGGCTGAGAGCTCGGCAGACGGACGATAGAGGGAGAAGAAGGAGCGATAGACGGAGAAAGAGCATGTGTGATGAAAAAATACGAGAGGCAATGTCCCGAGGGTGAGGAGGAAAAAACTAATACAGAAAAAGAGAAGGAAATAGAGCCGGAGGAGGAGGGAGGAGAAAACGATATCTTAAAAAAAAAAGAGATAAAGACAATGAAAAACTACACACACACGGCGAGGCAGATGGAGAGGAGGAAAGGATAAGACACGGCGAGGCGGAGGAGAGGCATGAAGGAGGGATGGAGGCCAGAAGGAAGGGGCCATGGTGCACTCACAGGGAACGGTGCGGAGGTAGAGGTTGTCTCTGATGATCTGCTGGTGGTCGTGGTCCACTGAGCCCTTGGAGAAGCGCAGGTTGAGGTAGTGCCGCAAATCCTTGTCAACCACTCCCCCTGGACACAATGACAGGAAGAGAGATGTTACAGCTTGCTTTCATTTCGTTGGAGTGATCTCCAAACATATCACTGGTCGTATGGATCAAGATCTTGAGCACTGTTCATTCATTGATAATTCATGATGCCTGTGACTGTATTGGAAACAACCAGAAGATGCACTCAAACATTGCTCAAACCCACATAGATTTCTACTGGGCATCCCAAAAAGGTTCCAATGATACCGACCGTCTTACAACGAAATCTGGGCAAATCCTTTCAGGAGGAATCAAGAACACTTTATAATGATGGAATGGTGCAGCTTCAAAAGATTTCCTTCATCCTAAGTCTCAATATTTTTCTCAGCAGGTGCAAACTTTGTCTAGCTTCAACAAAGCTGATACAGAATGAATTATATTAGAAACTAGCAGGTGGTGAAGGCTGAAATTGAAGATGATTTTTGAAAACCTTCAGAAATAAAAGGTGAAAATGAATGTTCAGGGTATTACTGAAAAAAACGTATTCTGTGTTTTAATATGATGTTAAAATGGTTGAAACACGTTGAAAGCTCTCACCGATTTTCACACCAAAGTCAAACAGCAACAGTGATTATACACACTGACATTAATAAACACACACACACACACACACACACACACACACACACACACACACACACACACACACACACACACACACATACACACACATATCATGGTAATTGTGTAAACCAGTGATACCCTTGGGGCTAAATGTGCGGTGTCAGCAGGTTGGGTGACAAAGAGCTACAGAGGACAGAAGCTCACACCACTTCTTCTCTGTGTGTGTGGCTGTAGAAGCCGTCTACCTTCTCGTTTGAGTCATTTACCTGAAACACAAGTGTGTGAAACTTAAGTGCAGGCAGAAGCCAAACGAACAGCGGGCCAACCTATCTGTGCTGCACACACACACACACTGTATGATAATGTCCATGAATAGTTTCTCCTCCCTTCATTTCAAATCAAAGAAGCGAAGGAGGATGAGAGGAGGAGAAGTTGTTCTCCACACAACGCTCAGTATGCAAGGCTATCACATCCGACAGCGGGGGGGGATGAGGTTATAAGCCATGCATTTACAAATGATACACATGTCTTGGAACTCATGCATACTCTATGTGACCTCCTGCCAAACTAATTTGACAGCGTTGGGCCTACCCATAAAGATTAATGCAGCGGTGACTTGTCAAAGGAAACATTCAGCATTTACAGTCAGAGAGAAGATTCTTTACATGGACTCTCACTGCACCGGCTGTGTGAATACATGCATGCATGACTGTGTATGAATGTTGACTGTGGCTCTGTAATAATGAATCCTTTTGGAATAACATCTTATGTAAACTGACACCATTTTAGCAAAGGCTGTGAATTGCTTCACAGAGGAGAGGAGAGGAGAGGAGAGGAGAGGAGAGGAGAGGAGAGGAGAGGAGAGGAGAGGAGAGGAGAGGAGAGGAGAGGAGAGGAGAGGAGAGGAGAGGAGAGGAGAGGAGAGGAGAGGAGAGGAGAGGAGAGGAGAGGAGAGGAGAGGATGAGAGGCACAGAAAACAAAGGAAGATTGGGAGAAATCTTGATTAGGAACATTAGGGCTGCCGCAGTTTTCAGAGGGCTAAACATCAGACATTTGACATGCACAGACACCAACACACATATATGTGCATGCACACCAACACACACACAAAGACATGGTCAGAGGGAGGGATGGAGAGACAGACACCATCAAGAGGAAAGCAGTGCACCTCATCAGCAGCTACCACAGATGTTGAGAAAAGCCGTCCTCTCTCCACAGGTATACATCCACAGACAGCCTGTCCTCTCAGGCGTCCTCTAGCCTTGCAAACAACCGCTGCACATCTTCTGCCCCCTTGGTGAAACCTCACTGTCGTTCCCTGCTGCCTCCGCTTCCCAACCGCTGCTCCAGCACACGCAGCACACGGCCACAGCCAATTTTAATCCCAGAGAGGAGGACGAGGATGAGGGGGAAGGGAGATGGTGAGAGACGTGGAAGGATGGAGAGAGACGACGACCGTCGGGAGAAAAGAGAGGAGGAGGAGGAGATGTGCCAGTGGGATGCCGGGCTCCAACAACCTGCCTGTGGATGGAGAGGCAGCTTCCACAGTCTTGCAGCAGCCCCTATCTGCTGCTGCAGTTATTGCACTGGAGATTGTGTGTGTGTTTGTGTCTGTGCAATTTGTATGTGTGTTTGACTGAGATTGAGAGAGAGAAACATGCAGTGCACAGGAAATACATGGTTATGTGTGTGAAAGCATTCGTAGATGTGTGTCTGTCTTTCTGTGTGTGTGTGTGCGAGAATTCACCCAGATGCTCCCTGTCATTCCTCAAACACTCGGTGTCTCGCCCACCAGATGCTCTCCCTGTTTGACCTTGTGTAAACGTCACCAACTAGAGAGAAATACTGAGAAACGCAGAGGCAGCAGATGTCACACTGAGGTTACACACTCGTACGCACACGTGGGCCTGATGAGCTCACAGCTGCAGATGCCAGTGACGATGCCTTGAGCGCCGTCTTGGGCCGGGTTCGGTCTAAATACAAGGCATAAACAAACACCAACTCATGATATGAACACTTAGCTAAAGGGCTCAATTGAGTGTGAAGGAGGATATAGCTAAATATATCTAAAAGGAGCTTTATTGGTGCAATGTTTCAAATGAGCAAATGTAGCGTGCTTAGAGTCAACCCTGACTCTGTAAACATCACAGTCAGCTTATTTTGTGAATGGCTGCTCGGGCAGAGCAGGAAAGAAATTCGGAGGAAGACAGTTTTATAGATTTTTCTAAAAATTGTGGGCACACCAAGGGGAAAACGATGACAGCCGCGATCAGTCACAAACTCATCAAGGCAAACAGCAATCATTGCAGCTCCTGCTAAGCGGAGCATTGCATAAGTACACAGGTCCATGCAGGTCACATAGTCTCCTGCCCATCAACTGCTCCACAAAAAAACACCAATCGTGTAGTGACATTTCAACAAGGTGGCCCATCGAAGCTGTCAGCACCACATTCCGTCCTGCAGCTCACTAACTGCAGTAACTGTCTCCTCCAGCAGCCTCCACCTGATTAATCAACACACCACGAATGCACAGTGGCTCTCTGTGGACGTGTCTGTTGAATTTATACGTTCAATATCTCTCAGGATGTGTCTTCTCTGTTACTGCTGAAAAACTTAAGTCTTCAAAATGAAAAACAACTATGCAGTGAAAGGTTCTGCATGATGAGAAGGAGGGATTAAGACACACCCGGTTAGTATGTTTAACCTTGTAAAGCTTTTCGTTTCCAGAGGTATTGGCAGATAGAGGCAAACACGACATGCCTTTGTTGCTTAGCAACACAAAAAAAAGCTGATTTGTTTACACACCAGCACTGTATTGAGAGCATCACCGGTTATTTTTTCTCAGTATATCAATAATCCTAAATATCTTATTTCAATGATTTGATGTTATTCACATGGGAGATATTCTAAAATAAAGTGCACTTCAAATGTCAATAAACTCATCATTGAAAATTCGATACAAATCTAAATCAATAAAAAATCATCAAACGATTGGGGCATTTATACGATATGTAAAGAGGAACTGAGTCATGATTGGTTGAGCGCAGGTATAAGAAGGACATTGGTACCACAGCTCCATCCCATCCCGAACTGCACAGACTCTTTTTTTTGCTTAATCATAGGGAATGAGGAAGTGGAGATCTGTCGTCCGTCTTTATAAACAGTCTATGGTTTATGCTCTCAGTTGATGTGATACAGAAGAGCTGGAAGAGTGGGGAGAGAAAAAGGAAAAACATGACATACAATTGGACTGGAATAAAGAGAAATTGCCGTTTACGTGACATGCATCACAGCCCCTATGATTTGTGAGTGGAGTGTTAATGGTTATTTTGCTCTACAGAACAATGTGGAACAGAAAGGCAGGAGATGTATTCATACAAGACTTATAAACAAAAGGCATTTCAAATGAAGGCACAGCGAAAATATAAAAACCAGTCCATCCTAAACAATAGATATTTCTGCAGTTTGACAATTTAAAATCTGTGAGTAGATCTAATTCGTCAGCTAGAGTTTTGTTCAACTGACAAACACTATGAAGGTATAATTTGAGACACACTATAGTGAGTAAATCTAGGGAAAAGTTTAACATGTAACTCTCCTCCTTGAATACAATTGATAACTGATTGACGTTTTATTTCAACTGTGATGAAATGTTCACGGTTCTGCGGGTTCAGCAGCAGACGTCTGTGTAATCAAGCTGCTGTTCTTCCACTTAATGGTGTAAATACCACAAAAACCAGACCCAGAGCCCACAGGCTTGTTCTGGTATTTACAACACTTCAGTAAAGAGCCTGCAGTTGATTTCAATTATCACTGTGAACAAGAAGAAGCAGATTTGACATGAACTCAATCACTGTTGCTGCTGATGTGGTTTATTGACTCTCTCTGAGCAGCTAGACCAACAGAGCTTCCACTCTCACAGAGGACTTTGATTTTTTTCCTCATTAAACAGGGAGAAATGTGGGATTAACGTCTCTTTCAAATGTATTTTACACCATACAAAGGTTTTCTGTGACACATTGACCACATAAGAGAGGGAAATCCCTTCAGTTCTTACCTTATTTTGAATATTAGAGACGACAACAACTTGATTTGCCTGATTTTTATGTTAATATTTAAGGCTGTATTGACAAATGTGTCATAAATCTGAATCACTTCGGCCTGGTGGACAGTTTTTAATCAAAATTAAACTGACCTGCAAAAATACACATAGTGTGCAAACTCCCATTGACCAAACCTTAATAATCAAAATAAAAAAATCATACATAACTTTTTTATTTTAGACTAAATCCAAACTAATAAGATGAGGACCAAAGATCTTCCTAACCTTAACATGGTGTTGTTCAACTTTCCATCTTTCCCGGCACATTTATCTTGGGGAACATTACGGCACAGGAGGATTAAAGCTGTGAGTCAGCAGGCCTGATAATGATACAACTCTTCTCCAGGAGGTTAATCCTGCGCTCAACACCCTCAGCAGGTCAAGATCACACTCCACATCTAACCTGAGGCTGAGCTAACCAGCACGCAAACTATCAGCTCAGACAAAGACTGGGAACTCACATATTCAACACAGCAACACAGAGGTCAAGCTAATTCCATTTCTCTTTTCCTACTGTTACTTTTTGCCTTCCACTGGTAGACATGATGTTGAATTGTAATACTCATGTACATCTGTTTATTGACCTTTTAACTTGTACTGAGCTGCATTTGTGTTAAAATTTTGGCTGCAGGCTGAATTAGTCCTACAATTGTTTCAGATGTTTGACTTGATCTGCTGTTTTCTCATATTGTTATATTCTTATTATCCCTAATTATTGCTTGTTTACATTTAATAGTGTTATTGTTTCAAATTCTAATTAGGATTAAGTGAAAACTGTCCAGCATTAACCAAAGTTAGCAGTAGCCTCCCAGAAGCAAGATACTCACAACACAACTAAAGGAACCCGGCTGGATTATATTTGAGCTCCCTTTCCAACATCTGGCTTCAACAAATTTGATAAAGTTACAAATTGAACAACAAGTGAGCTTCATCACTTTTTGTGTCCATGTTTAACACTTTTGTCATCTGTCAAATAAAGTCAGATTCATTTAAATGGCACAACAACAGGTGTTGAGCCAAAGTGCTTTACAAACATGGCAAAGGAAAAACAAGACACTAATGAATAAAAAGAAAGCTTTTGAAAACTTGCAACTTTTTCTGTATTTGGTTATCATGTGTATTTGCAATGTTCTGTATTTGGTATTGCTGCATGTACTTGTAGCATATGTGTTTTCAAAGGGATGAAGATGGTTTTTTAAAGGTTGCTTGTGTTTTCTTGAGTTGCGATGTTGAGCTCTCAGGGCCACCATACAATGTGGACTTCACAAATTAGGAAATGGTTTATGTTCCTGGTTTATCTGTTTAACTTGCTAATAACTTGTTTGTAATTTAATCTGGAGCTTGCTTGACGGAGGAGCAGTTAGGTGTAGAGACCAACAGGAGCCATTCGGTTTGGATTGGGAGGCATAATTAGGTCGGACAGGCCCTTCTCTTCACGGAGGCCGAGAGTGAAGGGAAGCAAATTGATTTTTTTATATCTCTTTCCTCACAAAGTTTTACCGTTCTACTCTTAAGTGCAAACAACCTTGTAGTCATGCTTTAGGGACAGATGCCTGCATGCAAACTCTGACTCATACTGCACATGAACAAACCCACACACAAGGCCAAGTGTTAACAGATACATGTAAAACAAAACCTCATAATTACAGAGGAGAAACCGTAAGACATAAACATGGTGCAGAATCAAGTCACAGTGGAGGAACGTTGCAGCAATTCTCCGAATCCGACCTCGGTTTAGTTTCACGATTTTCTTTTTGAGGTGAGGTCGACCACAAGTTTCCACACTGGTGTAATAACTCCATCGTGATTGGACCAAGAGAGTTATGTATGCATGCAATTAAATAAAAACATGACACAGCACAAGGAGAATACCAAGGCGAATGGAAAAAGGGAGCCACAAACAGTTCCTTCATCCTGTACCCAGAAACAAGATGGTGGACATTTGTATCACAGGTCTCAGAGAGTTTCAGGATCCTTGCACCCCTGCACTCAAAACTTTCAAGTCCAAAAACACAACGATGTAACTTTTCTGCACACGATCCTTTGTCTTCTGTTGTTGACACACACACATAAACACTCCCTCCTATCCTCTTACTAAAGCACAGATACATTAGACATGCACCACACAAAAAAACACAACAGATCGAATTTCAGCGACACAAACACATCCCCGTGCTCAGCAAACCGAGGGGCTGTCTGGCCGGTTAAAGGCTAAGATCTGAGCTGATGGTTGGGGGTGTCAGGGGAGAGCTGAGGTGAAGTGCTGCTGTACCCCGGTGGTTGTCATGGAGAACAAAACTCGCAGTTGCTGATCGATAGCTTTTCCCACACTCCCACAAGAGGTCCAAAGGCCACGGAGAAGAACCAAACTGCAGGGCGAGAGTCTCACACACAAGCTTACAGTAAATAGAGGAAGATTTCTTTGTCTCTCGTTCAAATTCTGCTCAACTGTGCAACACACACAGTTCCATCCTGGTCATCTCCTGCAAATAACACCAGAGCCAACCACTGAACAAACACACACACATTCACACACACAGACTATCCTCATCCATTTTATAAAACTCTAACCTCAGTCCATGTTTTATATAACTACTATTCTCACTGTGTATACATAAATGACCTGAGGAAGGATAAAGAGTGACTCTAAAAATAAATATAACATTTTCACAGCAGGAGCATGTTTGCATCAAGTTTATGTGTTTTCCTGCCATGGCAAGACAAAATGTCTGCTCATTAACATGGGGACAATTAAAGCAACAGAGTTCTGATAACAAACTGATATGATGCTGTCATGATCAACGTTAAAAAAAACAAGATTTATTCAAGAAGTAAACAAACATGGAATTTAAAAGATGATGAACTCGTCAATGAAGCACAACACTCGAAAAAAGACATTTCCAGCTGCAGAAATTAATGTGTGTAAAAAGAAAGGTGGAGGTCTTGTTATTATTATTATTAATATTATTATTATTATTATTAATGTGCTTGCATCAAATGAGAGAAAACAACTGTCCACTGTTTTGTTTGTTTGTGTGCTTTGCTCCTGCTGACTTGACATTAAGATGCTAACAACATACACAAGTTAACTAAGTGTAGAAAGATAAACTCAAAAAACCCAACAAACACTTCACACATACCTTACTGTCACTTCCAATGGAGATGAAGTTGTAATTTCATTCTTCAAAACAACCTTAATTACCGTAATTCTCCGTAAACTCACGTTTAAACTTACGTTTACAGTTTACAGTATGTTAAGCATCTTTTTCTGGCTTGAAAAACACCTTCTGGCAAGAAACATTTCTATATTATCTTTAATTATTTTCTTCAGACCTGGTTCTCTGCATTTTAATGTGCAGAGAACATTTCAACTATTCTGCATTTCCTTCTATGCTTTTTGGACTTTTTGGACCCGGCTGATATTTTAGTTTCACACTTTCTTTCCCTCAGCATCTTCCTCCACCTCTCCAGTCGTCCAGGTAAGACTACCCTTGTCTGCACACTCTGTTTGTTCTTATCTTGCAGTCCCAATTAGATACAGAAGGCCTGTGTGTGTGTGTGTGAGAGAGAGAGTGAGAGAGAGAGAGCAGGAGTGAGTGCACTCTGCAAAGGTAGTGAGTTTCTACACGTGAAGACCATTTAGATGGGGATGAAGTATCTGTTTCCAGTACTCCTAATTGCATTATTACAACAGGCGGCAGGGCCCATTATTAATAGTAAATGACAGACACTCTCTCCTAAAGGTCTTAATATTGATTCCCCTCTATCCTCAGACTCTTCTTAATGATGATGTTCCTCCATGTCTTCCTCTGCAGCACCGTGATCAAGGCCAGACACACATTTACAACCTCTGAGTCCCTGTAAAGAGAAACAAGCCCACAGTACAAATGAGACGTCAGGAGTAAAGGAGGAGGTTATAGGAATTGCCAGTCCTGATATTCCTCATACTGTCTTCCTCCCACAGCGGGTAAATGAATCCCACATCTCCCCTCACCTCACCTCAAGTCAGCGCTGAGGAGATAAACACAAATGTACACGAGGTGTGTTTGCGTGCATGCAGCGGCTCCTGGTTTAAACGTGGCTTTCTGGAGATGTTTGTCACTGTTGATTGCACTCTCCAGCTCGAGCCACGCTCCTCAAACTCTATCAGGAACAACAAGCAGGATGTCTGCTAATGAGAAGCAACAGACTAGAGACTTAAAGAGGCGGAGAGGATGGTGTTTGTGGGTTGAAACACTTTGTCCGTAGAAGGAATTTGGGCAATGATTTAACCCTAACCCAATGATTGGGGAGAATATATTGTTGATTCTTCCCATCATATATATGTGTAAATATATATATATATATATATACCATGGAGCCTCAGAGGGAAAAGAGAGTAATAAGAAACTCATTGGTTCTGGGGGTGCAGCGGTCGATAACCAGAGGGGTTCAAACCAGCAGGGGTTCGTTCAATACAAAAAAATTAATAACTATGACTGTGGCTGAGAGAGGGCCGCCCTCTGAGCATCGTAATGATTCTCCTCTCCAATGCCTCATTTGGCTGTTATGGTCTGATAGTCTAATAAAGTCTGTCTGTAGTGATTAAGGGGACCTTCATGGTGCTAAATCCAAAGCAAAATGAATTGAATTCAGCTCGACTGTACTGACCTGACTGCTCCTTTCTTTTCTCTATTAAAAATGTTAGGGTGAACTATATATGAAAGTGGATATTATATACACCCAGCAAATGTCGAGAAAAGAGCCCGTAACTCACATCCTAACAAGTCAGCTGGAAAACTGCTTAGAAGTGCTTCGTGAAGAGGATCTTTTCCTCTGACTCTCTAACACAGTGCCTGTTGCATTATGGATGTCGTCATATACATCGCTTTAGATATAATTATTAAGACCAGAAAAGGTCAAGAGCAGAAATTGGAGCACTTACCAAGATCTTGATAGTGCACTGTACCATAATGGTTTGTTCAACTGTATTACACAAGTACTTTGTAGCTGCTAATACAGTGAGTCAGCCACAGAAAGGAAATACACAGTAGATAAGATACCTAAACTTCTCATCACAAATGGTCAAACTTTGCCACAGTAACCATGGTGATGCCATTTGGTGAAAACTGTTGTCTTATTGTCAACAAGTCAACAGTCTCCTTGTGACATCAGTTTTAATGGTCACGGACCAGTTCAGATTTATACACAGCAACAACTTATAAAATAAAAGGTTTGAATCTATACCCTGATAAAATAAAGCGGACAGCAAAGTAAACAGCATCATCTGAAGTTCAAACTTTAGGTGCTCTTGCAGACATTGACTGATTAGACAGCTACTGTCCTCTACTGGTAGGAAGAATCACTACAGTGATGGAATGGTGCTTAAAGCAAACACATCATCTGAAAAAGAAAGCTGCTTGCTGCTGCAGTATAATAACTTCACAAGTGTAATTCAGATTCATACACCGAACTACCTATGATGAGGTAAACTCAGTTGGAATCCCCTGGATGTATGAGAGATGCTTTAATTCAATTTCTTGACAATTCCTTCTTGCTTTGTACTTTCAGTTTATACAATACTGTGTGTATGGGATCACTATCATTGGTGATATTTAGCTGAGAATTTATTTTTAGCTAGATCAGAAAGTCAGCAAAGTGCAGAACATGCGACCAGCAGCTCCTGTCCAGAGATGACTGGTTCATAAACCCCTTTTAAACAGAGATCTTGTTATATGGCCTAACAGCATCAGCCTCCTCTCCCATCAAACCACCTCTCAGGTGATGTGTAAAACTCCCACTGAACCATAGTGACAGCTGTGTCACCCCATGTTCGACTGACAGGTATCTACTGGTGACACATTATGCAATCATGTGGTTCATTCATATTCTGAGCCTGCAGTGGTGGTTTTCAAGAAAATCATGTAAGCCATTTCTTTTTTTTTTAATTCTGAGTCACCAGCAGCCACTGCTCCTGACGCCAGCTCTTATAATCCTCATCAGTCAGATCGGAATCCCACAGTGAAGCTATCAGATTAGCGCTGCTGGCTAATCTACGCTGTGTCAATGAGTGAAAACCATCCGCTTCCTTCTGTGCAGCTGCTGTGCCTGACTGAATAAGATATGATTCTGTGAAAGTGGGGGGGTTGTTGTTTCAGCACCGACCTCCGTATCACATTCAGAGAGATAGAAACACGCAGGGAATATTATGGAGCTTGTGCGTGTGTTCGTGTGTGTGTGTGCATGCGTGCATGTGTGTGTGCGCGTGTGTGTGTGTGCCAGCAGACTGAACAGGCACACAAGGCCACACACAGAACTGAATGACTTTCACTGGTTGTTGTGATGCGACAGATGTCCAGGCTGCCTCTACCTCTGGATGAGAGCGATGGTTGAATCCTTCGGTGTCCTCACTGAACCCCGACTCCATCAGAGTGAAAAGACTCTGCAGTAGTACATTTCGTTTTGAAAACCCATTGGAGCCTTTGTCACAGCGGTAAGAGGATCCTGAGATGTTTAGAATTACAAGCAGGTCATGACACAGGGAAAAAAACTGCTTGTTTCTTGAACGAAGCAGAAGGAAAATAAATTAGTCTGTGTTAGTTACCTTAAACTATGGGTGCTCATCCAAGTGGTTGGAGGAGTAAATACAAATAAACATGAGAGAAAAATGTATAATGAGAAAATGTTAATTCCAGTGCTTTTCATATTTGTTGGCTCAGCACTGACTTAGACGAAGAGAAATGTAGAAAAAAATATGAATATTTCGAGCAGTGCCGAAAGGTAGTTTCCAAGCAAAATGAATATAATAGGTTTTGATTAATAAGAAAAATAACTTATGTATGTTCAATCTCAGCCAGACAAACTCCTTTACCTACTTGTGTAGAAGATACATGCTCTCACACATCATATCTTCACTGATCAGACATTCCATTGTCGGTGCTGCTATTTTGGACAACCACTTAGAATCCTTATCTGTTTACCCAGCTCTGTTATTAGGCCAAAATGTCCACTTCAATCATCCTGATCATAAAAGGGCATTGAGACGAATCCCAGCACCACAGCCTGAACAACTGCGTCTGACATTTCAGGTGATTATGACTGAGGAATTATAACGGTTTTTTTAAATACTGGCAGACTGGACCTGGGCACATTGAAAATGGGTGGAATTGTGGTGAGAATTATAAGTAACATTAAGAAAAGACATGCTGATGCCGAACCTCGACCAATCGTGAGCTGTCAATCATGACATGTCGTCGAATTTTAATAGCAGCAAAGAAATAATTAATACAAAACGTATAACCTTCGGGAAAATTAACATTTGGTCCATCTCACATCCACCCACATGAAAGAGGCAGAGTTCATGACACGTACTGCAGCCAGCCACCAGAGGGCGATCAAGATGATTTGGCTTCACTTTTGAGGAGCTGTCATGTCATCCATCTTTATTTAGTCTATGGTCCACACCCACACAGGCCTGAACTGGTCCAATCAGAAAACTCCACACAGAGTGGACTAAATCTTTAAGTAAAACTGCTTTGACAAAACCGCCTGTCAGTCGTGTCTTACAAACACAAACACATCTTCTAAACACATTTCACAGACACATGAGGCCACGCTGTCCCAGATTGTCTCATGCACAGTGTCCATGCTGAGGAGAATTGCATTGACCTAATTCACGTAACTGGACCAGTTTAGATATTTGGTCATTGGATGGCTGAGCTGGAGTTTGATCCTCTGAGCAGAGCTGCAGCAGCTTCTGGCCTCAATAAAATCACCCTCTGACAGAACTCATCTCTTGGTGAGTTATTAATACCAAAGGAGCAACATGTCAGGCCTTGATTCTTCAAGCTTGTCATCAACAAAGAGACGAGAGGGCAGAAGAAGGTTTCCTCCTCTCCATCTGTCCCTCCATACTGTGCTCACGTTAAGAGAACTGGCAGGAATCGTACAGGCAAGTCAGAAAAGTTCTTCAACCTCTCTCTCTGAAAATAATGCGTCAGAACTCCTGACTTGTGCACTGGACACCACTCTCACCAGCTCCCTCCAAGCCATATCTCACACCATTGTGCCAGCAATCACACAAATTAAACTAGACCAACACTCAGTAGAGCTCATACCTCCGCCAAGGCACAACAGTCCCATTTAATTCAACCAAGCTGCTCCAAGTATTCAGTTCCCTAAATATGCTTGATTGATTTTTTTCCTCAAGATCCATGAATTATTCCCTGGGAAAATATTGAAAATCGCCTTAGTTCACAATGTTAAAGAAAGAGAAAAAGACCAGTGGACCCGGTCCAGAGCCACACTGACATTAAATGGGCATTTCCCTGGCCGACACCACATCCTTCCATTAAGTTTTGTGATAATCTAGAGAGTAGTTTTTGCTTAATCTTGTTTACAAGCAAACCATCAAACGGACGGAGGTGAAAGCAGAACTTCCTAGGCAGAGGGATTAAACATGTTAAAGCTCCAGAAGGGAGGGGGCATCGATAACATCCTTTTTGAAAAAGAGACATTCAGTCCCTTTCATCTTTGGGTTTGAATTCACATTTTGATCCTAAACCATTTTGTGGTTAATGGTTATAGATGAAAAATCCCCCCAAAAATAAGATTTCTACATTTTCTGGGTTCTAAATGTGGCCCCATTGTCATTGAAACTTCTAAATGTGCTGAATGAGAATGAAAACTGTCGGCAACTTGGTGAACTTTGCATTAAATGGACTGTCAGAGAGTTAGAGTTATGGAGAGAAGTTTATATTTTGTATCAACTATAGGGAAAAATACTGTATACAAGAAAACTGCTGAGTTCCTTTTCCCAGTAATGGTGGGCCCCCCCGACCTGGCCTGTATAAGCTGCTGCACAGTGTGATGGAGGCTGGTTGTGCTCCACTTAGATGTTAAAGGGCATGTTAACATTTTCAAACTCATGTTGCTTTCCCTCAATAAGCACCACATATTGTTCTCATAAACCCGGGTAGATGACATGTCCTGGGGTCTTCCTCCCCCACAATCCTCTCTGAGAGGTAAAAAACACAATTTGGAATGTAGAAAATCTCATTTAACAAAAGGCAATATCAGCAGTGATGTGTTTGTGGCTCTAAACTGCATTTCTCCTCCAGAGCTGATACTTCCTGGTGGAGAATATAGCGTTTCTTCTGTTTATTGCTATGTGATCCAGTGCAATGTTTCTGGATTGAACCTTAATTTGATCGGACGGGAAAAATAAAAGTCTAAAAATAGCTGACATTAATATTATTTATATCACTGCATTTGCTCCATAGCTATTTATGACAAAAGAAATTCATGCTAATTGAGGCGACTAAAAAGAGAGCTGCGTTATTAAGAGGTGGATGCACGTTTTATTCAACCTAACTGATAAGCAGCACTGAAATGGAATTAACAAAACCAAATGTCATTAAGAAGATGATGTTCTGTAAATGAAATCTGTAACTATTTGGCTCAATTAGGGAGAAAGGAAAGACAAAGAAGAGGACATCACCATGTGTCCATTGTGTATGAGTCATTATGACAAGTTGACACAACAAAGACAGGTCAAAATTATAGAAACAGACACTTTAGTTCATCTTATTTATGAAGAATCTGTCAGTGACAATATAAAAAGAAAACCAGAGTACTGCAATTTCTTTGTCTCCCAAAGTGTGTATTCTCACACCCTTTACCATAATCGTCTATGAAAAAACTCCACCTCCCTTTTCACATCTCTTACCCCGTCACACACACACACACTCACACACATACTCTCTCACACACATATGCACGCTTACACTCACACTCACACATTCACACTTCTGTCCTCTCCATACTGTGCTGACACCTCTAGGCTCGCTTTTATAAACCTGCCACAGCGAGTCGAGCAGCTGTTTGTGTTTGCACCTCGCTCCTGCTTGATGCTGCTGAGGAGATGAACACTGATGAGAGATGAGAGATGCTTAGCACTTGAAATATGTACAGAGACAAAACCAGCATCTAAAATAAAATCTACAGCAATAGTTTCCTTGAAAATTACAAATGCATTTGGAAGAATTCTTATAATTTAAGTTGAGAAGCAATCATTTGAATGAAATGATTGAAATGCATTAACAACATTATGATGGCCATGAGACCTGAATTTCAGCCATATTTATATATTTTTAACTGTTTCTCAATCCGTGTGCTTAACCAGACTTGTGTAAAAGAATGTGCTGAGATTCACAGGCACCTGCAGATGACTATTCAGAATCTGTGTGTGCGTAATCAGTTTTGTAAACGTGTAAAAAAAAAAAAAGAAGTGTAATGAGATTTGTAGATGTGTAGACAAATCTATAAATGGATGCATAGATCTGAATAAAACATAGGGTATTAAAACCGCTGAGTATATGTGCTCAGTTACATTGCACAAGATAAAAGGACCTGTAGCGCCTTCCAGAGGGCAGCAGTGTGAAAAGATGGGGACCTGGGTGCAATGAAGATGTTGGTGGCCTGACGGAAACAGCAGGTTCTGTCAGTGGAATGAATCCATCACTCGTTTTATGAGTTAGGTGATTTTTAACTGTGAGGTCTCTAAATTTCCTCAGTGAAAAAAAGAGTTTGACAGCTCCAGAAAATATGTGAGAGCCTGACTGTAGATGTTGGAGAGTTCAACTTACATATCACTCCTTCCTTCCGGCTACTGTCCCACTGTACAACCAGTAATCCTCCCCCACCACTCACTCAGGCGTATACAGTAATATATGTGAAACACCTCTTTGTAACAATGGAGTCTTTTTTCACACTGTTGCCCAGAGACTGTGTGCAATATTATTCATGTAAACAATGTGCGGTATTGCACGTTGTGTAAATACTGCATTATTCTCTCTTGACTACATTTGATATCTTCTCTCGCCTTTATCCTGCTGCTGCAGCTACGATGCAAATTCCCCCCCGTGGGATTTATAAAGTTCATCTTATCTTATGTAACTGTAGGAATCGTTTTTCTATTCTGTAGTGAAGACGGGTAACCTGCCATTAGTTGAGATAAGGTTTCAGCATATCCAAGACAGAGAAGTGAGACACAGTCAGAACCCCCGTATTCGTATTGAAATGAAATGGAAGGAATGTTACTCAAATTCAATGAGATACTTTTACCTTATTTAACAAGAGATGTCATTTACGTCACAAGATTTTCACTTTATTAACTTATTTGCATTTTTATATTTCTTACGTTTATAATAGGGGGTCTATGGCAACAGTTAGGGTGAGAATTTCAGGCTAGAAAGAGAGACGGAAGGGGACCAGACCAGGGGAGTGTGTTACAATTATCCATTTTTCGGAAGTGGATTCCTAGTTATTTTTGGTAGTACACATCTGCAAATTATATCATGTCTTGAATCTATTGTATATTTGGGAGGTTTAAAAAATTAAAATACATGAATTCCATTTTAAATGCAACCGATGTGATAAACAACTGCAGGCTGTGAATTAATTTGGGAACATCATTTTACAAGCTTAAAATATTAACAACCATTATTTGTGGAGTTTATTTTTTATTTTTATTCAAGACTGTGGTCTTTCATTTCACTGTTTCTCCATGTCACATTCAGATGTTGAAAAGCTTCCCCTCAAAACCCTTCCTATACTCTCTGAAATGGCAACTGCTCACGTGCATATTTGCTCCGCTCCTTCTTTAAACTGCACTCAGATCAACTGTTGCTGCACGAATGTCCTTCAGTTTGATTCCTTCATGTTAAAGCTGCTCATGTGCACTCACAAAATTTCCGTCCACAGATTTCTGCTCTTGCATTTGGATGTTTGTCAAAAAACCCTGTGAAAATTCTCCAACCAAAATAGAATGTATGACATAAACAAATTAAATAATCACTGCCTAATTGTGGATGCATTTGCTTTGTACAGCGTCCCGTACAGGCAGTGCCTCTATGCAAATGCCTATATGCAGAAGGGAGAACTGTAGTGAGAGTAAAGGTCAGGGTCAGAACAGAGACGGGCCGTGACCTCGCTCTGGAGGCCCGTCAGGTCTCCCTGTCACTGCCCTAGTCCCCCCCGGGACGGATGAGGGGGTTTCTACATTCTACCTGACTGAAAAATAGCTTGTTAAAACGAGTAGGTCTGTGCATGTTCGCATGGGCAGTCAGACATGCTTGTGCACCCAGACAGGACATCCATCTCTGAATTGTCTGCTCGTGGCCTCTGAGCCGAGCGACCGGACCGCTCCCAGACGAGTTCTCAGCGGGCTGCAAGTGTGTCAGCATCTGTCTGAAAGCGCACTCCCATAGATACACTCCTTTCTCCAATGGATGGCATTCAAATAGTAATATGACAGCGAACAGAGAGAAACAGAGGGGGTGAGAAGAAACTATATACATACAGAAGGGGACAACAAGCTGTAGAGACTCAAACAGCAGCGTGTCAAGGGCATTTTGACTGGAGAACAGGCTGAGCTGGGTAGCTCAATAAACAGACTCATGTATAAATGGATAAGAGAGGGAGGAAGAGAATTGAACTGTGAGATACATGCACATTAGCATTTAACCCCTCACACATCACAAGACTCGTACTCTGTCAGCAGCTCCAACTCAATAATCAATCACATTAACACAACCCATGAAAACACTGAGCTGGATGTGCGAAGGCAAATCCTCCGTGAGCAAACTCGGCAATGTCCGAAAATAACAAAACTGCTTTGATTCTGTTGCTTCACTGATGTCCCAGAAACACTGTAATGTTCATTTCATGGCTCAGGACGCAGCCCCCCCCCCTGCCTTTTTTCAGCCACTTATTGGGACTTAAACTGAGCCTCGGAGGGTGTGAGGGTGATAAACATCTCCTCCGCTGCTCCTTCAATCCAATGTTCTAGTCTCACAGAGCCTGACTGCTTTTACACTGGCTGACAGAAGCAGGTCACTCAGTCAACAGTGTTGCCATGAATCCACTGCTACGCTCAACAACTTACAACAAGCCCACAGCTCCAGAGGCCACAACAATTATACAACACACGATCAGAGCATGGGCCGACAGTGACAAAACCCTCAGAGGCTTATCAAACCGTGACTGGGTGTGTGTGTGTGTGCGCGTGTGTGTGTGAGTGTGTGTGTGTGTGTGTCCTTTAGTATATTTCAAACTTTTGAATTTTTGTATTTTGATTTTCATACCTTTAATGTTATTTCTATTCATGTTATTGTAATTTTATCCCATTTATCAGTTGAATGTTTATGTATTGTATTTCTAATTTTAATATGTGTGTTTGTTTTAATCTGTGTCCAAAGTTTATCTTTCCAGTTTCCGCATAGTTTTGTGGTTACAACTTCCATCATGTTTTTTGCAGCACGTTGTGCTTCCACCTAGACTGAAATGTGCTATTTAAATAAAACTTTGTTTGGTTGTGTGTGTGTGTGTGTGTGTGTGTGTGTGTGTGTGTGTGTGTGTGTGTGTGTGTGTGTGTGTGTGTGTGTGTGTGTGTGTGTGTGTGTGTGTGCGTGTACATGTCTTTCTATAGTTTTTAGAGTCAATTTTTTCCAAAGCCATCATTGTTCAGGACATTTTGGTCGGTCTTCACAACACGGGGTATTTGAGGATTAAGACCCATGACTAAAGGGATAGTTCACCGAAAAATGAAAATTCCCTCAGCACTATGCTGATGGATCGGTGGGTGAAGTGTTTGAATCCACAAAACACATAAGGAGTCTCAGGTGAAAACAGTGTTGCAGCCAAAGTGACCCCTTCTTCAGACGTAATAACACAACACAAAATGCCTCCATATTGTTTGTGTGGTGTCTTCCAAGTGTCCGCAAGGGCACGTCATGCTATGTCAGCTAGCATCGCTACTTCTGGTAGTGTACTTTTAGGCTTAAAACACGTGTAAATGACGGCGTATCATGTTAAATATGAATGTCAGGGTTTGCAGACACTTGGATGACACCAATAACTTGTGGGTTTTTTTCCAGAATTTTTTTATGACGTCTGAAGAAGGTCACTTTGGCTGCAACACTGTTTACCTCAAAAAGGCTTTTGTGGACTCTAACACTTCACCCACCACTACATCAGAATAGTGCTGAAGGAATTTTCATTTTTTTGTGAACTATCCCTTTAAGGTTAGGGAAAGGTTTTAGTAGATGCACAAACCTGTATGTGTGTGTGTGTGTGTGTGTGTGTGTGTGTGTGTGTGTGTGTGTGTGTGTGTGTGTGTGTGTGTGTGTGTGTGTTAAATCCACACATGCTGACTACAGTATGGATCGATATGAAAGCACGATCAACAGAAATCAGGCTTCACGACACGTTATTTCCATCCGTGCGTAATTATACCGTAATAACACGTATACAGAACAGCAAAAGTCTAGACTGGTGTCTGTCTCTCTGTGAGTCTATGTGTGTGTCTGCAGCTCAGACTTTACGCTACAGCAGCGGAGAGAAAACCCATGTGATCCACGGCGCAGGCCTGTGTTCGGTGAGACTCGGAGCTCGAACCACAACAAGGAGAGACCCGCAGGCTGTGGCATCGCGCCCGGGCGGACACACCCCCTCCAGGCGGTGGCATCGAACCAGTGACACCCGGGGTAAACAAACGGCGGCGGCGGCGGTCTAACCAGTATCGTCGGTGATCCTGGTGGACTGGACCCGTCATTACGGCTCCTGATTACAACCCAGCAGCACCCGGGCCTACAACACAGCTCTGCGCTTTGTTCCACCAGAACACGACTTGTGCCTTAACTGGCAGATGAGTGCATCTTGATCACACCAGCCACACACACACACTCACACACAGACAGACAGACACACACAGACACTTGGAGTGTGTCGGCTGACAGTCTAGACTTTTGCTTTGCTGTATACGTGTTATTACGGTATTATTACGCATGGATGGAAAGAACGTGTCGTGGAGCCTGATTACTGTTGATCGTGCTTTCATATCGATCCATACCGTAGTCAGCATGTGTGTATTTAACACACACACACACACACACACCGCTACACACACTCACTCCTCCCGGTTACCCCCCCACCCCCCCCTCCTGGTCTCACCTTGCTTGACACACTTGAAGCGGACCGGGTCCTTGCAGTGCTTGATCACCGCCGCCACGTCCCGGGTGGTGAGCCCGGCCACCGGCATGTCGTTGACCTCCAGCAGCAGCTCGTCCTGGGCCAGCTTGCCCATCTGGATCAGCCCCTTGCCCTGCTTCACCTCGCCGAAGTGGGGGAACTGGCCGATCTCCGCGCCCCCCCTCAGCTCGAACCCCAGCTCGCCGTCCTTCCCCCGCGTCACCACCGCCTCGTGGACTTTGTTGGTCCAGTGGTTCTTCTTCTTGAGGCTCTTCGACATGGTGAGGTTCGAGTGGATCTCCACGGGGCTAGCCCATACACACGCCTGCTCCTACCATTGCATCCCGTCCCCAGCCCTATTGTTGGCGAGCGAGCGGCTGCAGCTTCACGGTGCCCGGGGCTCCATCACCATCGGTCGGACGGACGGAGGGCTGCGGTACGGCTCGGTCGGACGGACGGAGGACTGGTGGAATGGTTCTCTTTACTCTGTCAGACACACAGACGCAGGAGACAGATACTGGCGGATGACCCGGATGTGAAGCCTGAAGGAGGGGAGAGATGAATGGTTCTGGTTCGGCGCTAAAGGATGGAGAGGAGGGGAAATAACAGGAGGCGCTTCACTCCCACTACACTGCCAGGGGCGCTTCCTCAGGCTGACTGTGATCACACACAGACACACACACACACACACACATCCGCGCAATGGCATGTACGATCAGACTGGGAGGAACCTCGGTTTAAACTGTTAAACTGTATATAAACCAAATCTTTGTATGATCTACAGCTGCAAACATGTTGGAGAAATGAAGCAGCTTTGCTTGACTTTGGAACCACATGGCCCCAGTTTGTGGTTATTACTGTAAATGAATGACACGATTGTTTAATAAGACTCCATGAGCCACTTAAGCACATGCACTGCAATGATATAATGTCCTGAAGGCAACACCGTGTCCAGGAGACATCTTGTAGAAATTAAAACAAACCAAAAAAATTACTATTATTCCAGTTTTTATTGTGATTACAAGCTGCACCCTACTAATTGTGAGGTTAAGAATATATAATCAGCTTTATATGTCACTTCCATGATACACTTACAGCCAACATGAGAGTGAAATGTCATCCTAGACATTTAAAAACTATATAAAGAAACATTAAACCACAATATACATTTTAAAAAAACAAGAATATATCAGTATTCATCGAAGGAGAACTTTTTCAAATATGTCACAAAACAATATATCTGTTTATAGTTTATGTTTGGGATATGTCTTGGTTATGTAAAATAAACTATGGTTTACATTGAAAGTCTTGGATAAGGTTGGGAGGAGGAGCTCTCAATCCATTATCATACTTTAACATTTTGACAAAAAACAAATGGACAGCAGGGACAGATGTTTTCCTTGTGTTGTCGTGTAATCAGATATCCAAATGTTGAGGACAACATGAGTACACGTGTCCTGGGTTCAACTCCCCACTGACCTGACAGGCCACTGCATGTGTTTCCACCACATGTCTCTCCATCTTCACCATCTCTATCCAATACAAACACAAAGTGCCCCCAAGAAGTACTTCAACAATATGACCTCTTGAAGTTGGTCACCGTTACATAATTGCCCTGATGACATAAATCCAAATCCAACTGGGAATGACAAATCCCTTTGTCGTCATGACTTTTTCATGAGTGCATGGCTTTCCAAAGTGGGTGAAGTAAAGTTTCATTCAATATTAAACAGAAAAGTCACGAGCTGCTCCTCTCGATCTACCGTGGATGACGGTCCCTCGTACTGCCACTCGCAGTGTGTGTGTGTGTATTTTCAGGACATGCAATGTGTTTTTGTAATGCGAATACCCTCCCTACAAAACAACATTACTGTACACATCCCCTTGTGCATTTGAAACCAGTAAATAATCCATGAAAAGACCTGGACTCACTTTGACTGTCACTTTACTTTACTTCAGTGTCTTGGCATGTAGGTCACATGTGCATTCTGGTCACAGCGAGTGCTTAGACATCTTTTCTAAGCCGATGATGATGCAAACTACATGATTATAAAAGACTAACCACCACAGTGGAGAAACAGCACTGACATAATCCAGAAAACTGCCTGGATTAGGAGATAATATACTCAGAGGGGAAATTAATCTCTGCTTTGCCTTATTTGTGCCTCTGCTGGTGGATGCGAGAACTGCAAAAGGCCTGTAGTCTGCACCAAAATACACTGTACAGTTCAGAGGTTTGGAAATACATGTTATAGTAAATTCACAGTCCAGCAGAATCTGAGTCAAAGTCCCAACTGCTGTGTGATTTAAAACAGGATTATAATCTGGCACCTTGGGGTTCTTTGTAGTATTTTTTTCTGCACGGGACTAATCATGCACTAATTTTTCCTCATGAGCTCATCTATCTATATCTGGATCAGAGTATTTCACTATTTTGGACTTAGCTTTGGGAATAGAAGTGCGATAGAAGAACAAAAAAGAAAAGCCATCAGCTGTCGAAAGCTTTGAGCTGGAGCGGCTAAATTTGGATTCACTTCAAGCAACTCGTTGCCGTTTTAAGATTTTTCTCCCGACAAGGAACTGAAGCAGAGCAGCAGCTCTCAGTAGTGTCTGGGCGGCCGGTCACACATGGATGGTTTTAGTGGGAGCTGAGTTTACATGAGCTCATAACAGCATTGTGATGACATCCACTGGTCTGAGGTGTAGTGAGTACTACTACAGATATTTTCAAAACAAACACTCAGCATTTGCAAAAATCTCAGCTTTTAAGTGATTCTATATGAGGCCCAAGCGAAGAGGAAAAAGTTTGTTTTGCAAAAAATCCACATTAGTGGGGACGGGCCATTGTGCTGCATGATGACCTGAAAGATAAAAAGATTTAAAAAACAAGAACTTTATCTTTGTTATCACCCTGCATGCTGGCACAGCCGGAAGGAGAGTATTGTTATCGCCCCTGTGTGTGTGTGTGTGTGCGTGCGTGCGTGTGTGTGTGTGTGTGTGTGTGTGTGTGTGTGTGTGTGTGTGTGTGTGTGTATGTGTGTGTGTAGGAAATAACTCAACAATTACAGGGACGGCTATCTCAAAATAATTAACTTTTTTGCTGATTTGTCAAAGTGACAGTGATCAGAAAATGATTCCCCATAATATGATATCATGTGATAAGTGACATCATGAGGAAGTCACGCATTAATCAAGAAATTACGTCATGCATTGTTAAAAAATGCATTTTCCGAAGTGTCTCTGCTTCCTATAGAAATATAAACATAACATGTAGCTTATATAGATAGAATAATCATATTTGATCAAATTATCATGACATCATGTCAGAAAGTAACAAAATAAGGTCATTGTGTAGTAATACATTCACTTTTCCCACTCACAACATTAGACACTTTTCATATGGCATAGATGATTCATCATTACACTATAGAAATGAATTGCCCCTCCAATTCTTGTTTTGATTCTCTCACTGAACGCTGTGTGTTTGAGCAGCTGCAACTTCACCGACTCTTTTACTTTCTGTCGGAGTATTATTGATCTACATAGAACCGTTATATCAGCTGTGATCGTAAACATCAGAAACATCCATAGAGGCTGCCTCGGCGTGTTTAGTGGGGGAGGGAGACAGGGAGAAAAAGGGATATTATTTCACATCATCATTATAGACATAAAATAATGAGCATCCTAAAGCACTCTGCCAACTACAGAAGGAAAAAATACAATAACACCAGGCAGCCTGCACACTCAGAGGGGGATTTTCAATAGAACTCGTATGGATTTAGTTCAGTGCTTCTCTCACTGACTCTTTGCTCTCTGCATTTGCTGTTGGGGAAGAAATGCATACTAAGTTGTTTTTATTGCTCGGCAAAGACAAGGGGGGGGGGGTCACCTTCACGCAGACGTTCATACGCTCTCAACAGGGCGAACAGACTCCTCCCGTCTTTATCATCATTATTTAATCCACGGACGCGCCCGGGCGTAAAAACAGAGAACAGACTCCAGACGAACACATCCAATATCGCCCACTGCCTTTGGACATCCATAATATTTGGAAGACATTTTAATCTTTAAAAATATATAGATAACACGGTCACGTCAGAAGTGGGCTGGTTGTTTAAATAAGCACCAGAATAAGTTAACTAGACGAAATGGATCAAGGAAATTGGCGACTGAAATCATGTTGGCTTGTTCACCGAGCTCAGATTGAGATTTAATTATGCAGTGGAACTTGTGATGTAGTACACCTGTAGGAAGTCCAGACAAACCAAACCACACAGGGATCATCACTATAGAGCCAGAGAGACAAAGCAGCTGATATGACCTTATCACAGACATATTGGTATGGGCTGCATGTCAGTCCATAAAATAACAAGAGACTGCAGTAATGATATGTTGGAAGTAATGTGGACAGTGTGATGCCGTCACATTTTTCAACCATAATATTTGGATCAGCCCCTTGCCCTGCTTCACCTCGCCGAAGTGGGGGAACTGGCCGATCTCCGCGCCCCCCCTCAGCTCGAACCCCAGTTGCCGTCCTTCCCCCGCGTCACCACCGCCTCGTGGACTTTGTTGGTCCAGTGGAAAGGCACAAAGGCCTAACCATCCATAGAGGTTGTCGTGTTCTTACAGCAGAAATATAAAATTAAGCAGGACCGTTCTGATAATCTAAACTATTTATTTGTCATAAAAAATGATTAAAGAAACCTCAAAACCCTAGATCTGCTCATTAATTAGCATTTACACTCAAAATTAAAGACTAATAACTTACACCTCTTAAAATCACCAATTTAATTTTGGATGTTAGTTTAATTTAGTTGTTTACCCCAGACACAGTTAACTATTTATCTTCATATTCATACTAGGTATTTATCTTATCTAAGTACTCACAAGACAGGGAATATCAAATTTCTCAAAATGTTGAACTATATTCCAAAATAAACTTATTAACTAACCATATAGGCAAACATATCGTTTTTAGATTTTGTTCAAACTTGATATCAGTGCTGCCTTTCAAAATCCAGTATCAGTGGTAAATAATCCATGTCTACATAACGATCAGATAAAATACTCGCATTGCTTATAAATTCTCTCTCTTCCAGTCTTCTCAGATGTGAACACTTTTAAGTGATGTACCACTTGACTGCAGAAACATGAGCTGGTTATAACACATACTGTCGTTTCTTCAGATGTGATCTGAGGTTTGGAATAGATCCTTTTTGCCTGGACTCTGTGGTCGGCTCCAGTCTGCAGTGACGTTCTGTTTGATCGCCTTCATTAGCATCAGTCTCCTCTTCTCTTTCCTCAACCACATACCTTGGTTTTGAAGAAGCTTCCACGTCCTCTGATCTCCCTGGGAGGGCTTTGGAGATTAGTTCAATGAGTCTGCAGTTAGCTTTTGAAATCACACAATGACTCCCAAAAATAGTGTCCTTTAAGCTAAGGCCTTATCATTGTTCTTGAGCAGTGAGGGCTTAGCTTAGTCTGTGAGGCAGGAGTCAGCCTGAGCTCTGCTGTGACCAATCTACAGGACGAGTGTGGCCATTATTTCAGTGTTTATGATAACTAAACAAATTTTAACGGTTGGTTGGCTGATGAATAATGAAAGGGACTGTGAGCCACAGGTCGGTTTCAAATCACCTCAACCTGATGGAAGATTATTTTTTTGATTCTGGTCGAGGATTAATTAGTCCTAATCTCAGGGCCTTTCCAGTGTTCATTTCATATAAAAAGACAGATACATCTTTGTCAGACACAATCTATGTTAATTATATTAAAAGTCGTGAGTAGATTTTTCTTCAGTCATCTCATTTATGACCATCAAGCAGCCATCAGTTACATAATGTGTCCACTAGGTGGAACTATTTGCTGTTGAAACGCAAAGACCGCTGCCATTACATTTTGTATCACTAGTGTTTAGTCAATCATGATCCAAAATTGAGTGTAAAAACGATGTAATGTGGAAATTTGAAACTTGCAGGACAGATTCGGACTGATAAGACACTTCAGTGAAGTAGCAGCAGTAAAATTCACACGTTTTGCAATAAAATCTAAAGAGCAATTAATTATGAAAGTAGCAGCCAGATTGTAAATTGACAGATGTATTGATTAAAAGCTTTGGCTTGAATTAGTTGTTTTTTTTGGTCTTCATATCAACCTTTAACGTTCATCTCCATCAGTCAAACTTTCACATGTTAAGGGATGAATAAATATTTACACACAAAAAGAGACGAGAGAAAAAGGTGTTGCATAAGTTGCCATGGTTTCACCACAGCCCCTCTTTTATTAGCAAAATCATGGATATTAGTCCACTAATGTCCCCATCCAATGGAAACAGAGGGCTGGGGGGGGCTCTATGGGGGGGGGGGGGGGGTATGTAACGCGAAACCACCACAGCTCATAGTCATAAACAGAGCACTTGTACCCAGCCACCTGTCTGTCGGTCCGTCTATGCACTAAACTCTACATATGGTCCTACTGTCTGCTACAAGGCCGCCATTGGCATCCTCTTTTCAAAGCTTCTCTTTACGTCGTGATTCAATCAGGAATGTTTAAGTTTGTGGCGGCGCACCAACAACGTGCGCTCGTTAATTAGATTGAGTAGCTTCTATTTGGCCAGTTAGAAAAATAAAAAAACTTTGAAAGAGGATGACAAGTAGAGGAATAAAGTCCCTTTGTTTTATATTGTGCACTCACTGAAACACGCAACCACTCAGTCACACAGGCTTTGGGCCTCAATCGAAAAAAAAAAAGCTCCCGCTCGCAGCACACAAGCAATCTCCACACATCCAGAGAGATTTACACACTTTTCTCACAGTATGTCAGAGTCAGAGTGAATTGGTCTACAGAGTGACTTGGTCTTGCTTGGTTTTTACAAGGATGAAAAAAGAAAAAAGATGATGCAACAATGAAATAATGACAAAAAATGGATAATATGGACTCCAGGGGGCTTGCAAAGAGTTGAATGGTAACGTCTACAGAAATCTAAAATCAAAGTCAACAAAAATAAAACACTGCAACTAAGGCATGCAAGGCACAAGCGCCTAGAAATAAAGAAGACAAAGTGTTCATTTGTGGACCAAAAAAAAGTGAAGGCCCCCCTTTTTATATAAAAATTAAAAATAATGATAAGGTCAAACAAGCACATTTTAAAAACTGTGAAAAATCCCCAGACATAGACAGTTGTACAAATATTTTACACAGAACATTTTTTCTACACACCGTCTTCAAAACTTTTAGAGATGAACATAAGTTAATAAGAGGTTAAAAGTGACATTCTCAGCAGGGTCCATAAAGGTCCCTCCAGTTTGACTCCTCTTGAATAAAGTCACTTGGTAAGTCGGCCACCAGGTTGCCTGGACAACAACAAAAAGAACGACACAACGTGATTAGAGGAGAAGAATGAGACAGACCACCTTCATCCAGCTCGTCCCCTGCATCAGCAGCAGACTTTACCTTTAGAAAAGGCCACAGTCCTTCAGGTTGTTCTTGATGATGACGTCAGTGACGGCATCAAACACAAACTGCACGTTCTTGGTGTCTGTGGCGCAGGTGAAGTGAGTGTAGATCTCCTTTGTGTCCTTCCTCTTGTTCAGGTCCTCGAACTGGCACTGGATGTAAGCTGCTGCCTCCTCGTATGTGTTGGATCCTAGAGGAGAGGCACAAAAAGGACACAGTTAGGAAGAGTACAAAAATAAAATTACCCTTTTACCATAAATAAATACACTAGCAGAGTAGAACACTCCAGATTTGAATAAATAAATGTCTTTATATGCACTTAAGTACATCCGTGGAATCTAATATATTCAAAACAACTGGCCTAATTATATGTATTTATCATTTGTTTAAGCAGGGAGATTAATATTGATGGTAGTTCATGATGTACTGGATAATATTATATTCTTCCCCATTAAGTATGAAAAATGGCCCAGACTTTGTAGAAAAGGTTCATGTATCAAACAAAGATAAGCCTGATTACATCACTATATTGGCTGTTCTCAGAATCCAAGAAGATATTCTACATCATTAGTTACTGGTTTCACAGTAATGCACAGTTTTTCTGGGTTATTTCTCATTTCTAAATAGTTTGTTATTTATTCTATCAATCAAGAATATGCAAGTAGCAATTCTATTGGTGAACCTGACAATGATGTATTGTTTAAACATGAAGCAGCCCACACAGCTGAGGAGCAGAGCAGAGAGGAGGTTTGTGTCAGCTGTAGAGACTGCCACACCTCTGAGTGGCCACAAGAGGCAGACAAACTATGTTAAAAAAAAAATATATATATATATATATATAACTATGTTCAGGGCCTTCAGATGAGGAACTAAAAACCAAACAGCACGGAAAACTAAGTTTTAACATCGTATGTGTATTATTTATTTTTGATCACATCACTCATTAATATGATGGCAGAGCTGTTTTTGTGGTACATTTTAAAGACATGTTGCTTTTTCACTTATTAAACAGGGATTTAAAACCTCATCAACATGATTTAAAATCATCTAGTTTTGCCACCGTTATCACTTCCATAGACCTCGAGTTGAAACTGATGACATTTTTTAGATTTATAGACCTGCAGACATGTAAACTATACTTCAACTTAAAAACAGCATATATAGCTGTATATATATATATATATATATATATATATATATATATATATATATATGGCACCACAAAGGATAAAGTATTCACATGTATAACACAGCCGACTAGCACACAAGTAACTCTGTCTGCGTTTCTTTCTCTCACCTGCATATTCTGGGTAGCAGATTGTGAGAGAGCTCTTTTTGATCTTGTCCTCAAACAGATCTTTCTTGTTGAGGAAGAGGATGATGGAGGTGTCTGTGAACCACTTGTTGTTGCAGATGGAGTCGAACAGCTTCATGCTTTCGTGCATTCGGTTCTGAATGGGAAAATGTTGAAAAGTGAATAAAAAGGAGGGGATGAATCACAGGGTGTGTTGAGTTAAAGACAGGTTTTTACCATCTCCTCGTCCTCGGCCAGCACCAGGTCATAGTCACTCAGGGCCACACAGAAGATGATGGCGGTGACTCCCTCGAAACAATGGATCCACTTCTTCCTCTCTGATCTCTGACCGCCTACATCAAACATTCTGCAGCAGGAACACGGAACCACAGTGTTATATCACTGCAGCACACCAACAACACATTTTCACTTTGAAGCATCTCAAATCTAACACTCTATTCATTAACAAGAATTGTATATTTCTCTGTAGAGACATTTTATATCCTCAGAGGGATCCTGGAAATATGACCCAGACCTAATGCTCACCCTACGATCTTAGTTTGACTCCGGCAGTGGGAAGGTTTCCTTTCTGGCATATAAGATATCCTAATTATCTGACTGTACACAATCTATCAACCTTTTATTTCATTCAGACTTTTTGCTCATGATAGATTTCAGTTTGGGAGACATTATTATAAGATATTACGATATTAAGGATGTGGTAAGGGTCAGAGTAGAACCCATTAAATTTAGGTATGATTCAGATTAGTTGGCAGATGCAGGAATTTATAAATGACTCTCTTTGACATCTATGAGTGTATAGGATCTGGTGCAGCTTCACAGAGTTTACCAGGAATGTTGGACCTTGGCAGAGGTATGATCTACTGGTACTGATTCTAGTTGGTAGAGCTATAACCTTATGTACTTATTGCCTTTGGTTTGTCTGTCATCAGGGTTACTCCAAATCTACTGAAGCCATTTCTGTGACATTTTGAGGGCAGGTTCTTCTTTGGATCACAGGGCATGATCATTAGAAGAACCCTTGGAGTGGATCTTTGTAAAAAAGGGGATCTAGGCCCCACTTTCTTTAACATGGTGAGATAGGGTGTCAGCCTTGGCAGAGGTATGAACACTCAGACCACCTTTCTAGTTTTCTGTCGTTTTCTCTTACAAATCAGCCGCTAGTGATGTAGCTTCCGCAGTTTCTGACACAGCTATATTTGTTATCTATACATTGACTTACAACATTTTGAGCTGTGTCATTCCCACACATGATTGTTGCCATTTTGTGTCACTATTTTTCATGAAGGTACATAGATAGCCGTGTAAAAAGATAACACCCCATTTTTAACCCTCTATAAAGCTCCAATTGGGCTTTACTTTTTCTTTACAGCTTCCACAGAGAACAACCATGAACACATTTGACTCAGTGAAGGAATCCGCCATGGCGGTTGTACTCACTTGAAGTGCAGGTCCTTGAAAGTGAAGTGTGTTTCTACAATACCAGTAGTTTTGACTCTGGTCCGCAACACATCCTGTTGGGTGGGTACATAAGAACCGTGGGATATCCTGTCCAGGTCATTTAGGTAGCTTAGAAAAAAGAAAACAAAAAGAAGAAAGAAAGTCAAGTGACAGAAAGATAAAGATTTACACCAGATACAGAAATAGAGGTTTGTGGACTAAGAATGATGAGTGGGAGATATTCTGCCTGGTCCACATTAGATCCAGTGTCAGTGCGTGCTACTCACTATGCTGCAGAGTCGTTGAGCTGGTACTCTCGGGAGCGGCCGAAACAGGCCTGAACTCCTCCGTCCTTCCACAGCCGCTGGATGACCCCAGCCAGCTCGCCTGTCATGAAGCCCTCTTCTGCTGAACCTGCCAGGACGAACAGCTGCCGTGCATCATCCTGAGGAGACAAAAGTTATACATTTTACATTCTGTTAAAACTCTAACGATAATGTTTACAGTGAATTCAATGTCAAAACTAACAGCATCATGGTATCAAAGAAAAATGAAATCCCTGTTTGTATAAATAAAGTCCCAACTGAGTGAATTAAATGTTGGGTAGTTATTTCTCATTGAAACAACAAAAAACTACTTCTTCACACTAAAATATCTGTGTCAGTTTAAAACTTTAAGAATAAATAAAGAGATAAATTAACAATGGGGTTGTCTCTGTCCCGGTCATCTGGTCACCACTTTGCATGAAATTAAGAGACACTGTCTTCAGCAGATCAGGGGCCAAATATCGATTTCTCTAAAGCAGAAAATCAGGAGAGAAAAGCTCTGGGTGTTAGATTGGTCACGATGACAGAGCCAGGCCAGTCACGCTGAGGCAATGACTAAGCCTCTTGTTATTCCAGGAAATATCTTGAAAAGGAAACAGGAGTCTCTTTAGTATGAAGAAGAAATAAAAACACTCAGCAGTTTGCACTGTGTCAATTTGCGGCTAATGGTAATTACACTTGTGCAAAACCCCAAACTAATTCACCAAGTCTCCAAAAAAACAAGGAAAACAAAGCAATTTACTGTAAAACTCATTGGTGTTGAACATACAATTAAAAGTAAAAGTCCTGGTCAGCAGAACATACTGTATAGACTTAAGACCACATAGACAATACTCATGTCAGTAAACCTTGTGATATTAAATCCCTATCAATGTGACCTGCTGCAGATGAGAGTGAAAGAGAAAACTGTCCAGTGAGGCAGGACGACCTATGACTAAGAAGCTGTTTGCCCTTACAGCACTGAGGTATACATTAGCGTTGAAGTTCAACCTGTAATATGCTAAGAAGAGCGTAAATGCCAGCTTTGTTTTCCCTTGCACTCACCGCTCTAGCGGAGTCAGAGAAGTCGATCTTGAGGCGTCCCATAGCTCTGATGATGGCGATAATGGACTGAATGGTGTTGCTGTAGACCACAGCCTTGTACTGCTTACACTCCTCCTCAGAGTAACCTGCTTCGTGGATAATCCTGGAATACAAAACACACAATGTTAGCAGGAGGCTCCAAGTTGCAGAGAAACGTTGATTAACCAAAGATTATTATGACAACAGGCTGCTATCGGCTGAGAATTGAAAACTGTTGTGCCAGCATATTTCTCAGAGGATGGAACCATATTGTTGCTATATACAGTCACCTACAAAAGGAGAACTAAAATTACAGTTATGCAACATAAATAAACTTTTTACTTGGTAAGGTGTGACATTAGCTCAGTGTGAACTCTAGGGCTGTCAGTGCAACTCAAACACTAAACATTTATACTGTTCAGCCACACTTACTTCATCTGTTTAACAATTGTGCTTTTCCCAGACTCTCCAGCTCCTGAAACAGAACAGATGGGGAAAAACATTCAATATATTTCCAATAAATATTAAAACACGTAAAACTTTAAATCATACTGAATAAAGTACTGAGAATCACGTCACTTTGAGAATGAATCGCAAATAAGTGGGCCTCTCCTGTCATTCAGTTTAATGTGACAAATGCGTACAGTCTTAAACATGGATGGATACAGATATGTAAATATCATTGGGTCCAAAAGTTCAGTTTTATTACTCTGCTTCCCGTTAAGTGACAGGTGACAGACCTGAGAAGAAAATAATTAAAAACAGGTCACTTTATCACACATCCATGTCTTTTTGAAGAGGATCTTTATTAGCCTACATATATATATATATATATATAACTGTCATTTTAAGCTGCATCGGCGTTACAATAAAAATGCACTTTTTTAATTCTGTTAAATTTACAGTGAAAATGCTTTCCCTTTAAACAGAAAATGGCATAAACTAAACCTATCTGTATTTAAAGTCACTGTAAAGCCCTGGAGAGGGAAAAAAATCCCACCCAACTCCTAAATGAATATTTCATATCATCTTTCACACTTCCAAATTATATTTATTTGAACCCGTAGTACATTAGTGGCTACACTGACATAATGCAATGACGAAGTGTCTACGGGTCTGTTGGGCCAGGTCACAGTGCAATTGGATTAATCAACTGGATCCTCTCAGCAATGAGATTATACCAAGCTTAACCGTCCCTGGGTTAGAAACTCACGCTGCTTCAGACTGATTGGCTGGACGCAACTGTCAGAAGCATCTCATATGGACCATTGGATGTATGTGCCATCAAATTGCAGCGCTAAATGGGGCAGCATGTCAGCCTCCCGTCTATCTATACATCCATCCGCTATACATCTTATCCTCTGAGGGTTGCAGGGGGCAGGAGCCAATTCCAGTTGACATTGGACAGGTTGCCAGTCTATCACACATCCTTCAAAGGCTTCCTGCAGCTCCCTATGAGATCCTGGACTGTTTTCAGCTGAGCACACAGCATTTTAATTACCGCACCACTGCAGGGACTCACTGTTCCCCTGTGAGCAAAACTGTTCATCAATTCACCGTCCCATATGATAAACAGCCACCCAGCGCAGGCACAGAGCTAATATTACAGCAAACATCACAACACACTTAGGTTTAATTCCCAAACACATGTTCAAGGCTCACTGAGCTGCTAAAATTGAAGTACCTAATGGCTGCTAAGTCAAATGGTTCAAGTTTGTCACTGAGTTATAATATTTGATGTGGCTACACAGACTGAATCGGGGAGCATGCATACCTCTCAGGCTGCAGGGGATGCAGGTATCTCCCTCAGCAAATAATTAACACTATGCCAGCATCAAGCAAGCCATTTTCTCTGCAATTGTATCATGAACGTGACGCTGCACAAAAACAAAGAGCACTCTTTATGATTTGCAAACATGACCTACATCTGAGGCAGTCCTCCCACTCTAAACATCCATCTAAGGAGCATGTCATTTTCCGATTACTGCATTAACACAAACACCCCCGCTGGGATGCCCGAGAGACGTAAACTGCAATAAGCGCAAAGGGGAAGGCAGCCTTTCTATCTTGCTCAGAAACACTCACACCCAGTGCAAAAGATATTCAGCGTTACAAACGAGGAAGTGAGCCGCACTTAGGCATTCAAAGATATATTGAAATAAACCCAATCCAATATAAATCCATAAAACAATTCCACCTGTCTACTGCAGGTGCTTGTGGGATTCATGGCCGGGGAGAGAAGCAAAACCATGAAAATTCAAATCAGGTCAATCTCAAATGACGCAGACACACACATACAAGCACCGAGGGCTGCGGCTGTACAGCTGTACAGCGTCTGTGGTGAAGTCACATGTCGGAAAATAAGTCATGCCACAGACACAACCCTGTTTCTTTAGAGATTCAGTAAAACATGCTTGATACTGTTGCATCTTCCGAACAGCTTGTGGACTACATGGCCCGGGCAGATGTCCAGTTATATGGACTCGCTGTCTCTGTTGTGTGCGTGTGTGTAGTTACCACAGATGCCTACTGCTGTCAGCCAGGCTGAATAGGTTGCTATGCAACCTCATGGCCGACTTTTGACTGAGACAGGCAGCAGTGGTTATCAGCGACCAGCGAGAGGAAGAACTGAAAGAGGTGTGGCAGCTGTCTTTAAGACAATTACACACATGACACTGTGAGATGAAATACTGGTGCAGGGGATGAGAACCTGGATATCACCTGGAAGATTGTACAAATACACGTTACCGCCCAGCTGCTTGTGTGTCCGTGCTGTGCAGGGAGAGGCTTGGTCCCCACAGTCAAATGACCACTAATGTTTTCCCTCTGCACACACCACAGCAGCTACACACACCGTGGATCACGCTCAGTACAAAATCATCACAAACCAGATGTCAACACATTGTATGTAGAACGTGATCATTTAGGATATTGTGTACATCTTATGAGACACTGCAGATAGGATTTATTGTTCAATCCTTTCCTCCAGGTCCTGAGGAAAATCACCACATTAACTTTGTTTTATTAATTATATCACGAAAGACAACAACGTGTGTGTGTGGTGAGGATGAGGATGAATAAAAACCCATATGATCGGTTCTAGAGACATTAGCGTGTTCCGTCCAGTGAGCCAGATTTCTGCCCTTTTTTTTTTTAGGGCGAACCACAGACTGTCGGGCGAACCGGCCTAAACACCGCCTGCTGTTTGTTGTATGTGATTAAATGGATCTTTAGCACGAACACGACTCAAGAGCTGAATGTGAATCACAGCCGTGGAGACGAGGGGCCACGGCAGCAGCAGCTCAGCGGCCATTTCAGACTTGTTGCAGGATATAAACCTCATTTCACAAGTTCGCACCCCTCGGCGAGCTAACTAATCCGGGGCTAGCGTCGGGATGCTAACCTAGCTCCCGCAGCTAGCCGCTTAGCTAAATTAGCTCCCTGATTTAACGGCTGCTCGCTGTCGGGATTAGAACTAATCTAGCGTTGAACTGATAACTGGCTGATTAGCGGAGCCGCTTTTAATTTGTGGAGGCTAACAATTAACATTATAAAAAAGACACGAACTCCAAGAGGCCAACTTTTTTTTTCTTCTTCTTCTCTTTTCTTTCTACGTCTTCACATGATCGAGTGTGAACTCCTGCGCACGTTCCGTCAACTTATTCAACCGTGAAACTTTACAGATGGCGGAGACGTGCTTAGATACGTGCTGGGTTAAAAGGGAATAAAAAGAACCAGGTGGAGGAAGGTGGAGTGTTCGATCCCCACCGACCCGCTCCTCCCTGTCGTGTCCTCTCACCGAGCAGCAGCAGCTTCACCTCCCGAGCCGCCTTCTCTCCGTCGTCCCGCAGGTTCCTGTCGATCATCTTGCTCCTCTCCTGCGCCACCTTGTCGTCCGTGCTCAGCGTACATCCCATCTTCTCCTGCCCTGGCCTCCGAATAAATAAAACCGGGTTTTTTAAAACAAATAAAAGAGCGGAACTCACGACGACTACGACGCAACTTTAAAACTAGGGGCGCAGCGACGTGCAGAGGCTACCGAGCTAGCATCCAGTGAGGAGGAGGAGGAGGTGGAGAAGAAGAAGGAAGGAGGAGGAGGAGGAGGCGGATTCGAACACGCCCTTGTCTGTCTCTCAAACCACGACGTGTGGAGGTGTTGGTGATCCACAAAGTGAGGCTCTCAGGGCGGCTGGCTCTGCTCTGTGTGTCCGAGGAGGAAGAGGAAGAGGAGGAAGAGGAAGAGGAGGAGAACGAGGCTCGGAGTCTGAAAAGGTTCGCTTCCTGTTCTTCTTTCAACGAAACCCCCCCGGGACTGCGCATGCGCCGCAGAGCAAGAAGCTTCTTTCAAATCTTCAATCTTCGAGCGAGTCGGACCAGGGCCGTGCACAGACTGGCAGAGGGCCCGCTATTTAAATTACGAAGGGGCCCATGGAGCAAATTTTCAAAAAACTAATTTTTGCATATTAAGTTGAAGTATTGAAACCCATTGACAAACAGAGTGAAACTTGGAATCTAACAAAAATCATAAACAAATCCTACTTTAGGGCTGCCGCACACAAACGTTACTAATTGTGTCGAAGTCCCCCTCTTGTTTGATATTCACGATGATGGGCTCCCCAAGTTGATGTTGTGTATACTTGTACAGCTAAGATTAAAAACAACAACACATTTCCAACACAACTCCTGCTTACGCTTTAAAAAATGTATTGACCAATTCCGCCCTTCTCAGCCATGACAACATCCATAGACTTTTCCCCTGTTTTGGTTGTTAGCTGCAAAAAAGAACATATGAAAGTGTGGCAAGATGACAACATCCATGTTTTTCTTCTGAATTAACATTTCAGAAGGTGACAGAATGCACATGAAAGGTTTTTACCAGCAACAATGATAAACAAAAGAAGAGGAAGAAGGATGACTCAAGTTCCTGTGAAATCTCAAGTCTCTGGAATCTCCTCTGTGAAGTTGTATCCTGTAAACAGCAAGTGTGTGGTCTGAGGTTCTGGCGAAATCCTCGTGTGTGCATTTTGACAATTATAAAAATAAACATCAGTTAAATCTGCTATTGTGTTTGTGGTTTCCTACGTTTTTAAGAGAGATTACAAGTTGAAAATTCTCTAGTGTGCACCAGGCCCAAGACTGAAGCAGGCACTGAACTCTGGAGATTCTCCACCAAAACTCTGACGCATTCAAAATATCCTTATTCTTGGGTATATGGGACATTGGGTTTACAGTTTACACTTCCTTTTTTTCCCCCTGTGGCACAATAAACTAATGCTCAGCCATTCAGGAGACAATTCATACAAAGCAGCTGATTGTAGTGTGTTTGTTTTATGAGAGTATGAAACACATGAGTGGGAGAGAGACATCACTTCATCCATATCGTCCCTGCTGATTTGCATCGCCAGCTTCTGTCATGAGCTGAAAACGCAGCTCATACAAAGAAACAACTAAATTCCTGGATCTGATCCAGATCTGAACTGAATGTTAAGGGATCTTCCTCGGGATCTTGCCTCACCCCTCCACAAAATGTCGTGAAAAATGGTGGAGTAGTTTTTAGATAATCCTGTTCACAGCAAACAAACAAACACAGGCAGAAACATAACCTCTGCGGTGGAGCTAACCAGCAGATCCTATCAGCAACTGACTGAGAATCTAAACAAATGTATGGATGGCTGCAAATTATGGAGGCTATAAAAACATCCAGCTTGAAAACGTCATTCAAAAACGGCAGTTAAGGGGAAGTGTGGAAGTCAAGACAAGATCTGAAAGTCAGGAAAACTTTCAGATAAAACCGCACATCTGCTGGAGAAAAAGGGGAAGTAAAACCTCCATGTGACTGAAAAGGTTCCACACGAGGGTTTGACCCACACAGAAGCTTTTGTGTGGCGCTCCAATGTGCAGGAAAACCTGGAGGAACTGATACCTGTGACCTCATAACACAATTCAAAGTCTGAAGTATATATATATGTAAGGAGAAGCCAGAGTTGCTTTGGAAACTAGTGCTGTGGACTGATGTTACTACGATGGCAAAAAACTGGTTTGGACCTTTGCACCCTGAAAACTGTAAAGGATAAAGGGAAGAAAGGAATAAATGAAATGTAACCAAATTCTGAATGCAAATTGAATGTTCTAAATATTATGTATTGATTGATTGATTGATAAAATGATTGAATGTATTCATAAGCATTTCAACTTTCATAGTTTTTGTATATATTTATATTTAATATATCAACATTTTGAAATCATAGTACAAAATATTGATTTTGATCTTACATTAGAGTTACCATCTCATAAAGTGACGAAATGAATTGTTATTAATTCAAAAGTAAATATTTTCAATCATTATGAATTATTACCAATATTGTACTTTTTACTCTGCCTAACTTTTGTCTATTATATCCTTATTCTGGTGTAAGTGGGACGTTGGGTTTACAGTTTACACTTCCTTTTTTTCCCCTGACACAATAAACTAGTGTTCAGACATTCAGGCGACAATTCAAGCAAATCAGCTGTAGATAGATTGCTGTACTATTTGTCTTTTATGCGAGTAGGAAACGCATGAGTGGGAGAGAGAGAGCGTGAGACTGCGTTGTCACTGATGATTTGCATCGCAGGCTTCTGTCATGAGCTGAAAACCCTCAGTAATATGTTTGCATGAGCAGCTCATACAAAGAAACTACTCAGACAGGGACACATTCAGTACTGATGTGTTGCTGAATAATGAATCTACATTTTTGACTTAATTTTGTTCTCTCTTTCAGCCTCTTCTCACAATATTTACGGAAAAAGTCTTGTTTAAATGATGAATTTGTCAAATACTCAAGTTCAAAAAGTCAAAAGGTCACAAAACAATAAAATGAAGTTAAAAAGAGCTTCACACTCATCATCAGTTTTAAAGGAAAGATATGAATTAGATGGGAAATGAATGGGCAATGTATGGAAGCCTTTGTAGCAGCATTAACTCTTAAAGAGATTTAAACTCTACTGGGTACAAAGATCATTTGGCTGGACGGTGGGGCCCTGTTGACACGATGCAAAGATAAGCTGCGGCTCACAAATGAGGGTCACACCCTGTGGTCGGGCTTTCTCCACGACCACATCCAGGAATTCAAATGACCGGCGGATGATTGTGTGATTCAACCTCATTAGCTCTGAGGCCAGATATGTACAGCCTTATTATGAACGGAGCATGGATATATTGTTTACAAATGTTGTATCACGAGAAGTTTAGATGAAAAAGATGCTTATGGATGAGTCTTATTTCATGAGTTATATCATTACTTTGAAATTACTCTATTGACCCACGTGTTGTAAATATGGTGAATAATATCAATTCAAATCTGTCTTTGCCTATGTTGTGCCACCCGTAATGATCAGACTCAGTTGACCTGATATAATGTTCACGGTGTTATTATTGGGATGGGACAGGATTCAAAAAGTGGTCAGAATTCATCACCTCACTTTGCATAACATTTGCAGATGTCCCCTGCAGAAGGTAAACTACCGCCATATTTATTTTTCCTGTTGACTTTGAGTGAACATGGAAAGTTTTTTTTTCTCGATGCACAATGAGAAGAAGAGGCAGTCGGGACAAACAGTTCAAAACCCCTTCATCATTAAACGATACAGGATGCATCCAGTCAGGGTTCTGAAAGGTGTGACGGTGTCTTTGTGTTGTTTTTTCTTCTGACCGGGGAGACATGTGTGTGATATTGTGTTGCTATGCCACAGCACCCCAAGCAACAGGAAATGTTCTTACTCCTTCCAGTGACGGAGCCTCATGAGTGCGAGGGAGAGTTGAATGGTGAATGACGGAGCAGCCTGTCAGCACTCTGATGCTCATTACGTTCCACAGGGATCGTGGCCTACAAGTGGGACCCATTAGTGTGTGTGTGTGTGTGTGTGTGTGTGTGTGTGTGTGTGTGTGTGTGTGTGTGTGTGTGTGTGTGTGTGTGTGTGTGTGTAATTTAATATCCAGGCGTTGATATAACTGCACATATACCTGAAAAACCTATACTTTCTACTTTTCAGCCTTTACTATATTATTCCTCATTCTCCTCCCATCAAATATTTAAAGGGCCGATACTCCCTGAATAACTGCAGGACTGAGAACAGAGCAACAGCTGATATCCGCCTGGTTGTGGCAACACCATGCAGGCTCTGCTCACATCATCATCTGCTCGGTGTCAAGGCCATCTACCAGGAGTCAGTGGCTGGTCGGAGAAGGATTATAAGGTCATTCACTAACAACCCAGGTCATTAACAAACACCCTTCAATGGAGACACCCCCTCCCTTGTCCTCGTCTTCACCTCTTATTAATTAAGCCTCATACTTATGTCACATGATGACAACACAGCCATCTCCATGACAACTGAGCGAAGGCCACCAGCTCATGAAAAGAGACAGACAGCTTGTAAGAGAACCCTGAGTTATGTGGAAGTGTGACAATGCAGATCACACATTATCTGCACCGTATACACACGTTTAATCATCAGACGCTGGAGTTACTATCAGGAGATGGTGAATTCAGTCATGAAACCTGGAGCTGTATACCACGCTATATTCATCTTCATTCATTTGGTGAGTGACTGGTTTTTTAAAACGCTGCAGGCATGGTCAGGTCATTTTGGGTTTTAGGTTCTGTATTCGGTTGATTTTGAGTTGTTGTCTGTTATTGCAGTACAGCAGTGCTCCACATGAGTCTATGAGGAGGATGAGGCTGAGTTCATGAAGAGAGACGTTTTACATTAGTCCCCCAGATGGCAGCAGAGCCATGAAACACCCCATTAGGACATGACGGGACATGAGAGCAGTGGCTGAGAATGGACATTTAATTTGACCTTTAAACACACATTAATACAACACCTTCCATGTGTAGTTTTATGTTAGTGACGAGGTTCCAGCTGTGTTTGAACAGATCAATGATTCCCAAAGTGTTTCTTAACAGATCCATATGAGGTGGTGTGAGTGGATCTTGTGAAAGATATTCTTAAACAGATTGAACTACTTTTGTTTTGGTTATCTCTTTTGTTATCCATCTACCTACAGAAGAAAGACTTGTTCTAGACCTAAGCATAAAAGCAAACATTGTTGAGAAAAGGTTTCAAATGAAACATATATACCTCTTAACTTTGTCCATGACAAGGTGCCTGCTGAATCTTTCTAGAGTTTAAAGACTTGAGTGCTTTAGCCTTAATTTGGGACAATTCCTACTGTAGGTCTACAGAGACCAGGCTTCCTAATGTAATTCTGCAAACTTCGTCACCATTAATTGGCAAGGAATAACAGAATTATCAAATGTTAATATTGTTAAATAAATAATATTATTGTTTTACAGTCACAGATAATATTATACATTTTACATATGTAAATATATATATCAGCGTATAAAACCTGTCCCCTGTAAAATAAAATTTATGTTGATTTGATATAGGCAAATATTTGTAAAACATTTAAAAAAACTAAACAGGTTTTTGTCTTCTGATACATGTAAGAATGATTCTAGTTTTTTTCATGTTTAGAAGAATCTTTGACAGTTAGAGGTAACAATCAAATTTCTCATTACAGGACATTTATTTTGGTGAATAAATTCATGTATGTGACTTTAAAGATTCACTGTGTAGACTTTAGTGACATCTAGTTGTGAAGCTGCATGTTACAGCTGAACACCCCTCACCTCAACCTCCCCTCCCGAACATGAAAGAGAACCTGCTGCAGCCTTCAGTTGTCATAAAAATTAAAAAGGTGGAGAGGACCCGCTTCTGATGTAAATATAAAGTATTTAAATACAATGGGCACATTGTAGGGTAAAGACAACAACAATTAGTACAATTAAGATGAAACACACCAGTGAAAACATTACTAGGATTATTTGTTATTCAATTTGTGCCAATAGATCCCTTGCAGGAGACATGCTAGCTAATTCATGTGGAGTTAATTTCAGTGACAGCAGTTAAACAGATTCCAGGATATCCAGATCCCAAATGGATACGATAATGAATTATAATCTGTCTTTGATGAGAGATTATATGGTCCCACTTTGCTCATGGTCCTGATGAGAGTTACACTAAAGTTCCAGTAACAATTGCATATAAGCCCATGGTGTATCATTATGCACAGAGAGAAATAAATCAAGGATTGTGAGAAAAGCTAAATTTGCGCTGTGCGACTTTCAAAGTTTTTTCTCGCTCTCGGTTACACTTGTTATGACCTCCACGGCTTTGTTAATAAACTGAATGCACCAGTACATTTCAGGAAATGTGAGGCTGCTATTGTGTGCGGCCCTTCTCCATTCAGACTGCAGCTCAGGGGCCAGAGCAGATGACCTCATTCCCCTGCAGCCCAGGGGCTTTTTCTTCATATAGTGAAGAGGAGAGAGCTTCATTGTAAGCTGTTTTTATTTATTCATTCCTTGTGCACATAGAATTGCTGATAATACAAATTCTAACTAAGTCTGTTACTGTCACTGTGATGACACTAGGAGATGTATTTAGTTTCTTAAAATTTATGGTGTGAGAATATTGTTCCTATAAAGATGATACATGTATGTCTATATTTACAAAGTAATGATCAAGGAGATGATTTGTGTGAATGGGCAGTGTCTATGTGTGTGTGTGTGTGTGTGTGTGTGTGTGTGTGTGTGTGTGTGTGTGTGTGTGTGTGTGTGTGTGTGTGTGTGTGTGTGTGTGTGTGCGTGTGACTGATGGCTTATATCTCTGATTATATACATCACATGCCCTGAAGCTGTGCGGCCTTTATGATTTCTCTTTTCAATTCCAAACACTTTCATGAATGTATAAAGGACCGTCTCTGATTGGGGGTCAGCTTTCGAGAAACCCTGCTGGAAACTCGCACAGTTAATGTATTTGAGGAAACTGAGACCTTTAACCAGCCCATTCGCATATGGCAAGTGGCCAGCAAGGAAAACACAAGACTTTACGACCCCCATGAATTAAACAGTCAGTGTTGAGTTTTAAAACCACACACTGAAACTGCCTGGAGGAAGCATCATAAAGAACATTTCTCTAGTTATATTTTGGCATTTCACTGAATCAAGTAACTCCCCATAAAATACGGTAGTGTATGATACAAGTGGTCTTACTTGTTTCCGTGAAAAATATCCAACTTCTCATTTGGTTGAATTGCAAACATACTGACATTTTTGGACTATAAATGACAAGTTGTGATTGTGCGACTATTTCTTGGTGACTTGTGGTTATTCTCCTTTTCCAGCGCGTTCTCCCAAACTATTCCTCAAACTATTTAACATTCAAATGGTCATTGACTATTTCACCATTAAAATAGGTTACTACAACTTATAGTGATACATGCATAAAGCCCAGAGAGTCCTGGAAATTCAAGGAGCTTGCAGGAGACAGGAAACCAAACACGCACACTGGTCGTGGAGACAGAGAGCCTCATATTGATTTGTGTTCATGACAAATGGTGAAACAGCGAAAGTGGAGCTCATAGGCACACACCAATAGGGTTTTCTACATAACCATATTGAGATAAGAAAATAGTAAAACAAAGTTTTCTGTTCCACAAAAATCATCTAACAGATCAATATTGATGTGATCTACCGAAACTCCGAGTTCATCATATCGTCACAATCACATTCACTGTCACTTCCATTATATACACTCAGCACAGATATGAGCAAAATTAAGTTCTGCAGAGATCAGTCACGTTTAAAACACACGATCATTTTCACATGAAGTGTATGTCCTTGCCCAGCACAGGTCTGTTTGTTTGATGACACACTCCTCTTTACATTTGCGATATTGTTTTGTGGATAAGGTCCGTTATTCTCCGGGATAATTCCATCAAAGTAAGGTCATCCACCAGCTGGGGCAGCCTGCGTCACAGGTTTGGTTTAAAGGTCACAACCGCGGAGGCTTAAAGGTTAACGTCCCGCAGCAATGAAAAAGCCGTGTCCTCCTGTTTTTAATAGTGTTCTAGGATTTTATTTCACGATGCAGCCACTCAAACTTCTTTCCACATGATCGCCCAAAGCTTTGTAGTGCATGAGAACATGATGTGTTTTATTTGGGGGGCGGGGGTGTAGCGTTTAGCACTCTCCATGGTTCTGAAACACACGTCTGTGTCTGTTTCTCTATGTTATACAAATGTTTAGCCCAAGCTCAAGAGATTTTTATACCGATAGACCTCATAACCCCTCCCTATTCTCAGTCTGTCTGGTACACACACACACACACACACACACACACACACACACACACACACACCGGTTCTTGTCAGAGGAGGAGCGACATCAACGTCAGGTTACTTTCTGCTCCTCTCTCTGCTTCAGTGTGTCGACAGAAGTGACAGGAACATGGACAAAACCAACACAGCTTGTCAGCGTCGTTCCCCACAGACGAGGTAAGGCGACATTTCTCTGTGGATTTCTATCAAACTGCTGCAGGTAAGGACGCTTTTTATGAAAAATCCTCCAAAGTTAACCTGACTTTCAAGAGATTTCAATTCCAAATCTCAATAAAAATTATAAAATGCATTGTCCAACTCTACAGATGAGCAAATATATGTTTTACCACCTATGTAAGTTGGAAAGTGCATTTGCTACATTTTGAATTTCAAACAAATCCCATGTGTATCCATATAATCTTTCTGCTACTGTAAAGTAAAGAAAAAAGTCAAATATTGATAAATCTTGGGAAATAATCTACAATCATTGCAAACTAGACAGTAAAGAAATTAAAATAAATACTATGGGGTCATTATAATACAAAAAAGGAGGATTACAGGAATATAATGTCATAAATCAATTTATTGATTGAAATCTTGCCCACCCTACACTTCTTCTACTTCCTGACTTTCTATTTATTGTACAGTAGGACTGGGTTTGTATTGTTCCCCCGAGGCTGCTGCAGAAATGCTTATCTTCATTTTTGTTCTAAGCTGAAAGGTTTCAGCATCAGATCCTGACTCTGGATTCCAGAGTCTCCCTGCTCCCGAGGAATCCCCCCCTGCTTACTCTGTGTTAGTGTTTAAAAAGTAAATTAGATTTCAAACAGACGGCTCCTCCCTGAAAACTGTGGAGGCCTACGAGCAGAAATGAAGTTAGGTTTGTTAATCTTTGCTCATTAACTCTCTCCCACTCACGTCCCCTGAGATGGACTTCTTCTGCTGGCACTATACTTTCCTTTTTTCATTTGATAATTTTCATCTTTTCCCTCCTGTCTGAGATATCTCTTCTGTAGTTCCACATTTCACTTATCTTTTATTTTATGGTCTATTCCATTTATTATTCAAGCTTTTCTACTTCCCCTGCAGTATATTCAGTGTTTTTTCTTTCCCCTATTACACTGCTGTGTGAGGCCAAGGCTCAGGTTGATGTGAAATTTCCCACTCCTCTTGAAATCACAGGGAACCCACTTACAGTAACTAGGGCAACAATATCAGGACATTTGCTGCAAAATACTGCCATGAAAAAGCCATTTCCAATCCGTCAAATGTTGCTTTTATAAATCAAACACTGTCAAATAATAGCTCAGACTAAGTGTATGTGCTTTATGGTCATTTCTATCTTTGAACCTTTACATAATTTGCAGTTGTTGGTTGAAGTCACCTCAGTGCAAACATCTAAAATGAAGAGATTTCCAGCCAGGGACGTGTTTGTCCTGAAAAGACCGAGTAAATAATAAACTACATTTACGAGATAAAATCTTTTCGCAATGACACATGAAAAAAGTCATCACTTTGATCCTTGTGGTCGTTAAATCCGTCTTCTGATGAAACTGTGAAATGTCGGCTCTCACATAAGTGTTTCCACAGCTGCTCTTTGTCCCTGCAAACAAGCCCCAAAGAGAGCAGAGAGTTTTTAAAGCTGAGCTCCTGCTGCCAGAAGAGAACTACAGCACGAGCAGCGTATTACCGGTACAGCTGTTACATAGGCGGCATCTGTTGGATCTAATTACTATGCCTGTGTGCCTGTCAAAGAAATGCTGCTGGCCCCTGTGACTCTCTCCAGTCGCTCTGCACAACAGCAAGGGAGGTCCAGGTCTTGTTAGTGTGAGTGGAGGGGAGAGGTGGAGGTGGAGGTGGGCTCGGGAGCAGATAGGGATCCCCTGATCTCTCTCTCTACAGCCATAACATAACATATAAACATCTTTACACAGGCTTAATAGACAGTAAATTACGAAATGTGCAGGAGCGTTTCTAGGGATTTTGGGGCCCGGGCAAAAAAAACACCTACATCGAAGCAAATTAACCTCCCAGTCGCTGAGTGGGGCCCATTCATCATCGGGGGCCCAAGAAAGTGTTCTGCAACTATACTTGGCAAATTATTGATTAAATAATTGATATTAACCTCACTGTATTGATAGCCTTTTAAAAACACATTTAACAAATAGGACCCCAAAGCAGCATGGTCATATAGGAGGGATTTATTTAAATGTTGTATTCAAATAGAGTTGTAACATACTGGTGCTTCCTAGTATTTCTATTATACGTTGCCTCTACAAATGTTGCACAATTTATGGACATCATCCATATTCTAATTCCACACTTCCTAGGTTCCTGCATTACCCACAATGCCTCTTGAAAGTTGACAGCTCAGACCATGATGAGTCTTGTGCTAGCTTGAAACGTTGGCATCAAGCGCAGGTTACCGAGGCCAGGGGACCTCACCTTTCTTTTTTCCCGAGGCAATCCATCTATTTTCCTGCTGTACCAACGTGAGCATTAACAGCAGGTTTTTACTAATGTAGCAGAAGTTGTGAGTTCAGTAAACTTCCTTCCTTCACTTGACGCTGACCCTTGTGTTGCGCTACATGTCTGTTCCCTGGTCAGGCGGTCCCTGCTCATCTCTTCCCGCTAATGAGTCCCTGCACTAGCGTTCATTCTGCCCTGAGGAGGCAGCGCTGCTCGGAGTCCATATAACAATCCTCATGTCTCGTAAACACAATGACGACTGAGGCTCTTCCCAAACAGCCATTACCCCCACCCACTCTCAGCAGCAAACCGCTTTTGGCAGTTTACAGGACCTTAAAGGATGATGTTCTTTCATAAATATAAAATTCATTGACAGAAAAAGTACTATTAGCCTACTTCTTCACCCGTTTACATAACTGAAAAAATAAATACTCTGACAGGGTCTATGCTGCAGGATAAATACTGTTTTACCAATAATATTTCTATACTTTACAATAAAAGATATTAATGCAGGTTTTTGTTTACCTTATCTGATTCCCTAGATTTACCCTGTATTAACTATCATTGCTACATGGCCAATTCATAGCTCCACCTTTTTAATCCCCTCGATCTGGTCATGTGAACAGATTGTTGTCCAATTCACATAATAAATGCATGTGCACTTAACTTATAACCCTGATTCTTACATTTGCCCCAATATTATGTCATCCAATTTCACTGTAAGAGCAAAATGTCCTCATGACCCAAACACATATGAATCACAAGCTGTCAAGGTCGGGTCACGCACACACTCGAGCTCTATCTCATATGTGACACAGAAGCCCCAGAATGGTTCCATGATGATAGTGATACTGGTGGAGATGCTGTAATGAAGTTTGGTCTATCTGTAAAAGCAGGAAGGAAACATCTCAGGTACAGTCCGCTGTTATCATGCAGTCTAATGGAGTCACTTACAGGGTTTCAGCAGTGTGTAACAACTCTCGTGGTCTCATCTAAGTGTCTTTACATTGATTTTCTGATCAGAATACATCAGTTAATCACATTTGTTATGCTGTGTTCATTTTCCTTTTTAACATAATACTAACTGGAATGATACTTTGCCTTAATTGTGGTGTTTTGCAGTCAGTTTGTCTGACTGGAGCTATTTTAAAAACACAACCCATTACGAATACAAAAGAACATTTGCGTATGATACATTGTTTAGTAGATGCTTTTATCCAAAGCACCTAACTGCAACATAGGGGCAGGATTGTTAGCGTGGGTGGCCCCAGAGGAAATCTGTCAGAACTCACAGAGCAGGTCAATCACAAAGCACAAATTATTCTGCACATAACAATTTATTTAGACATCGAGAATTTGTCCTGCTTTGACACTAAAACCATGGTTTCACAGACAAACACAAATAAACACAAGCAAGACACTCATGAACATTCAGTAGCTTTCCAAATGGAAATCCAAATGTGCAACTCTTGGCAGCACCTATTTCATATCCAGGAGCAGAGAGGTTTTTAGGAAATGACTTGTATTTATGCCTGCAGGACCAAAACAACTACTTGACATTTTTGAATTGGCTCTCAGGCACAAATGAGATACTCTCAAAGGGCATTAAGTGACTTTCAAGGCCAAATGGAAAACCTAAATTAAATCACTTGAGGTACAGGTGGCCCTGTCTGGTCAGATTGGATCAGACTTAAGATTTTCAGCGCTGTTAATATCTTTACACAAAAATAGAGATGTTTCTGACCTTACATTAGTCGGTTGAAAAAGTTTTTTAAATACAGTTCATACAAGAAGCATCATATCTCAAATGAAATGATACTGTAGCAGTTGATTTGCAGATATGAAACAACACCTACTCTGCAGATTGACAGATAAACTCCAAACCAGCTTCAGCTTGTTTTTCCTGATATGAGTGTGTGCTGTTCATATTTAAACACAGCTTCTGCAGCCTTTATTTGCCCACCTGTTCATCCTAAACACCTGAGCCAAGCTGCAAGCTCAGAACCACGCCATCACCTGCCAGCTGTTTACACGCTCAGTTACACATGATTTAGCATCTGGGACTGAGTGGGCGGATAAATCCACACACTGGCACAAATTCAGAAGTATCAAAAATAGTTGTATAGAAGCCGATTGTCTCATTATGTTTCTCAGTACCAGGTGTCGTACAGATGTGACCCACGCCTGAACCATCTATGAGAAGGAGAACCAACAGGAAACAGAATGGAGACCGTGAATTCATCCCACGTCACCAACATCAGCAGCGTGGATAACAGCAGCCTCTTCTCCGGGAGTCCGTACACGACGGTGGAGATAGTGCTCATCGTCCTGGTGGCTGGATTTCTGAGTCTGATCACCGTCATTGGAAACATCCTGGTCATGCTCTCCATAAAGGTTTGACTTTTTCTTGTTTTAGTTTCTGCAGCATCCGTCTCTGAACACCTGAGAAAGCACAGCCAGATTAGGAGATATGACTTTCAGCGTGTGCACTCCCTCGAAGAGTTGTAATCTAATAGAAAAGAGAAAACACAATTTAAGTTTTACAGAAAAAGATTAAAATCTGACTGCCGGCTCCTTATTGTTTCTCTGAAGGTAAACAGGAACCTGCAGACCGTCAACAACTACTTCCTGTTCAGCCTGGCCTGTGCAGACCTCATTATCGGTGTCTGCTCCATGAACTTCTACACCGTCTACATTGTGATTGGCTACTGGCCTTTAGGAGCTGTGGTCTGCGACCTTTGGCTGGCTGTTGATTACGTCGTCAGCAACGCCTCGGTCATGAACCTGCTCATCATTAGCTTTGACCGTTACTTCTGTGTCACCAAGCCGCTCAGCTACCCAGCACGCCGCAGCACCAAGATGGCCGGCCTGATGATCGCCGCTGCCTGGGTGCTGTCCTTCATCCTGTGGGCTCCGGCCATCTTGTTCTGGCAGTTCATCGTGGGTGGGAGAACCGTGCTGCCAGGTGAGTGCTACATCCAGTTCTTCTCCAACCCGGCAGTTACATTCGGGACGGCCATAGCAGCCTTTTACCTGCCAGTGGCCATCATGATCTACCTCTACTGGCGCATCTCCAAGGCCAGCCGCAGCCGCGTGAGGAGGGACAGCAGGAAGACCTCGGGGACCAGTTTGGGGGAAGGCCACTCTCACAGCCCGGTGGACACATGTGAGACCCAGAGCAACTGTGTCGAGACAAGGGAGCCTCAGGAGGAGTCTGGAGGAGGGAAGGCGAAGGAAATGTTGCAGCAGCAGAACGGAGGTGGTCCCTGCAAGAAAGAGAGGAGTGACCAGACGGACTCTGAAGGCGTCCAAGCTTCTACATCTAAAGATACGACCGCTGTACCTGTATCAGCACAGACAGGATCAAGCGGAGGGAAAAAGACAAATCAAACTCCATCCCCACAGAGCTCAGGGGTGGACAGGCAAAGTCTGGTCACAAGGACACTGGTCAAGGTAAATGTTTGTTTGCTAAAACCACAAAACCGCACTGTGTTGCTTTTACAGATGGAGCAACTGCATTTTATAACGAGTTCATGCTAAACCATTTCCAAAGTCGTCGGACCGCTGTACAGTTCACACTACATGACTTGACATGATCGGGAGTCTTGTAGTTGTCGATTTCATACAACATGACTGACTGGTGACGGGGGGATCTTTCACCCTCAAACCAGTATGTCTGATCCAATCTGATGGGCTGTAGTAGTCACAGATTAATTCTAGGTGATGTGTCGGCGAGCCTCTTAAAGTTAAAGAGCTCCACCTGGTGATTGGCGGCTGCTGATCGAAAACCAATTTGGCTCCAGAATTTGTCAGCTGGTTCGAAAATCATGCTAAGAAATCGTGTGGTGTGATCTATAGGTAAACGTGTCCAAAAGAAGTTTGTAAAATACGATAAAATTGAATAAAATAAAGCTTTTCTTCTGTTAATCTCATTTTCCAGGTAACAAAGCAGAATGCTGTGGCAAAGTGGAAGAGGAAGGGCATTTCAACCAGGGAGAAAAAGGTGACGCGCACCATCATGGCCATCCTGGTGGCTTTTGTTGTCACGTGGACACCGTACAACGTGATGGTCCTGATCAACACCTTCTGCTCCGTCTGCATCCCAAACTCACTGTGGACCATTGGCTACTGGCTCTGCTACATCAACAGCACCATCAACCCATGCTGCTACGCCCTCTGCAATGCCACCTTCAAAAATACATTCAAGCACCTGCTTCTGTGCCGGTACAAGAAAATACGCACAGCACGATGAGCGTTAAAACACTGACTCACGTGTGTGATGGAGTCAAAATAATGTGATTGTGAGATGACACTAATATTGGAGCGAACCCACTGCTGAAATACAGAGTAGGTGTGTTCTCACTGTTCACTTGCTCCATTTCTTTTTTCGACATATTGCCGGGGTTCTCCTGGGTTTGAAATTCATTATAATACTTACATTCTAATGACTTGTTTGACAGGATCCCTCCAACACGAGCTTGAGCAGTATGTTGTTTGATATGCAACCGTTTTTTACCTCAGCATTAAAAGTGTAGTTAATGTGATACAAACGTAAGTCTACTGTAAAAAGAAGAAACATAGAAATATGAAAAATACACTGTGTTGTTGACATGTTGTTGCATAAAGTGAAACTGAGCTGTGGTACTGAAAAAACCTGCTTGACCCAAGACGAGAGAAAACGTGTGTGTGTGTGTGTGTGTGTGTGTGTGTGTGTGTGCGTGAGTGTGTGTGTGTGTGTCTGAGTGTGTGCATGTCTCCTAAAAAAAAAAATGTACTAGGTCATATTATGGTTATTATGACATCTGTAATTATGACATCTGTAATTAGTCCATGTAGTTGTGAAATGAGCCTAAATGTGAGATTAGTCCAGATCTTTTCCTTCTGTCCTGAATGTTATATTATCTGTTTCCTGTCAATAAAAGACATCATGATAAAACATTTAATAATGCATTTTTTTTTGTCATAAACGTTATATAATGTGCCATGGATTAAACATATTGATGGAAAGAATAAATGATGACTTTGAAATAAGAACATATATTACAGAGACGGCCATATTAGCATGTTTTTCTGTGGATGCACCTTAGCAACATGTACTATAAAGTAGACTGAGGTTAGTGATGTAATTTCAGGTTTAAACCTGGGATTTCAGGGTTTTCAGGTTTCAGATGGTGGTTGACTTCTTCACCACGGTAACTCGTGTTATGCACCTGATCTGCTCCCAAGGTTAAATTCAGATGAATGGATCAAAGCAGCCCAAGACAAATCAGATTGCTAGAAACCTATCATACAGAATCCTGACAGGGACACAATAGCTTCCAACAAAGGATAATGATATTTAAATTGAATTGCTGACAAGCAATCATGCAAAACCATGAAAAGTCCTAAAATCAACAAAGGGTCCTATATTAAAAATCTGTCCAGCCGCCCAGGGAGATATATTTATACCCATCGTCTTTTAACACCACAGACTGAAATTCCTGCACTGGATAGAAATGAGAATTTGGCTAAAGAGAGAGAGAGAGAGAGAGAGAGAGAGAGAGAGAGAGAGAGAGAGAGAGAGAGAGAGAGAGAGAGAGAGAGAGAGAGAGAGAGAGAGAGAGAGAGAGAGAGAGAGAGAGAGAGAGAGAGAACAGGACAGGACACAGTGTCCCTCTCTCACTGCTCCACCCTCTGGACTGGGTGTCAGAAAACCTCCTGCTTCCCATCAGACACAGCAACAGAACAAAGGGAAGTAAACTGAATTCCTCCCACAGTCTGACCACAGACACAAGAATGGACAGAAGGTTTCTCTGTCTCAACTGTGGGAAAACTCCTCTGTGTGGAAGTTTTGCGCCCTCTACTGGAATAAAGAGCATGTTCCTGTTGATACTTCCACACCTGAGGGCTCACTGGTGGAAACCTGAACACTTTTAACCATGTGCTGTTTGCACTGGTGCCACATTTATTAAATATTTATGACAATGAATAGAATAGAAAAACATTCCAGCACAAAAATCCAACAAATCAAATAAAACAACAAATGCAGGTTCTATAATGGCGGCCACCGCAGTTGGTACAAAGTTATCTTTCTTTTACACGCAACTGCGACACAGTAGAGAAACAATGACTGGTGGCCACTTATCACCACATTGTGTAAACATGTATTGAGATCAGATACATCTGGATCACTATCAAGATCCACACCTAATGTCAGAAGTCTACAGAAGTCTGATTTTTTTTTTTTATCAAGATCTCTGCGTTATTTCTTGAGAAATTTAGAAAGTGATAAAGAAAGTGAAAAATAATATCCTCTGAATCAAATCTGTTCCAGAAGTTAATGGGTTCCTCCTACAGCCCTTTCTTCTAACAATTTTCAATCAAATTGGTTTTATGGCTTTTAAGTAAGCCTGCTAACAGACAGAGAAACAGTCAAACAGAAATAAAAACATAAAAAGGCAACGGTGGCTTTTGTCCTTTATCACTCTCAAATGAAAGTATGAAGAGATCTTTCAATGGCCAATACAAACATGAGGAAGGATTACAGCAAGAAAAACCTGTTTGAGAGTTTGTATCTTCCCTGACAGATTTTCCCAAACTGACAACTTTCCACATCCTAATAAATACAAGAAGTCTATTTGGGTGAATATGGTTTATTTCTGGCACACTTGTCTTTTATCATCAGACTCATCAAGCAGGTGGTCTGTGAGCACGAGGCCACTATTGATTCCGGAGTTTAATGTAAACACGTGTGTGTTTGTTTATAATGTAGCCCTTGGCTTGTTGTGTGCTTTTGTTATGAGATGTTATCAAAGACACCGCAAAAACAAGAAGCCGCTCCACGGTTCTTTATATATTAAGCATTTCTTATTTGCATAAACTGGAGACACTCTCAACACCAGAGACTGTACGAGGGCTCTCGTCCACATCTACATCGATGGCACTCCAGTCGCACTCAGGAGTCACATTCTTGCATTTCCAGGTTACATATCGCTCCGTGTCAAAAAGCACTGCTCACTTCAGTGTTTACCGTGTACACACTGCATTCAGGACTAATTATCTACTTTACACTTAGTCAAAGTAACTCCAGAGCTGCTGCTGTTTGGAGTAAAAACAAACTCTTTGATGGAGGAAGCACCACATGCATGTGGGCAGCATACAGCTGAGCTATCACCTGCTTTACTGTCACAGTCATACGAGCAAGACTCACTGCAACACTGGCAGCCAGGGGAAACATGGCAGAGGGACAGGACCTGCCTCCAACTCAGGATTATCCTGAACTAAGAGCTGGACTGAATGGAGAGATGGGAGAGGGGGGTGCTCCTGGCTCCACAGATCAGACAGGAAAATGTGGCCCCAACCTGCTGCGAATGCTGAAGGCGGCAGAGAGCAGGAGGTCTCCTCAGGGTCAGGACAGAGACGGAGATGAGGCCTCTGGGGCGGGAGAGCGGGTTACTGAAGCTCTGAAGACTGACATGGTGAGCAAGGACACTGATGAACTTCATGAGTCTGAACCCACAGGCAGCGTGGATCTGCATATGCTCAGACTGTTAATGATTTGAGCTGCTATAGAAAGGCCTCCGTCAATGTTTGACACAAAGACACAGATTTACACATCAAACTCTGTGTGTAGATCTGAAGGAGTACAGCTGTACGTGTAGAAAAAAAGTTGTATGATGCTTTTATGAATCTTTTAACTAGGGTTATGTGAAATTTGATAATGAACTCTTTGAATTTAACTATTGGAGTGTAGTGGCACAGTAATTGGGCAGTCTTCAAAACAGGTACAGACATGGTGGAACAGCGGTGCAAAAGGTTGCAAGTTCGGTTGGGTTTTTCCTGTGTGAAGGTAACATGTTCTTCCCATGCCAGTGTAGGTTTTCTCCTGGTGCTTCCTCCCACAGTCCATAGATTGATGGAGACTGGAGGTTATTAGGGGATCATAGGTGTGAATGTCTGTGTGAATTGTTGTTTGTCAGCCCTTTTCTGACTCTGTGGTTCTCATTCCATATTTGGACAAGAGGGCGGAGGTGGAGAGGTGGGTCTGAACCGTCTGAACCGGGCATGTCCCTTTAAGAGTAACACTGCACAGCTGCTGGCTCATATAGCAAAGAGAAAACAGTAAATTCAAGCTCTATTGTCTGATTTATAAGCAGAAACCTAAGACGACTGTTGTTTGACTGACTGCTCGACTGTAAGGCTTCTGTTTTGTTTTCACTTTCCTGTTTCTTCTAACATGGAGCTGGCTTCTCCTTTCTGTCTCATTCACAAAGTGAATGTATGGCCATACATGTGCTGCCTATATAGCCTGAGAGCAGAGTGCACTTTACTGAGCATGTACCCATATTCATCCGTTCACTGAACTCTCTCATCCTTCTCTCCATCTGCAGCCGGTTTCTCCTCTGTCCTCTGTGAGCCTCACAAAGACTCCATTCACTTCCCCGCTCTCGTCTCTGTCCTCTCTCACCTGTCACCTGGGCCTGTGGGGCACGGGCGTGGCTTAGAGCGTCACTCTGTGTAACTGTGTAATCGGTTCAACAGCACCAGCTCGCAGCACTGCAGGGTTTTCAGAGGGTCAGTGTGGAAGCAGCCTGCCAGCATGAAGAAAGTGTACAGTCTAGTGAACTTAACTAAAGCCAAGGACCAGGAGGTGCAGCCCATCTGTATCAAGGTAGCACTGCTTTGATTTTAGAGGCACTTTCATAAGAAAATGTAATTGGAGTTTTATTTTTAAGGGCAGCGAGTCAGACATTCAGGTACAGGCTGTTTAAATGGGAATACTTGAATATAAAAACTTTAAAATGGCCCTTTATACTTGCCTTTTTAGACTACTACAACCTTGAGTTTTCTTGTTATAGAAAAGCAGAGTAATGTGGAAAAATAAATGGAACAGCCTTAGTCTTTATTTGTGCTTGAAACAGCAAATCACTGGACCATTTATCTATGAAGAATCTGTTGTCACAACCACAAAATAATGATTGTTTTTTCATTCACTACTTCAACTGTGAGTTTTGTTGTAATAGAAAAGAAGAGCAATGTGGAAAAAGAAAGTAAACATCCGTAGTTATTATTTGTGCTTAAAAACAGCAACTCAATGCACAATTGTTCTGTCTGTTTTCAAAACCACAAAATAATAATTATTATTCACTGTACTTTCATCGTAGCCAGCCTTGAATTCAAAACTCTAACCCTAAACTGGTTCTGTGACCATTAAGTTAACTTTCACTCTGCTCCGAGTCACAGATTAATTACTTTTTTGTGTTAAACATTAAGTGGCTGCTTGAGTAAGAACCTGCTTCTGTATGTTTGTATTCAAGTGATCATTGCTCAAAAGTTCAATTTGACAAAAGTCTGTCTTTTTACTGTCTTTTTAAAATATTGTTGCATATAGATTAAATCGACCTGAAACAATTGTCACCCAACCTCAGTGAAGCGTGTTGGGATTCAAGGGGTAAGGGGATTTTTTTCCAATCTTTGTTAATTGATTACCAGAGCTTGAGCTCACTGTGTCACCTTGACACTATAGTGACCTCTATAGGATCTCATTTGGTCTAATAACAGGAAGTCAGAGGGAAGCAGAAAGCTGCTCCACAGAAATCCTCCTTTCAGACGTCCACAGGTCTCAGGTTTAATTGTTGCTAACGAGGACTTGAAGGCTCAGTTTGAGAAGCAGCGTCACTTTCTCCACTTATGCATCTGTAATGAATGTCAAATGAGTGAATAAGAGTTTGCTATAAGAAATATTTCTGAAATACCTGGAAATATCACTCATTTTCGCTGATGGGATGAACCTCCAATAATTTAGTTGATATTGTGTTCGAGTTTTCATTCAGGGTCACTGATTTATCATTGTAATGTTTCCTAATAGACCTATTGTGAACGCTTGAGGCATACATCAGTGGTGCTAGCTGGTTTACTGCCACAGAAAGTACAGTGTATTGAGTTGTAGTCGAACATTTTATTTCAAGCTACCTTCACAAATTTAGAAATTATTGAATTATACAAAGACGCTTTGATTAAACGTTTCACCTTGGTTTTCGCGCGCTCTTAATGCAGGAGTGGAGTTGTTTGTTTACGGCTCAGCATCAAAGGATTCATGGTCTATGTATTTGACAGTTTAATTGTACATTGATCTACATACATTTTATATAATATTGTTTAGACTCTCTTAATAGTTTTAAATGATTCATTGCCACACACATCATTGCACAAAATTAATACAGTGAGCATCAAAAGTGAAGAAAAAAAACAACATAAAAACAGGCACAGCTACAGTAAGCAGTTTGCTCTTGGCCTTTCAAAGCCTGGAACTCGTTCATTTTGGACTTAAAGTCAATGGGACGTTCACTGAGCTGCTATAGTGCCCTCTCATTGTTGAGCTCAGGTAGGGGAGTAGGGAGCAGCTCTTTTCATACAAGGTCAGGTTGGCTTTGTGCATCCGGCGAATGTATTCCATGCTCTTCTCGTTGGTAGCTGTATAAATATGAGAGTTATAAGCAACAGCAATTTGGCTTTAATTGCCCAGTGTTAATTCCAAAGAAGGGGAACAAAATATGAGGGTAGAAGTATAAACGTATCATCTTTACTATTTTTCAAATTCAGTGACAACCCTTGAATCCTGTTTACCTTTGAGATAGAAGGCCACATAGAGGACTGCTGATCTTTGTATGCTGACAAAGCGATACTTTGGTTTGAGGCCCCCCCCCAGCTGCTACTGCCACAGCCTTAAAAAAATAGAGACTTCATTCAAATCCATTCCAAATCACCCTTAGCTTCTCATGTTTGCAACGCTAAATCAAAGGAACGTATTTAGTTACTGTAAAATCTTAAATAGATGCTAATCAGAATACAGTGACATTCTAAAATCAATAGATTATAGTTTAAATGTCTAAAAATATAAAAGTAGTTGGTAGTTAGCTATGTCGTCTAGCAAGAAAAGGTCAACAAAACAAACAAATTGTCGAGACCAAACTTTAAACGACATGCATGATATGTAGTTTCTTTACTTTTAGCATCTTATCGCCTAAATGTCTTGGAATGAATAAACAATAATTTGAGAACTACAGCCTATTGCTGTTTGAGTAACCTCCTCGCAATGTGCAGCATCACAGATTTATATAATTCTCTCTTCACCCATTTAAAGCTGTAGAAAAAACAGACAAGGTATCAACAGCCTTTTCTGGTGTTTGAGGATTAGTTGCTCGGCAACCTCAGTGTTTTAACTGCAACGTAATGCTGTGGAAAATGAAAAAGGTCAAGATAAAATAGAGTCTTCATCCTTTATGCCTGATTAAACATCATAATCAGGGTCAGTCCAGGGTCAGAAGTTAATACCATATTCATCACACTTTTACTTGCAATGATAATAAAAGAAAATGTGGACCTAATCCAAAGTATTAAAAATGTACCAGGAGTAATCTAACAGAAAACAAATTTAAATACATTTAAAAAGTATAAACCTCCCAACTCTGATTATTACTCATTAGACCCCTTTCAAGTTTGTTCCAGCAATTTAACATTGCTCTCTCATAAAGTTGGGGCACTTGACCAAAATGGTTAAAAACTGTGCTGCTAAGACATTAGCTGACTTTTAAACTCAAACTGGATCCTATGTTTCCCAGAATGCAATTCAACAGCATCTTTCATTTGACCTAATTCTCACATCTTTCCAACCACATGGGCAGTTTGTAAACTTGTCTCAGAGCTGATGCCAAAGCAACCCTGATGTTCTCACTATGATTCCTCCAGAGCCACTTTTCAATTACAGGTTACTCCAGCCTGTACCTCAAGTCATAGTGGTGGAGGATCCCTTTCACTAAATGACTCCACTCATCCATGTGTATGTGTGTAGGAGTATGGTCCTAAATACAGTAGCTCTGTACACAAACCTGCAGCTGTAAATCTTCCAACACCTCATGCACATGTGTACTTTCGGGGGGTGGGGTCGGTTTGGGGGTGTGTCTGGGGGGGTGCATGCCATGCCCCCCTCATTGGAGCCGGACAGCTCAGGCTCAGGCAGCAGAGTTTGATTTGGCAGCCAGGGAGCCAACATGGCCAAGTGGGATCCGTGTGGCAGCAGCGCAGCCTTCACACAGCCACACTGGACGGTGAGACAGGGACAGACCCAGCGAGGAGTCGGGACACGAAGGAGGAGATTCAAGAGAGTTATGGGGGTTAATAGAACATCTGCTGTGATGTGAGGGGCTTCTGTGCAAGTGTGTCTGCATCATCATGTTGTGACCTGCAGTGGAACAACAGCTGATGGCCTCTTTCTCATCCTGTTTATTCTGTGTGTTTGTGTCTCTCTTTTTTTTGGCGTCTCCACAGCAAATACAGCTCACTGACCAGAAGCAAGAATTCAACAAACGTCCCAACAAGACGGGTCATCGCTCTCTGTCTCACTCCATCTCACAGTCGTCTACAGACAGCCACAGCTCAGGTATGGAAACATGCAGACACACAAACACACTCACACACTCTCACACACACACTTAATTCTAATCACATGTCTTTGATATATAAACCGAGCTGGTTCTGATCCAAGCAGCACGAGAACTACAGGCCTTTAGGATTAGCCTCCCTGCTATCTCCCTCAGCTAAATCTTAAATTAAAAGGAAAGGTCCTCTGAAGAATGACGTCTCTTTAATTTGGTGCTAATCGGCTCTGTGAGCCTTTTTCAAACATGTCAGTCACTGCCAGGGTTTCTGCAAAAGGCTCATTTCCAAAATCCTCAGAGGAAAGACTCACCTTGTTGGAGTCTGATTCCAAACATGGCATCGAAACAACTCAACCAGAATCAATTACAAGCTTTCCAACAAACCAGGCGCCTCTTCATTGCAATAAACGTGTATATCAGCTGATGATTTTTATACACAATGTCTAATTTCTGTGGTGCAGTCTGCAGCGACAGCTCCGAGGATGAGTCAACTCCCAAAGGCAAAGTTCAAAAGAGTTCCAAAGGCCTTTCAGACTTCTGCATCAAAAACATCAAGCAGGCTGAGTCTGGACGCAGAGAGATAGAGATCGCACAACAAGGTGAAAACACACAATCCCCCAACTTGTGTAAGAAAGAGAAATAAAATGTCATAAATACAAAAATATTTATCGTTTAAACTGTTCATGATGTCTGTCCTGACTGTGTCTGTGGCATTTAGAAATGCCAGCACTGATGGTCCTGAGGAAAAGAGCAGGTGGAGAGAAACCTCTGGCCGGAGCCAAGGTTGTGGGCTGCACACACATCACTGCACAGACGGCGGTCAGTGCAACGCATAGACACACACAAACACACACACACACACGTTGTATTTACAGCTTTTACATGAAGTGTGAATGCATTTTGTCTGTCACAAGGCTTTGTAGACCCTGCTTTTAAAGGTGCTATTAAACAAAGCCATTATGATTATTATGATGATTATTTTATCATTATTTTCAGAGTACAGGAGGACTGATAGAAGTTGAACATATGACCCGGTGTCTTACAGGTGCTGATTGAGACTCTGAGTGCGTTGGGGGCTCAGTGTCGCTGGGCGGCCTGTAACATCTTCTCCACTCAGAACGCTGCTGCTGCTGCTCTGGCTGAAGGAGGTACAAACAGATGTTTACCTCCTACTCCTCCGTTTTCTCACCTTCTCTTTTCCTTCTCATCACAACTCTCTTTGCCTCTCATTAACCTCTCAGGCACCTCAGTGTTCGCGTGGAAAGGAGAATCAGAGGACGACTTCTGGTGGTGTATTGACCAATGTGTCGGTGCAGAGACCTGGCAGCCAAACATGGTACTGTGAGGGTGAAGGGCACCAAACAGAAACTGTGCGGCTCTTTGACACAGTTCACTCAAAAATTTGATTAAAGTTAATTATGTTCTTTTTACCTAGAACTTAAAACCAAAGATTTTTTATTTATTTATTAAAGCAACGCTTATTTAAATAAAAAAAAGTGTTCAACCCATTTTTGGCTTTGAAACAATGAATATCTTCAAATTGCTACAAATCAAACTGAACCTATCGCTTTGAAAAGTACTTTATTCAGTTTTGGTGAACGTTACCTTTAATTTGTGTTTAGCAGCTACAAAGATTGTGCAATTGGAGAGTTTATCTGTCTTTGTCTCCCTTGTCAGATTCTGGACGACGGAGGCGACCTGACCCACTGGATCTATAAGAAGTACCCGAGTCTGTTCAAGAAGGTCAAAGGCATCGTAGAGGAAAGTGTTACGGGAGTTTATCGGTTAGTTTCCAACAATGCTCCGGTCTTTTTCCTGCACGTTATTCTCCAGCTCACACGTGTGTCTGCGACTGTTCCAGGTTGTACCAGCTTTCCAAGGCTGGCAGACTGTGCATCCCGGCCATCAATGTGAACGACTCAGTGACCAAGCAGAAGTTTGACAACCTGTACTGCTGCAAGGAGTCCATACTGGACGGGTGAGGACTCATGTTGTGATGCTACACAGGTACAAACACTGGGACAGAGATCTAACTGGTGAACTCTTCTCTCAGGTTGAAGAGAACCACTGACGTCATGTTTGGAGGAAAACAGATGGTGGTGTGTGGATACGGTGAGGTCAGTACAACTGCTGCAGGGTAACTCCAGTCTTTAGAAAAAAAGGTAAATTATAAAGTTTAAATTTGAGCACCTGTCTCTTCTTTCTTCTTCTCTCTCCTCGTAGGTTGGTAAAGGTTGCTGTGCCGCCCTCAGGGCACTGGGTGCTATCCTGTACGTCACAGAGGTGGATCCCATCTGTGCCCTTCAGGCCTGGTATGAGTGGAGGAAGCTTTTATCAGCACAGATGTGAAGTGTTTCCCTCTGTAGTACACTGTAGCCAAACATCTGGAATTCTGCTGAATAAAACCTATTTTGTAATCCTCCCCCTTCTCAGCATGGACGGCTTCAGAGTGATCAAACTGAGTGAGGTGGTCAGACAGGTGGACCTGATCATCACCTGCACCGGTGACTTTTACAATCAGTACTCTTAATGAGAATATCAATAGAATACATCACAATAAAGTTTAAAATCTAAAATTCTCTGCAGGAAACAAAAACGTGGTGGGGAGGGAACTTCTGGACAGAATGAAGAACGGCTGCATCGTCTGCAACATGGGACACTCCAACACTGAGATAGATGTGGTAAGAATGCTGATTGCGTGGGATCCTGTGTATGTTTTTATATGTGTGTGTAGATCTTTATATGTTGACATGGGCGTGTGTGTGTGAAACCTTCGCCTCCCAGGTGAGTTTGCAGACTGGGGAGCTGAGGTGGGAGCGGGTGAGGCCTCAGGTGGACCACGTGATCTGGCCCGATGGGAAGAGAATTGTCCTGCTGGCTGAGGTGATGATACTGTTAGTGCTGTAATTATCACACAACACTACAGGGAATTATACACAGAAACACATTTACTGTGAAATACATACATCCTGAAGGGGCTCAAGAAGAAGCTCTAATTAACTGTCTCTCCTGTTTGTAACAACACTGACTTAGATCTCAACTACATTGGGTACTCCATACTCTGTGAAGTTCTTGTTTTTTGTTTGTTCAGTTCTTCTTTATCAGAACTTTATTTAAAATTATTAATACTGCAGTGGCCTTCTTCACAACTGTGTGGAAGTTTAGTCTAACCCTCACATGGTGTTTCCCATATTACTGCCCTCTGTGGTTGAAGGGCCCGGTGCTGATGAATCGAGCAGCGAGAACAGATTTCCATAAAAATTTTAACCTTGAATATGTTAGTCTTTCAGGATTGAGCTTAATATACTGGACAGATCAGGTCGCGAAAGAACCAGGATTTATTTTCAGTTTCTTTAACATTACTCTGAATGCCCCTCTAGATAAAGTTTATCTTTCTTCAATATACAATCCGTGAGGTTATGATTGATGGGTTCTGTCATATTCTTTATGTTATTTTCAGTTTTCAATTCTTCCTCTCAGGGCCGTTTGCTGAATCTGAGCTGCTCCACAGTGCCGTCCTTTGTCCTCTCCATCACTGCTACAACTCAGGTACGATAATACAGCTTTTTTATGGATTAACTTAATAAAAGAACATGGGGATATCTTCACTCTTCTTCACGTGTATCAGAAGTCACCAGGCACTTTGTTTCAGGCGCTGGCTCTCATAGAGCTGTACAACGCTCCAGAGGGTCGATACAAACAGGACGTCTACCTGCTGCCCAAGAAGATCGGCAAGTCCTCTGCTCAAACACCCTCAAACACACACCACTACAGTTCTCCTGGTGTAAACAGGCAGAAGGTTGAGTGGACTTAAACATAATGAAGTGTATCCTTATGTGTTTTCAGATGAGTACGTGGCCAGTCTTCACCTGCCGACATTTGAGGCTCACCTCACAGAGCTGAATGAGGATCAGGCCAAGTACCTCGGCATCAGCAAGCAAGGGCCCTTCAAACCAAACTACTACAGGTGAGGACGTGAACACTGTTCCTCACACAAATAATACACACCTTGGACTTTTTGTATTTGATAAAAATATATACATATATTTAAACAGGTATTAGCTTGTGAAGCTGAAGGACAGAAGCTCTTCAGTCAAGCTCTTGTGGATTTTCATGTTACTCCCAGTCCTGTGGGCAGAGCACTGGCGCCCCCTCCTGTCTGAAGATCGCTTTCACGATGACGTCACTTGTTTTTCTGTGTGTGTGTGTGGTTGCATCTGTTCTATGTGTTAAACTGCTCCTAGTTAGACAGTAAATCCAGAATATACTTAACAATGTGTAAAGAGAAACACAAAGAGCTGAATGTTTTATTGTCTTCACTTCGAATCATAGATAATGACACTCATTAACTGGAGCAGGAATCAGTAATTTAACCAACACCAACTTATCACTGAGAAAAGAACACATATACACATTAATAAACATAAAATAGTCTAATGATCACATGCCCTATGACTTAATATTTTTAGTTTTGCCCTTATTTAAAGCCTGTCGTTGTGTTGCTGTCTCATAATTCTAGTAAAGCAATAAAGTAAATTGTGTATCAGAAAATGTGTAAATGTGTAACAGTCAAAACAGTATTTTTCTTTGTTTGGTGTCAGAAACAGTCTCCATTTCAAACCCTCCAAATATAAGGAAGCCCAATTCCGCCACTGTGATGAAAACAATAAAGATCTTGTAGGCCATTTTAATGACAAACTTTCTCAAATTATGACTTAGCATCTGTCCTGTATATAATACACTTAAAGTGGTTGTATTTAACTTACTTGTATGTGTTTGTAAACAAAGTAACTCACATTAACCCCATTCAAAAATAAAATTCAATAAAAAGCATTTAAAACTTATTTTGGCCCCTTTAAAAATCACGGAATAAATGAGAGAATACAGAATGCAAAGAGCAGAGTGTCAGGTGACTTTTAAAACACATGTCTAATCAATAACGTTGATATATTTGATAAATGTATGACATACTAATTCATAACTATGAGATATAACTGTAAGTCGTACTTTTGAGAAGGTTTGTCAATATAATGATTTACAGGATTTAAAAAATGTTCATCACAGTAGCAGAAATGTGCATCTATAAAATACAGATTGTTTTAGTTTCCTTTTAAACTCTAAATCTTGATAAATGGCTTGGTGATCCAGCAATTATGGGAGACTGTTTTGCCCGCTAGGGGGCGTCAATTTAACTTTACCCTAAATTTAAACATCTCATTAAATTCAATGGTTTATTTTACTGGGATTAAGAAAATTCAAGACAACTCCCCATGATGTGACGATGTCGACACACATCACAGTTATGTGTGGTGAATGAAAAGGGTCTGTGTTTTAGGTGCTGTGCATTTTAACATCAAAATATCACTCTTAAATAATAAATGTCCAGACTGAGCTTTTTTGTAAGAACTATGACTTTAATGGTGAAAACAGATTCCAGTTATTATTTCTGTAAAACAAACAAATTGAATGAATAAGAAACAAACAACATGCTGCATCTCCATAGAGTTCACAAACAAAACATCATATATCATATTATAGTCTCAGGTAAGATTTACCATATGAATATTGTATAGATATTATCTAAACTAGTATTTATCACATCATTATTGTGATATTTGGAAACAACACATGATCAAGATGTAGATTAATGGAGAAATGGCAGCTTCTCTTTTTCTTCCTCTCTGCTGTAAAATCAGTTTAAATATCTTAACACGTTATTCAACAATTAAAATAATCATTAGTTTCACATAGTCAGCTCTTTACTTTAGTAATAATAGGTACATTGACAGTTCAGATTCCTTTTAATACCACAACAGGTTGTTTGAAGCCATTTGAAGTTGTAGTTTGATTTAATATCAGTTCACGAAACCCTTTCTGATCCAGACAGTAGCTTCACTTGCAGAAGGAGCTGTGGACATTCGAGTCGGCTCCTGCCAGACGCTACGTAATAAACTGCTGCTCGTATGAGAATCATTATCTGCTTTCCTCGATTGCTGCACCCTGTCTGTCTCTGATCATGAAGAACTAAAAATACCCCCCCTGTTCCTGGATTACTGTAATCCAGCGCCTCCTTGTGTGTGTGTGTGTGTGTGTGTGTGTGTGTGTGTGTGTGTGTGTGTGTGTGTGTGTGTGTGTGTGTGTGTGTGTGTGTGTGTGTGTGTGTGTGTGTCTGTGTGTGTTTGTGTGTGTGTGTGTGTAACGGCTGAAGGTCCTTACTGAACTGTACACTGTGTTTTTGTGGAATATCAGACTGAAGGTAAGTAACATATACCACCAGTCCCTCTTCCTCCTCTTCCTCCTCCTCCTCCTCTCTCTGATAATTAAAACATGTACTTCACTGTTTTACCTCAAATGCTTCATGTTTCCTCAAAGTGATAATAAATAAATATTTACATCACTTCTGCACTTCATAATCCTATGAATTGAAACGCACCATGCAGTTGATATGTGTTTGAAATATCTTTATTGTATCAGACAAAGCAACACAAGAACATACACTTACTGCAGAGGAACAGTTGACACACTGATAAACAGCCATTAGTGTAAGAGATTAATGAGGGGATCCATTAACTTCCACACCCGATCTAATCTAACGACACCCCTCATTCTCTTGTATTACCACCGGTCAGAGGGGGGTTGTGTGTGTGTGTGTGTGTGTGTGTGTGTGTGTGTGTGTGTGTGTGTGTGTGTGTGTGTGTGTGTGTGTGTGTGTGTGTGCCCTTGCCTCCTCTCTGTTCAGGGATTCTCCCTAAAGAGCTTTGATGCCGTCTCTGCATCACTACAAGGCCTAATCACCCGCACCAGCTGTCAGTGCGTCGGCCTCCCTCCTTCCTCTCTCTGCGTCCACTGGCACCACTTAACCTCACATCCTCTGCAGGCGGCCATAATGGACTCTCATCACACTCGTATTGAAACACGATCAACGCATATCAGCCGCTGACGGCTCAGACAGCCCCAAACCAGACTAACGCCTCAGAGACACAATGAAGCGTTTGGTCCTCGTTTGATTGTTTGGTACTTTTGTTTAAACTGCAGATGATTTGTCGTTTTATTCTAAATTGTGTAGATTTCCTCTTTCTGGATTGGCCTTCCTCTCGTCTTACTCATGAGCTCCTGCTGCTCTCAAACTAAATACACTTGTAATAATCTTGTTGCAGCTCCCTATTGTTAAAGGATATTCTGTACCTGTGTTAATCCAGCTATTACACACAAAGAAGCGTAACTGAGGAGGTGATGTGTCATTGTGGTTTGACTATCCTTTAGAGGGATTATCCCAAATCTACTGAGGGTGGAGTACGAGCCAATGAAGAACCCATTGACTTAAAGTGTGGATGCAGGTTTTTCATTTCTTTCTTTAACATTGCTTGACAGGGCTTTTTAAAAAATCACATTTTGCCATGGATCCAGATCAGGGGGCGGATCCAAGATTATGCTTCCACCAATTTAATAGAGAATAATTTTAAGATATTGATGAAACTACTCGGACATGGTTGGGGGACTGATATTTATGAATATGTGTTATTTAGCGTAGATCCAAACAATAAATCTGGATCTATTGAATGTGGTTTCATAAGGGGGCTGTTGGACTTTGGCAGAGTACGAACTCTAGTTTTAATATGTTTTAGGCCTAAAACAGTCAAATTCAACAATTTTAACTCCATAAGCGATAAGGATTAAGATGTGTGTAATTTTGTGTTGAACTTAAAATTCCCAGAAACAACACTGAGGATGTCACCTCAATGGCAGCTGCTGTAAAGTGTCGTAGGACTTGACGAATCCCTGATGTACTGATGCATCTTATGGGTTGAATGGTTTGACGCAGCACTAACATCACTGGTGTTGAACCTCGGCAGCGCCTCAGCTTAGACCCTCTGTGACTGAGTGGGATCCTGTTGCACCTTGAGCTGAGCTTCCGCCGCTGACACCAACACTGAGGATTTACAACCACAGGCTGGTTCCACAGCCAAACACATGAACACCATTGATTTATTGATCAGGGCAGACGATAGTCAGGTCAGTGCTTAATGGCCTGTGTATGGATTTATGGGTTTGGGCCCGCTAGTCAAAGGTCTCCCCTGGTCCATACCTTTAGTGTTTGAGGTCTAAGATTACACTCAGGGTTTGATGTCATGATCAGCTAAGTGTGGCCTAGACAACCCTGAGGGACGCCATACATCTGAGGGAGGCAGGACAAAGAGAAACTGTAATCTCCTGATGTTTTTCTAACAAACAGACTCACTGGAATTATGCTTATCTTTTTCTGTGGTCCACACCCCCGACCTGCAACCAAGACGCCTCTGGACACAGAATGGAATCATCCTCCTCCTGAGATGAGTCCTGGAACGATGGCTCTCGGTCAGTTGTTGGCAAGTCTAGAACCACCGGATCCTTCCAGCCCACCAGAGTGAGTTCTACCATTGCCAAACACTGTGGGAGAGTCAATGCCACCAGATCTGTGTGATGACTGAGGATCAGGTTACATGGGACAGCGTTTCAGAGATAGAGCACAAGCGGAGGGCCTCCATCGCAACCGTTGAAATCTGAGATGCACGGCGCAATCGATCGGATCCATCGTTCATCCTTCCCTCTCTCTCCAGTCTGGGTGTTTCTCTCACACAGAAAAAGAGGCCAGGATGTTTATGAACAGCTGAGAGTCTGTCTCGTCCGATATTGGCACTACACATGATTGCTCAAAGTACGAGAAACAAAGCAAAAATGTGCTAGTGCCAAAATGGGCAAAGAAGATGGGAAGCGTCTTTTAAGGTGGTTACGAGCGGATCCGACTGTTCTTCTACGTTTTAAAGTTAAAGCTGAATCTGGAAGTGAACAGGATGGATCTGTCTCTACTCTGTTTATGGCCCTATGGTAATTCACTGATTGTGTGCTGTGACAGTGAATTCTACCAGTGCCATACACAGAACAGGAGGAGATATGAGGGTAGGCCCACTCATGCCAACAACTTCACAGCTGAATCGAAACCTGAACATCTTCAATGCTGCTCTTGTCTTGTCCGTCCAGTGGAAATGAGCAGATAGATCATAATCATAATCACTGTCATAATCAAGGGTTTCTGTTTTGTCTACCTTACTGGATGGGGTGGTCAATCCAGCCTGCCATCTGCTGCCGGCTCGTACCTTTCTAAAAGTTACCATTGGATTGTTGTTCTGGTTTTAGTCATTTTTGGAAATGTTCTGTCCTCCGTGTGAGCCAGACTCTGATCCTGATCCTGGTGAAGGAGCTGCTCTGCCGCTCAGATTGATTCTGGCTGTAGGGAATGATGCGCTAAGTGATTTTTGAGATGCTCCAAATGGGTCCCAATGCGGGGCTCATCTTCCCGTTTCCGGGAGAGATCAATAGAGTAAAAGGCTGGAGACAGACACAGAGAGAGAGAGGGAGAGAGGGAGAGAGAGAGAGAGAGAGAGAGAGAGAGAGAGAGAGAGAGAGAGAGAGAGAGAGAGAGAGAGAGAGAGAGAGAGAGAGAGAGAGAGAGAGAGAGAGAGAGAGAGAGAGAGAGAGAGAGAGAGAGAGTATGTATAAACAGAAATCAGAAGAAAACTAATTGTAGGACTGAGTTTGCATGTTTTTTGTTAATATCATATCTCAGGCTTTTCTATGATTAGTTGGAGATTAGTGTCGGATATATAAATAAAATACATTCAACAGAATCCGATGCAGTTATATTCCAGACTCTAGTGGAGGATAAACACCTTCTGTAGTCGCCTTTGTGGAATAAAGTCCTCAGATCTTTACATCATGTCATAAGTCTTTGCCTAAAATTAGACTAACTAACTTAGATTAACTCATAATTTCAACTTTTTTGAATGGTATATGGATGGTAGCCTGATTACAGTAGTTAGGGAACACACATGCATTCATGAAGCTTTACCTAAACATGCAGAATTCCTCTTACCTTGGAGCAGATCCTACATCCTCACTGTTCACAACACCACTTAACTTAGAAAAGGACAAGAAGACACTTGAGCCTCCATACGCGTCCAGCAGCAGAACATCTTCACAACCACACAGTCACTCAACCGAATCACAGATGAGAAGTGCGAGGCTCTTTCATCCGGCGCTGACTTTTTGGTATTTTAAACTTCTTCTTCTTCATCTTCGTCCCGCTGCTCCGCTCAGAGTCGCTTTACACTCAGCATCTCCATCTCTCCGTCCCGCCCGGCTCTCTGCCTGTTTGGGCTGCATGGCAGGGGATTTGCTAGTGGACAGGTAATTAGTTGGTAAGCGGGTTAACCCAGTGGCAGAGTGGTAATCCACCTCGCCCTCCTCCCTCTCCTTCTGCCGCCTCTAAACGAAGCCGGCCTGCAGCGCGCTCCCTCTGCGCCTTTTACGCACAGGACGAGCACTGCAGAGACACTGGGAAACCGGTTTGCTGCTCATATCAGTTTAGAATTAATCAAAAAACAAGTCAGGATTATGATTAAACTAAATAAATCGTAAAAGTAGACCCTATTTTACACAAACCCTGAAACAAAGCAGATTGTAACAGAAGAAGAAAAAAGGTTATCACTTTCAAATCCTCCACAACATCCAATACAACCCTGTTGAACAGACATACCAGCATCCACCGGGTGTGGCATCTCTCTGCAGCCAGGCTGGTCGCTCCTCTCTCTCCCTCCCTCCCTCCCTCCCTCCCTCCCTCTCTTCCTTCCCCTCCTCCTCTCTCATCCCTTCACGGGACTGAGGAGTTTCTCTGAGTCCATGGCCTCCTCAGCTCCTCGTTTTATACGCGCACCCAGAGGTCCGTGCAGGGCTCATTTACCTGCTGTCGGTGATTATTAGCCAGATTGCAGGTGGAAAAAGAGGCATCATCCTTTCAGCTGACGTGAAGCCGTCATGATGCCACAGGACAGGTTTGGGTTACGGCTCTTTTCAAAGTTGACGCTGAAATCCACCCGGTCACCCTTTGTCCTCTCCATACATTATGAAGGAGGCGCAGCCGGCCAGCAGCCTGCTGCTGCTGCTGCTCGACTTACTGTGACACAGGACTTTATTTATTCAAATATAACCTTCTGATATCAATGATTCATAAGTCAGGAAACTCATCCTCACTCGTTTCTATCCGTTATTGGTGGATTACAGTTGTTGAACCTCTTAAAAAGCAGCTCCACACTGACTCTGTTACAAGTTTATCATCTAAATATTACTGTCAACTATTAACCAGCTAGTGTCTGTATATCATACTGATGACCACATATCTATACAGTCGTTTTTATCACACTGTTAGTGAATGACTGTATCTCATAGCTGCATGCAGACATGGACGCATCATGAAAAAATGGGGCCTTGGGCCCCCACCACCCCCTGCAGAGGAAAAACCCTACTAGAAACAAATATTCACATTTTTTGTTTCCTCGTTGTGACGTCTCTTTGTAGTTCTGTCAGTGTCTCTGGTAGTTTTTTTGTCCCTTCTGTTACATTTTGGGTTTTTCTTTAAAAAATATATTTTTGATGAGGATTTCCCTTGTGTACGTTCTTGTCTAAACTTAAAAACAGAGAAGATAGAATTTAATATTATTCTCATACAGGAGCTGGTCATCCACAGGCACGACCATAACGAACCTGACGCCAAATTAAACTGATGTTGAAACAGGAAACCTGCACAGAAAGAGGCTCGATAGCCACACACCTATGAATATTTCATGAGATCATTATTGTCTGCCTGTGTCTGTCAAAGAGCATCATTCTCCAGCATCTCATGTGCTGGGCCTTTTTATTTATTCATCATTATTGTTTTTTAACTGTGGCAAACCCATGCTGTCTTGAAAAGTCAGGAACTTACTGTGCACTTAATAAAAACTAAGTTTTCCAACCAACTCCAGTAGTGTGGCATTCAATTAAATAATATATTTAATATTTTACAATTACAGTCAGAACCCACCTTTATCCACACTTTGACATATTGACTAAATATCTATACAGCAGATAATCATTTTTAAAATTATATGTATGTCAACATTTTTATTATGACTACTATTCCATCTGTTGTTATGGTTTTTCATGTCATTAATAACAGGTATCACACCAGCAATGGCCCTGTTCTATATAAGCATCCCAGTGTGACATTGAGGCAGCATGTACAACACCTGAAACCTGAAACTGAAGCAGCTAAATGGAATCATTGCTTTTATTTATTTATTTTCACTCCCGTGCTTTTCCTACTGACATGTCAAAATGTCTCGATAGACAGAATAATGCACTTTAAACATTTTTTATAGATATGGGTCACTTAATTCTTATTAACGTGATCTCATAAGTTAGTTTATGTTTTATATATTTAAAGGTGAAGGTGTTTTAAATAGGGCAAAACAGAAATTAGTGTTTGTACCTTTGTGTCTGAAAGACAGAGCTGCCATCTAGTGGCCAGAGAGAAAAATGTAACAATAATGTAAATTCATTTGGTATGTGACTTGTCCCACAACATCCGAGTAAATAAAGTTAAACTAGTATCAGAACTAGAACATTTTGAAAATACAAAAATTAAAAGGCAAAAACAGTCATTTTCTTACCACAGCTCTTGAGATGTTCTGACACCGCGTCATAAACAGAATAGTAACATCGACAGTTCAGGTGTATTTTTTTCTTGTTTTATTTCTTTCTCCAAGTTACAAGGGAAGCACATTTATTAATTTTTTGCCTTTAAAAAAAATCTGGGATATCTTGACTTGTGTCTTGGACATCGGGCTTAAAAGACAAAAATAAAAACATTCAAAGAAATTATAGGCATCAGATATATGTCTCATTAATAAAAAATACATAATACACTGATGAATCCAGATGATGACAAACAAGGCTGGACAGTGGATTGTTCTTGTGACAATTGACTGTGTATCATGTCGTCCTACGACTTACACCAACATATATTTGGTTACCGAGGCTAATTCCAGCCAGTTTAACTATTTAACAAATACATTTTATTTCCATGTCAAAAACTGTGACATGCTGGTTTTAGTAACCTATCTTATTCTCAAATGAAGGTAAACCCTCTTGCAAGACACCGTGGAAGAGATCCTGATATCATTTAAAAAGAAAATAAAGGGATTATTATTATTATTAATTCAAGTTTGACTATAATCCTATTTTTCTCCAAAGAGAAAGAAATAGCCCATTTTGATGGTGATGAAGTAAGATACTAACTTACAGATGTTTTTTCTTACAGATACAACAAAGTCTACAAACAGGTCTGAGGTGCATTGAGTGCACGCTGCAAACACGTATCAGGCTTGGAGCCTGCAAAACACACAGGCCAGTGCACCACCAGGAAATTCAACAGTAAACTGTCACTTCTCTGTTAGCACCTCCTCCGCACAACTGCTGACAGACACATGAACCCATTCGGGGTTAAATCAGGACCAAAGCGAAGAATCTGAAGAAGAACAAACCTGTGCTCTGAGTTTGAACTCATCGGAGATGGCCATGCAGGAGTTTGACACTTTGAAAACACTATTAATTTCACCATAAACACTTTATTTTCAAATCCAGCCTGAGGAGTAATTCCTGTGTGTTTTGCTTTTTTCAGGGAGAAATATATATATATAAAAAAAATTAGGGCTTGTAGATTAATTATAATTTTGTCCCGCCATCTTGGAAAACAACAGGCCATCAAACAGCACGACAAAAGGAAATGCGACAGCGTTGAATGGTTGAAACAAAGAGCACTTCTGTCTCACAACGTAAATCTTCTTCCATGGACAGATTTGCATAAGAAAGGGGGTGCAGGGGTGCAACACGTCTTTGGAGGATTTGATTCAACAAAGAGTCATCCCACAGACAAAGATGTATTAATTCTCCTCATCTTTACAGGACATTAGTCTTCAAACTAGTGGGTTACATTAAGTATTAAACCATACATTATGATAGAATTCACCACCCGCAAAAAAAACTAACTATCCCTACGCAAGTCAAACACCTATTATAGTTCAACACAAGCAATAGGCAAATTTTAAGAAGTTCAACAATTCCACAAGGACCTGGTTAATCCTTCCCGACAAACCCCGCCCGGCTCACAGAAGACGCAGGCCTCCTCTTCATTTCTACAGCGTTACAGCTCCACAAAGCCCTACACAAACTTCACTTCTGTGTCATGCCACAATATACAAAGATACTCAGAGAATGACAAACACTTTCCTAAAACGGAGAGAAGGAGGAGGAGGAGGGAGAGGAGCAGGAGGAGGAGGAGGGGATGGGTGTTGGAAACAAGAGGGATCAGGATCGTGAACCTTGTCCTCCACTTCTCCTGAGAAATCAGTGGTCAGTGTGACACGGGTTATCAAAACGCCATGATTCTTCCTGGATCACATGCACACACACACACAGACACCCACTGGTGTTTTCTGGTTGATGCATCGGTTGTTTGATGGTGTGTGTGATGTGTCAGCAGAGAGGGCGCCTGCAGCAGGGCGCCTGTGTCCCTCCGGTCCTCGGCTCCTCGGGGGTGATGATTGTAGGGGTAGCTCCTCAGGGCTGTAGCGGCAAAAAATGAAAGGGGACGATGGGGGGCGAATCCACGCTCTTCTGAGTCTTGAGCCTGCCTAGATATAACGGATCGTGATTTTGCAGACGTCTGTGAGCGAGTCGAATGAAATGTGAATAAAAACTACACAAAAGAAAAACGAGAGCGCGTTACAACAGAAAAGCTGATGAGCTGCAGGTTGTGGATCTAAAGAGGAAACCGAGTGTAAACAGTCTAGTTGTGTTTGGATGACAGTCCTGCTCCCCGCGCTGGTCTCACTGCTCAGTGCGAGCTCCGCCCAGCAGTGTCAAAGCCCCTGACTGAAGCCGCTGAGGATCATGGGATTGAATGACGAGCTCCTCTCTGATCTGTCGGTGTGAAGGAGGGGGCAGGCGGTCGTGAACTCCTAAGTAAGGGTTAATATTCAGCGATATCATACTGCAAATCCTCGTGTAGCAATAAAAATCGTTTGTGTTGCTGTAAAAAATTGTCTTAAATATGAATATAGTACTGAGTTTTTCTGCTCTTTAGGAAATAATAGTCTGTTGTGAGGTGAAGTGGGCGGGATCGTCCTCCCCTTCACTACAACTCCATGTCCTGAGCCTCGTCCTCCGAAAAGTCTGACATGGAGCTCTCGGAGGAAGAGTTGCCCTCTCTCTCCTCCTGCTCCTTTAGAGCCTCCTCGGTGGCGTACTTCTGGATGTACTCTGAAAGAAAGACACGACGAGGGAGAGAGATGGCTGACCATGGGATGTTCACAGTAACTTAGCAACGACAGAGCGGCTTCTAATACTTTCACACAGTGTCAGGTGATTTCAGGTCGACAGATTCATATTTTGTCAGACATATCGCTCTGTGTTTTTTTTCCTTTCAGCTTGAATTGCTTCAGTGGCTCCTTGCAAATTCAAAGCTGCATTCTAGGACTGCAAGAAATCTAAATTTTATATTTTAAGGAAAAACAGTAACACTGAATTATTTTTACTCCAACAGTATATCGACTTTTTAATAATTATGTTGTAAGAAACTTGTGTGCTACCTTTAATCTTGTGTTTATAATCCTCTGGCCGGTGCAGGTACATGGCGGCCGCATCTCCGTTCAGAGGATCGATGGGGTTGGGGTAGGCGAGCAGCTGAGGGAGGAACGACTCGAAGATGTTGGTGAGGTCTGGTGGATGTGGGGAGAAAGGTAAGTCAGTACACAACAAATACAATAAACCCACACAAGTTACAACAAGCTGGACTTGCTTTCATTACATAACGGAGTCATCCTCTTGTGTTTACAGCTACATTTTCATCCACTAAAAAACATTGGAAAAAACAAATCTGACACATTATGGCTGTGGGTTGAAATGTTAGAGGAGACAAAGGAAGCTCATGTTCAGGTTCATATTTATATTTGGGTTATTACTTGAACCTTTCTGATAAAGCCTGCTGTGATTGGCCAGCCAGCCCACTATGTTGTGATTGGTCAACAGCTTCCAGCTCATGTCAGAAATGGCCGACTCTACTCTCACTTTGCCTGTTTTTTTTAGGTTCCCCTTTAATACCAATCAAACCCTCTCTAAAAGTTGTATTGCTGAGAAAGCAATCACTATTATTGTTGTTAACAAAGTGAGTGTGTTCACTACATAGTGTTCAGTGTTCAGAGTCCTCTCAGCCTCAGCACCTTCTTATCTGTCACTATGACCTCAATACAAGAGGCAGCTATCACTCAAGTGTAAGCCGATTAAACCAAGATGCTCTGCCTGCAGCTCTACTGGCGACGTGCACGCTGCTCGCCTGGCGTTGATTTATTGGCCATTACTGTTTAACCGAGTGACTGGTATGACTACATAAGGCTGTGCAGCGATGAGAGCAGTGACTGTGACCCACCGTAGAGAGCTGTCCAAGTCTGGTTAATGACGTCTAAACACACCGTGCCTGACCTGAAAGACGACAAAACACAACACCGTGACTCATACAAAATAAGAGCCTCACAGAGGTTGTCAAAGCAAAGGAAGGTGCAGAGTTTGGAGTGATTCAACAAAACCAAACATCTGAATATCAACGGCAGCGTCAATAAAGAAGAACAAAAGAAGAACAAATAAAGAATAATAGTTTTACTTACGCTTCATCAATGTTGGGATGGAAGATTTTATTCATGAATCCTGGGAAGAAAAGCTTTAATTATGACGCTGTCCTCGGTTTAACAGAACTAACAGTACACTTAACAGTAGTGGTGGGCAAAGTTATATTCCAGTTATATTGCTCATCAAGAATCAGCACAACAGTTGATTCTTGATGATTATTACATACCTATAGATGGAGATTTGAAGGGGTATTTATCCGGCAGGTCCACCCGAACCTTCCACACACCTTCTTCATATGCCGCTGGAAGAAAGTGAGATTGATCAAAAATATTCTCCAAACTAACACAGTACTAAAATAGCATTGTCCATGTTGTTAAAGGAATATACAGTATGGCATTTTGGAAAACACATTTATTAGCTTTATTGTGAAGGGTTAGATGAGAAGACTGATATTTTTCACAGGTGAAAAAATGTGGTAAGTTGGAGGCGGCTCTTACTTCCAGGTGGTCCATGGAACTTGACCACAAACTCGTTGAGTCCACTGAGGATGGTGACCTCGTGCTTGCTCTCAATGCTGAACAGGTGGTTAAGGAAAAGGAGCACCCAAAACAGCAGAAACACATTTTCAACTAAGCATATTTCCATTGTGCCTACATTTCAGACTCTCACCCTGTGTGAACTTGTCTGGGGCAGAAGTCAAACGTAGGATCAATAGCGTGAGGCGGGGAGATCAATAATGCAGTGGCCACTCTCAGACAACAAACAACCGCTCTCCTTGGCAACAAAATAACTTCACAATGAGTCAGGATGGAGGAGTATATCTAAAGGAAGAATAGAAACTTTTCCAGTGCACAGTACACACATCACACATCCCTCATTCATTCCATATTATAAGGTACTAGCATTAGAAGAGGGTCTATCAACAACCAAACGTTGAGATGCTGTGTGCATTGAGTGCTAAACCTGTGGACTGATGTAAACTTTCCTGTTTCCAGGCCGATGACAGCTGGAGAAGATGGAAGGTGACTTGGGCGGGAGGATGTGTCATAATTGCAGCCAGAGACGCGAAGCTGAGTCAACTGTCTGACTGTAACACGGAAAGTCAGTCAACGGCCATGACACTGACTCAATGAGGCATGGAAATTTAAAACAGACGAAACTGTTACACCCCGTTTCATCATCCAGTCATAAATCCTTTTTCCATCCTCATCCCAACATTCTAACAAGGTAATGCTATAATGTCAATTTAGCGAACACAAGATAATTCAAATTACAGAAGGTTTCAAGACCTCAGTCACTCAAAGAAAAAGTCATGCAAACCACTAACCAAGGAGACAAGGTTGCTCTGAATGTGATGTGATGGCTCTTACAAATAAAACATGTTATAGATGTAGGCTTGTGCAGTAGAAAAGGACATCTCTCTCTCTCCTGCCTTTCCCTGAGGGTTATCCATAGAAACCAGGCATGTGCTCACTCAAGAGTAAAGTAAGTACACAAGGGAAAAGCTTTATTTGGCCTAAAGCTCTCAGAGCACTGACTTCTCATGACATTGTGCTTCTTGGCTCTATGTCCATTTATGCAATCCAAAAAATGTAATTTCCTCACCTGCAGTAAACCATGTGGCAGTAAATCTGGTTGAGCCTGATGTACATGTGGTGGACTAGCAGTGATGTTTGTCAGGATGGTGACATACTGTAGCTGTGGCAAGAGGCCTGAATCAGCTGGTCTAATCCCACACATGTGATTTAAAGCCACAACATGAGACTACTCTATATATACGGTATATTCTGTTGAACACCAGGTTGGGGAACTGTTGGATTAAGATCCACAAATGGAAGAACTGCAGGATGAAATGTGTTTTTCCTTAGTGACTCCTGATGTCTATTTATAGATCTCTCATTCATATTTTATAAATCACATCGACGAAAAACAAAAACACTTACTGTAATCTGACTTTCCCCTTTGTTTGTGTCCTTTTTAACGACAAGACTGTATGTTCATGATCACACCTTTTATATATCTGATTTAAATGACATGCACACAAAATAAAAACATGTACCAATTACCTGAACATTAAATCTGCCTGAACATGGGCAGGAGGAAGTGTTAAAATATCAAATTAATATGAGTAAATCCTTGAATCAGCTCCTGTGTAACATTAGGTAAATTTGCCTGTTTTCAAACCGATTGTCCTCAACTCTTCAAAAAATACTTAAACTTGAAATACTTAAATATTAGTAGTACTCTATTTACAGAGGACACAATCATTACCGGATATCTATGTGGTCAGGGCTGCAAAAAATGTAATTCACGATAACATATCAATATACTTCTGATTAATCAATTGATCGTTTAATTTATACGTTGTGAGACTGCAATCCAGGCCCAGGCCAGGGGGACGTCTTCAAAAAGCGTTTCCTGTCTGATAAACAGACCCAGATGACCAAACTTTACATAAAAACAGAAAACAACATGTAATAGTCACATTTCACAAACTGGGACGATATGGAATGAGCGAAACTAGTATCGGTACAATATAAAACTTCCACGGACTAAATTGACGAATCAACTAATCGTCTAATTGTGTTTAATGACCCTGGAAAACAACACGCCCTGTCCCCACCGTGGACCTCACGCTCCCAGCCCCCCAGCCCCCCCTCCCCTGCCCCAGACAGCACGCTTGTTGTTCCGCGATCAGCTGTGTGAAGCCCCGCCCCCTGCCATGTTCCGGATGGTAACAGGCCGACCAATCAGAGAGCAGCATCTCGCTGCAGGACAAAAACAAAACAATGCAGCTCACGCTGTCATTAAAGCGTTCGAGCAAACTTCGGTGCAAACTGCGAATAACGTGCAGCAACACAACAATACACACACGACAGGACAACACCAGTCAGCTGCCAACACATTAAAACACAATGTCGTCGGGAATCCAGCCCCAGAGAGACCGATGTTAATGAAAATAATTATATTTAAAAAAGGACAACGTATCATTGGCCTTTTTCCCCATCTCGTCTTTCGACAGCTCAATCCAACAATTATATGTGAAGATTTTTTATTTTTTTACTGTAAAACATGTTGTAAACACGCAAGCCGTGACTTATTCAGCAAAAAACACGACGTGCATCCTGTTTTGAGTCCCTTTGTACCATCCTGGTGTTCAGGCCTCAATCTCTAACAAAGCACAAAGTATGAAAGTCCGTTTATATAACGGTATTAAAAGTTGTTATGTCTCTACTCGATCATTTGTCAAAGATCGTCTCTGTTACGCTCCAACGACCTCATTTGTTCGCTCGGTGGTTAGCATGCTACATAGCTAGCTTCGCATGCGTTAACGGGGCTGAAAACACGAATTCGCGGACGTGTCTTTCCGAACGAGTGTTTCCAAAATGTACAGAAGCCCTCGACCATCCCTGGCGTGGTGTTGTCAGTCCGATGGGAGCTCATTTTTTACGGCCAACTGGCAATCGCATCGCTCCCCCCGAGCTAATGCTAGCAACGGCCAACGGCTAACCAGAGAGTTCGCGCAGGCTAGTTATAACGTAGCAGCAGATTCCACTGGTGATAACAATTAGATTGCTAGCAAGAAAAGAAAAAAAACACACACAAGTAATGTATTAGCATGCTAACTGGCAAGTAACACCACACAAACAGCAGCTGACGTGTAGCTCCCCGTTGGCTACTCGGCTACCTTGGGCGAGCTAACGTTAACAGCTGCCCCTGTACATCACGGGGTGGAGAGCGTTACACACTTTTTTCACTAGATCGACTAATCTCTCACAGGCAGGAAACACACAATATACATCACGACAACATCCAACATGGAGAAACTGAGCGTTTAACCCCCCACCAGCGCAATGACACTGGCCATAAAAACAAGACGAGCCTGTTAGCTTCGGGTTATTTCGGCTTGTTTATGTTCTGGGGAAGGATACAGTTTCACCACGTCGGTATCCATTCGCCTCTTGCCCGGACTTGGAGACGACATGTTGTTTTTTTTGTGTTGTTGTTTAAAGAAGTGATCTAAAAAACACTGCGACTCTCAGCGTGGACGGACCGTATCAGCAGCCTCCCCGCGACGTCCGTAAACAAGACACCATCGCCCGCTTTCCTCTGCTCCTCTCACCGTGGATCTCCAGGGGCTCGATGCGCTGCTCTCTACCCGCACTGCTCGCGTCCTGTCCGGGGGACTCTGCTGCTGCCAGTGACATCAACCTCCAGCGACGGGAGGAGGGAGGGCCCAGGTGCAGAAGCACACGTCACAGAACTCGATCTTTCCTCCGTTTCGGGCGTATTCGTCACCGTGAATACCGCCGATGTGCTCGATCCTGCGGGGATTCACGTTTTAAACACGAACGTTTCCTCTGGGTGGTTTTGTTAGAAGCAGAAGCTCGTCATAGAAGCCCCAGTGGTGAGGGTGTGCTTTTCTATCACGCACAGATCTATGGTGAAATGAGCTTATTTGAAATTCAATAACAAGCAGACAAGGCCAAAGTTGTGTTTTTCTCGATATGAATCATTATATGAATATGTACAGTCTTAATAAATAAATAAAAGTTCTACCATTAATAAAATAAAGTGAAAATTATTGAAATGAAATGGACTGAAGCCAAATTTCAGTCATTACGTACCAATCCATGCACTCAAAATATCTGGAAAGCTGCAGATGTACTGTTATTGTTGTTCAATTGCCTCATATTGCCATTGTGTTTCATTATATTCACATTATATTGCCTATTCTGTACATATGACATACTATTACATTTCTGTTTGTCCAGGTGGGATAGCTGTTTTTTATTTAAATATTCTAAAGCCCATGAGTACAGAAGAAAAGTATGCTTGTTAATCCTTTGTTTTCAGACAGAGCATAAGTCACTAAAGATCATCTCACACTTGTTTCCATGTCAGGTAAAGTCAACTTGTTTGAGACCTGAGATAATGGTGGTCATCACAGGACCTCTTGATTCTCATAAAAAAACAACCAGTAATAAACCAACACATTTTGTTATACTGATGTAGTGGTGTGATTCCTCTCAAACTCCACTCAGAGCAGAGAAGAGAGTCACGGATTTGACTAAGACAAAATGTCACATGTCACATGTCACTGTAAAAAAGGTGAACACGATACAAAACCTTGGCTTGATATGAATAAAGTGTCTGCTGCCTGGAATCATAACATATTGAAGCAAATACCACATTGTTAATTGTCTGAGTTGTCAGACCTTCATGTCCCTCATGCTGTAGTTCAGTCTGTAGATCTTCATGTTAGCATAGCCAGTGCTGGTGGCTGTGAAGTGGTGTCACTCTTGATGGTGTCTGAGCACCACACCACTCATCTCTTTCCAGTTTGACAATTTAAAGGTCTCGCTCCAAATGTGGAACACTGAAGACCTCAGATAAGTTCATCATGTTACCAAACTGCAAAGGAGTCCTCAGACAAACTTAAGTGGTAACCAGTCAAGATTCTTAGATTCTAAAGGGGCAGATTTGTGGAGAACATATTTTGAGTGCAAACTTTTGATTGTTTTTGTAGCTGTGTGTGTATTTGTGTACAGTAAGGTAAATACGTGTGCTTGAGGCAGATCTCAGTGGTATCTCAAGGCTGTCATATGAGGTGCAGGGACTCCTGCTAGAGATCCATCCTTTCACAGTCAAAAGACACCACCAGAAATATTTAAGATATTTTAAAGATTGTCAAAACAATGACAACGTCGGGCTTGATGAACTGAAAACCACTGCTCATAACAAGAAAGAAGGAATCTATCCTTTCTAAATTTGAAAAAATACTAATATTTGCTTTGTTTCCACCTAATAGTTTTGTCTTTGATCAACTTGTTCTACAACCATGAACATATCTATAAGCTATGTAGTACTTTCATATATGTATCTGTTAATCTTGATTTGTGAAGTATCTTTTTTTCTAAAAGAGAGATTTCCTGTTTGCAAGTTGACACAAACCATCAAACGGAACTATGTTTAGCTCGTTTTACATGGAAGATTAAAACAAGCTTCGCCAACATGATTTTGTAGCAGAATCACTGGGTTATCAGCTGTATTCTTCTAACCATTGAACAAACAGTGACTTTGAATCCCCCAATCACTCTAGTCAATGAAGAAGTCACTTGGAAGAGATTGTGTAAAGTGCTGACCTCCAGAGATCCATGAGTAGATCACTGGATGGAACAAAAAGTTGACGACTCATCACTCTGTCAATCTCATTACTGCAGCTCATGTTTCAGGATTTTCTTATTGACTGAGCGACTGTCTGTGTGAAGTAATGATATGTTTCCTGAGTGACTGACACTGAGATTCTTCTTACCGATGTAAACCTCGAGTGAACCTGCTGAAGTGAAGCTGTAATGCAGTAAATGTATGAAGGAACATAGTGTACCCTGTGAAACATGAGTTACTTCTGTCTGAATGATTGGTGCACTGCTATCTGAACAGAAACAGTTTGCAAAGAGTTATTTTACTGTGACAACCTCAGGGTCTGGACAGGCACAGAGGGCCTTAAATGTTAAACATTAACACGAGTGCTAGACACAGTAACACACAGGCTGCACAGTGTTAAAGTGTCATGTTAAACATGTGAATTGCAGGGAAACAACACAGAAAAGATGATGTTTGATCATTAATATTACCACTGAGACGAGTCTGGACTATCTGAGACAAGTCTGGACTAACCTTTTATTTGCCCAAAGCCTGTGAGAACAAGTCGTGGTAGCTTTCTACCGGTTGATTGATCTCTCTGGTCTGTTTTGCTCCGACGGCCAATCCCAGTGAGCCTCAAATCCAGATTACCACATGTCAGCAAAGCAGCCCCTGAAGATCTGGGGGAAAGGTTGACACACATTTGATCAGAAGGAATCTCTTCAACCACACGTTTCTCTCAGAGTAACTGAACAGCTGTCCCTCACGGAACCTTTACAGTAAATCATGTCTGTGTCTCGCAAGCATCGAATATGCTTTTTTTTTTTTTTAGCTGAGAGTTTAGAGCTAGATTTACTGCAGCAAGCACACAAATTACCGAACATAAAGTCAGTGGTGCAATAATAACTTGGAGACGAAATCAAGACTGTATTTAAAAACACAAAGAGCCTAATTGCCATATTTTCTATTACATTGTCTGTAACCACACCGAAATATAGTTTCTGCCTCTGCTTTCTAACAGTGCAGAAGCTTTGATTCTCTATCAAGCTTTTGCTTGCATTCTGGATATGTTGTACTTATTCAAAGCAAATTAGTGTTTTATTCTATTAAGTTAGAAGTCTAATTTAAATGTGCAGGTTTTGTGTCGTATATTGTAGTTAAACTTTAACTTGACTAGTTTATCATGGACCAAACTTTAAAGAAGTAATGAAGTCACTGATAAACTTCTGTTGTAATCAATCACTCAATCAAATCTTATTTGTATAGCCCATATTAACAAATCACAATTTGTCTCATAGGGCTTAGGAAAAACTAGTTGGGAAAAACTAAATATCACATTTTCCCCAAATAATGAAAATTCCTATTGAAAAATATAATCTATAATAAGCGTACAGAGGTCCTTCCCGAGTTTCCTGGTGTGATAGCAATGCCAAAAAAGGTGCAGGACTGTTTCTGGATACTCACGACTCGGCTGTACTTATTTGTGACCAACAGCACAATCCTGTATAGCAGTAACTGGATATGCTGCACTTAGCCAAGGCTAATCAGCATTTTATTTTATTTCCTCTCTACTAATGAATACATTCTGATCCTTAACTCTTTTTAACTCAATATGTTTAATTGCCTTTTTGTGTTGTCTTTGGTTGCTTCTACAATGAGCCTCTTACATTCTGTGTGAAGCACTTCGAATGACCTCGTTGTGGAAGTGTACTTTATAAATAGTAACAGTCTTGTCTTGTATTACTGCTGAACTTTAGGTGGATGAAATTAAAAACCTGTAAAAAAACTATAAACAACACCACGTGACTCGTTGAGGCTCCCCCTCCTGCGATTGGTCGGTAAAGACCAGCTGTCTGTGACGTGGCAGCAGGTGTGGGCGGAAGCTGTGTGCGTTTTCTTCTTCTTCTCTTCGCTCTGGTTGTCTGGAGCCTGAGATCGGATGTGGCGGCGCTCGGTCCCTGATCAGCTGTGACCCTCCCCTCTCCCTCTCCCTCTCTCTCTCTCTCTCTGTGTGTGTGTGTCTGTGTCTGTGTGTGTTGTGTAGCTGCTGCTGTGAAGATGTCGTCGGCCCAACACAACGGGACCTGCAGTCAGCTCAATAAGTTTGAGAAGCTGTCGTGGAGGCCCTCCACCCGGGACTCTGGTCAGTAAACACAGCGGCTCAGTCTCTGCAGAGTAAACACGACTCTCTGTTTGTATCAGGATGCTCTTCAGGCTGCGAGTTAGCATCGAGCTAGCTGCTGAGCATCCAGCCGCCACAGCACACAGGCCAGAGCTAGCTTCAGCTGCTACGGAAGCTAGCAGAAGCGAGAAGGTCCTCCAGGAGACACCTGCACAGCCTTTGTTATTGTTATGGTCTTTAAATGGGGATTTAACACGTGAGAGTGAAGCAGTGATGAGTCAGTCTGCAGGAGGAGGAGGAGGAGAAGGAGGAGAGCACACATGGCGTTAGCTTTACTGAGACTGAGGAGAAAACATATCTATTCACCTGCAAAACTGAGTTTAAAAAGTCGAACTTTATATGTCTTAATGAGCATCAACACCACTAGATGCTCGCTAAGATAACATTCTATCTGTTCCCTGTTACATTCCGCATTGAGTTAAAGATTCAACTTGCCCTGAAATGTTCTAGACCCAAACTACATCAAGGAATTAACCCCAATGTGCCTGGGTGCTAACTTAGAACAATGGAACTCTACTGGTTATCCCTAGATTCAATACCAGTGAGTCTGGGTGACCGGGCCTTTGCTGTTAAAGCCTCCAAACAGAGGTCAATCTATCTGTGTCAGACAGGAAACATGTGTCTTTTAAAACCTGAACGGTTTAATGAATATTGAACATGTGTAGTGTTTTAGTTTTCTTGTCTCGCTCTGCTTATTCCCCACTGATTTATGAGCTGCTTCTCTTTCTCTTGTTTGACGGGTTGTTGTTTTTATTTCTCATTTTCTTTTTCTGTGAAGCGCTTTGTAACTTTTTAGGGGGTGGTTTATGAATAAAGCTTGTTTTATTATTATCATTAGCAATATGCCAACTGACTGTTGACTTTGACATGGTTTTTTCTCAATGTTATCACCCTGTTTTGGTAATAAACCGTAAAACCAGTTCTAAAAGAAAAGGTCAAATCTTACAGTTTTTAGTAGTTGGGAGTATTATGAGTATAACAAGGAAAGATGGTAAGAAAGGAAAAAAGATTGATATGAATTCTTACAGTTAAACCAGAGCTAAAGATGAGTCCTGCTTCACATCCAAAGTGTCATGTATACAAAGTCTAGGCCTCTCACATCGCTCCTCACACACTGCAGAATGTGTTGTGTGTCCTTACCTCCGTTCAGCGAGCTGAGGAGAAAAAGACACAGTTCATAAACTTAACATGTTTCATTCGGCTTCTATGTCACTCTTCTTTTTTTGATGAACGATTAACAGGCTCTAAGAAGCGGGCTCGATGGCTTCAGGCTCGACGCATCTTCTCCCCTTCCTGCCCCAACCTGCGGATCCCCAACAGGTTTCTGAGAGAAGGTGAAGCTGACACTGTTTGATCTCCCTCTGCTAGTTTTATTTTCACGATAAAGAAGGAAAACAAACGTCGATGTAAACTGACTGGGATCCCGTTCTTGTAAAATATAAACTGTAACCAATGTTGTAAAACTCATCATTCACCTTGTCTTTTATGCCTTGTGTGTTTTTTGTAAAGCAAATAAACTACAGTTCTTTTCCATCCACATTTTTGACTCAAAAAGTCTTCACCCTATTCCTCCCACAGGACACTGCATACCTCCCGCCCGCAGTGGTCACCGCTGTGTTGCCGACAGCACAAACCTATACGTGTTCGGAGGATACAACCCAGACTTTGATGAGGCCGGTGGGTCAGAGAATGAAGACTACCCGCTTTTCAGGGAGCTTTGGCGGTTTCATTTTGCCACAGCCACATGGCAACAAGTCCGCACAGAGGGCTACATGCCCACAGAGCTGGCCTCTATGTCAGGTAAGGACAGATGGGTTGTCCTTATTTTATTAGTATGGCTCCCAGAGAGCAGCTGTGGGAATCAGTGCATTAAAATGAAATAAGATAGTCCGATCGCTCATTTGAAAAAGTGAAACAAAAAAAGGAAATCAATTTGTGTCAGGCTACCACAAATAAATGGGTCGGAAAGACTGCACCAATTTGTTTTCATTAGAAACCAGCTACTGGTCTTATTTAAGCTGCTGTCAGACGTGCACTGAACGTCCAAACATTGTCCTGAAATTGTCCAGAGTGTCTGGATGTGAGAAAGCTAATGTCTTAGTCAGCTGTTACAATATCCTGCTGCGTTCTTTATACTCCAAAGGCAAACTGTAAAATGTCCAGCCCCAATTTTCCATACACTTCATGTCTGAAAGAAGCTTTAGAGGAGACTCATGGACACTACACTTGAGTGTTTCACAAAGGAATCATTGTGCACACAGGTGACAAAGCTACAGCTAGCTGTGCAACACCAAGAAATGCAGCATTGTGTCAGAAAAGGCCATGAAGTCTGCAAACAAATAGACTTGGATGTAAACAACATAGCTGTAATACTATTAAAGAAAAAATGTCTTCGCAAATGTGAGGAAGAATGCATTTAACGTGTTTGTCAGACCTCAGGAGTGAGTTTAGTGAGTAATGTTGAATGTAAACAGAAACTTTGTTTTCAACGAAACTCCTCAGGACACTTGGTCGTCTGTGTAAACTGACACTGCAAACAATCAGTGCAGTGACTTCAAGTGGAGTAACCAGATAACAGTTTACTGTAGTGGATCCGAGGAGGTCCCAGGATGCATCTGTGATCACAATGCTGACAGAATGTGTCGCAGACCACCTCTCCCCTCTCACACAGACACACACTCCCATCCACTACGGACCGATCTTTATCATCACACTGCTTAAAAAACAAACATAATTTGGAGTTTGTAAACAGAAATGAAGCACACGATAATTTGCATGTAGAGAAGTGAGATTAGATCAAAAGTGGTCATCAGTGCCAGGTGTACACTGTCTATGTTTGTTCTGATGGGTGTGACTGATAAAAGGAAAACGCCTCATATTGTTTTGAATAGACCAGTCTGAAGAATGAATCTAAATAATATTGAACCTGCATTATGGCTTTGTGAAGTATCCAAGTCACTGGAGCTGATGTTTTTGGATAAAGATAAAATGTGTCACAACAAACTATTATGACTGAAGCATTGGGACCTACACATGTAGACGTAATGGAACGTGCTTGTTTGGTACAGACACCAGTGAAAATCTGATATCAGATCTATAACCAGATATTAAACTGAGGCTTGACGCTGTTGTTGTCTGACACTTTCAGCTGTTTTACATGGGAACAACCTGCTTGTGTTCGGTGGCACTGGGATTCCATTTGGGGAAAGCAATGGCAACGACGTCCATGTTTGCAACGTTCAGTACAGGAGATGGAACCTGCTCAGCTGCAGTGGGAGGAAGCCCAACAAGATCTATGGGCAGGTAACAGCTCCTCTGTCAAGCTGTTGAGTGTAAAGTCAACAACATTCTCGTATGTGGCAGATTATTCCACCGAAAAATATCTGATATATTTTTCTCTCTCCAGGCCATGGCCATCATAAATGGCTACCTCTATGTGTTTGGGGGGACAACGGGCTACCTCTACAGCACCGACCTTCACAGGCTGGACCTGACCACCAGGGATTGGACCCACCTCAAACCCAACAACACGCCGTCGGATCTGCCTGAGGAGAGGTTGGTTAGCAGAGCTCATGTTTGTCCTGTTGTCCGTTCCCATCGTGGTAGTTAGAGCGTTCAGAAAGTGAAGGCTTTGTTTTCCAGGTACAGACACGAGCTTGCTCATGACGGACAGAGAATATACATTTTTGGAGGTGGAACTTCCTGGACGTCGTATCCCCTGGACAAGGTGAGAGGAACCAGCACTGACCGAATTTTAAATAAACACAGCTTTAGTTGAATATTTTATTTATAACTAACTGTTTGCCTTCATCAGATTCACGCATACAACTTGGAGACAAATTACTGGGAGGAAATCATCACCAAACCTCATGAAAAATTAGGTTTGTGATCAAGTTGTTTTTTTATGACATTTTCATAAATTTTCTTTTTTGCTGACAATAATTTCCCTTTGTTTTGTTTGTCATTTTTCCGACAGGTTATCCTGCTGCCCGCCGCTGTCACAGCTGTGTGCAGGTCAAACAGGGTGAGGAGTTTTTCTACACAGCATCACCGTGAACACACTTCTTATGACACAATATTGTGTTTTATCCATGTCTCACTCTGTTTTTTTACCACAGAGGTGTTTATATGTGGGGGTTATAATGGAGAGCTGATACTGGCGGACCTGTGGAAGATCAACCTGCAGACTTTTCAGTGGACCAAGCTGCCCGCTATAATGCCAGAACCAGCCTACTTCCACTGTGCTGCAGTCACTCCAGTGAGTACAAATATCTACGGCACAGTATCACATTGTCTAACCTGGTCTATGATTATTTGCTGAAGGGCTGCAAATATAAATATAATGAAAAAAATGAAGGCGGTATTGAGAATCACATGCAGATTGACACCCTATGTATTTAGGCAGCTCAATTCGAGGCAATTAAGGCTTGATGCCCAAAATATCTAACAATAAAAGGAAAGAATGTTTCACAACTTATGATGAACAATGATTTTAAAACAGAATTGCAGCAAATCCTAACCGAGATAAAACAGAAACCAGAGAATTTGACATAAAATGAGGAATTGACTGTCAGTTACTGATTAATGAACTACATGTTGCAGCGTCTCATCCCCTGATCCGTTCCTCTCCCTCAGGCCGGCTGCATGTACGTCCACGGCGGTGTCGTCAACATGTCTGGGAACCGGAGGACGAGCTCTTTGTACAAAGTGTGGTTGGTGGTGCCCAGCCTGCTGGAACTGACCTGGGAAAAGCTGTTGAAATCCTCCCCTCACTTGGCCAAGCTGTCCACGCTCCAGCTGCTCAGCCTCGGACTGACACACGCGCTAATCCAGCGGCTCAAGTAGAGCGAGCACAGAGACTGAAGGAAGCGGCCCGTCATTGGGTCAACGCTGATGACTTGACAAAAAACAATTCTTGAAACAAAGTCTGATGTCAGATGGTGGTGAAAATACTCTGAATGGCTTCTTTTTTTTGACTTACGTCTTATCTGAATGTGTGTTTTTAGTTATTTTTTTTGCAAAGTGCAATGATTTATTTTTCTCTGTATGTCAACGTGTCAGATTTGAGTTTGCACGTGTCCGTCAGAAATCGCATGTCAGTGTGGAAACCAAATTCACTCTCTTAGACTGCTTGTTGCTCAGACGTATCTTGTGTTATGCTCATAACTTACGTTGTGCACTTTCTTTTTTACCACTCATCACTGTTACAGACACTTGCGGAGCGTGAGCAGAAATAGTTGAATGTTCCTAAGACCACTTTCTGAAAGGCTGAATGAATGTTGCCTCTGCTCATGGGCTGAGATACTGTCTGCTTGTTTTCTCTGATGCCGACACGTTGCCGCCGATCAGCTGCTGCTGGGTCCACTGTGATGTTGTGAAGCTTTAGAAATGACTGAGGTTTCAAACAGGAGAAAACTGCGACCGGTTTCCTGAGGGACGGGAACATTTCTGCTTAATCAGAAACGTGTGAGATTCCCTGAAAAGTGTCACACAGCTGGTGATGCATAACCATGATACCTCTTTAACAGTCAACATTTTTCAAAGCATCATGTTTGAGCCTGGAGGACTTTCTGATTGCATGCTGATTTCGAGCTGGGATTATAACTCCACTGTTCCGATTTGAAAGTGTTCACGTCACTGGTCACATTACTGAAGCTTGTGATCAGACAAAAAAAAAAACAAAGCCTCTTTTAAACATCTGGGATGTTGCATCACTGTGAAGCTTCTTGTGCCTCTTGGATTCTTCTGTTTTGGGGAAATTTAAGCTAATTAAAGTTAGAGATTAATTTTACACACTTGTAGCTCCACAGCGATTCTCAAGCCTTTTTTTGATTTCTTCATTCGGTGCCTTCTGAATTTCCAAAATGTCACACGCGCTTTATTTTTTTATATTATTGTAAATTAGTTTTTTAAAGGCTGGTTTCTTTACAATCCTGCACTGTTTCTTTCCCCATGTAATTTACCTGGTGCTCTCCACACGAGGCTTTTGTTGCTGAACTTTCCTGCTCATGATTAATCAGGAGACACGGCTGCACCTAAAGGTTTTATCATCGACTCATCTCCACAAAGACATTAGATCTATTTATTTTATCACTGTGATGATTTAACCTTTTTATTTACAAACTTTAAACTGAACCAGGTCATGTAGCTGCACTATATCTTTTCACCTGATTGGCTGTCATTTCAGTTCTCACTTCAAAACGAAACTCCATTTAAACTTTTTTTTATACTGTAACATTGACTCGATTGTTTGTTTTACTTTTGGTCTGTTTTCTCTCGGGACCATTCTCTTTTTTTAATTTTAATTATTTTTTAACAAGGACCAAGGTCATAGTGGTATGTGAAGAGTATGTCGGTCGTACTCAGGATGTAAAATACTGTGATCAGAATCTCGCTCTGTTAAATGTCAGCAGGCTCGGTAATTTCCTGTGAAATCAGATGTCGTCACACTCCGGATGGTTTTCACAAACAGATCTTTAGCTCTGACTGTAAATGTTGAATACTGTAGAAATACTCAGTCACTCATGTTCACTTTCAAAATCCCAGTTTTCCCCTGAGCTCTGGCCTTATTTATATCTGCCTCACTGCACGTTGACACCTGGTTAATGTCCCACGTTGCTTAAAGAGTTATGTGTTTATACTTGCATCGTTTTGGATGTTAATGTAAGTTAAATGATCTTATGCATGTCGGTATGGTGTGCATGTCACTTCTCGTAAACTCCTGGGAGAGTAAGGGGTGAATCCCTCCTCGCAAGCAGTTATGGTTTTAATGTACATTATGTTTTGTAATTCCTGTCTGTACCAACAATAAAGACACAGGCAGTCGGTTTTTCATAATATTATGTTTTCAGATGTTATTGTTTTACACTGTGCAGCATTGACACACTGTAGTACTGACAGATCTTCACACACGGAGAAGTGTGCAGGGATCTTATCACTGGGAACTCATTGCCACTTTAGCAGAGACCTGCCTAGGTGAGCGTCCAGCCATTTTAACCATATTAATATTAATGGATAAAAAGTCACTTCATAGACATTCCATATTTACATTTTGGAGATAAAAAGTATACAAAGTTATGACAGTAACCTAACAACAAAATAACATTAGTGCAGATTCTTTACATCATAATATCCATTTGTGTTTAAAATAAAAACTCTTTTCACCACAATTCACTAAGAGATCTGTCAGCTTACAAACTTACAGTAGTAGGAGTTGCATGTTTGAGCAGAGCAAAAAAAAAAAAGTAACTTGCTCACATTAAACTGTTCAGTTTTACCACCTGTGTGACTCAGAGTAAAGCATAAAAAAAAACATATTAAAAGCCCCACATGATCAGTAAATATAAACCAACATGGAGTGGTGCTGAATTTGTACTTTGAGTTTCTTTCAGGCTTAAAAAGTAAAACTTTGGGTGAAAATCAAAGATCCACACTCAGCATGCAGCTGGAGACGGAGCAAAGTAATACAGAGCCAGAAGAATAAGGTAGACAACCACCAGAGCTGCGCCTGAGGAAAACAAGACAGCAAACAAAAGGGAAAAGTGAGACCTATTGTTCTTACATGTCATTTTATTGAACCACCAAATTAGATAAACAATCCTAAAGTATATTTAGGCTCCTGTTTCTTGCAGCCATCTTAAGAAAATCAACCGGCAGGGATTAAAATCATTTTTGGGATGGATCTGTGCAAACATGTAATGCTTGCTTAGGCCCTGTCCCATCGTTTCACCAAGTAAGGTGAACATCTGTAAAGTAGTTTTTGCATGATCTTTATGACAAACCGGGATAGAGGTAATTACGATCAGATAGAAAAACAGAGGCTGGTGTTACTTCTCTTACTGAGGCATGATGGAAAGATCTACTTATTAGTCTGTTCATTGAATGGTGTTTTAAAAAAGACCAGTGTGTTCCTGACTAAAACAATTGGGAGACTAACTGAGGAATCTTCAAAACATCAGTGGAATGAAATGTCAGTGGATCAATTGTTTGTTATTTTATCGCACTTTTGACACTTTTAAACTCACCCTGAAAATAATCAGACTTTCCGTCCATGAAGATGTAGTTGACGACGATCACACTGAACATGCTGGCCCACAGGTGCAGGTCACTGAATAACAGCACAAAGCCCACGTCCTACGAGAAGCAGAGATGGTGTTTTTATCGAAGAAAACTATAAAAGATTGCAAACGTGTGATATTTATATGAATAAATCAATGAAGAGAAGAGTGTCTTACATAGAAAGCATTAAAAAAGACCAGTATTGGAATCTGCAGCATGCAGACCTGCACAGCAATGCAGCTTCCCACCTCCAAACTGAAACACAATTTTTTTTTATAGACAGGTAATGCTGTAAAGAAGCTGTGTGGGTACTTGATTCAATGAGACATGATTTACCTGAGACTGATGTTGTTTTGGAGAGCAAACTGGATCCCGTTAACAATCTCAGGGATCTCTGGAACCATAGCTAGAACTGTCACCCCGATGAAATACTTGAGAATGAAAGAAAGTGTCAGTACAAAAAGAGTCAACACACACGTCTTCCAGTACGATCTGATGCACGTTCCCACCTGAGAGATGTTGGGCTGGTTTAAAATCGGCTGGATGTGCTCGGTGGCAAGATCAGCACAGGCAGACGTGAGCACGGTGGCCATGATGAGGATGATCAGAGACCTCCAGCGAGACCAGTGGACCACTGCTCCATGTTGGCGGCTCACTGAACAGACAAACACAGAGATACTATGGTGTGTGAGCGGGAGGTGAATAAAACCCTCACTGATCACTGCACTGTTCACACTGAGATCGGTTCGTACCCTGTCCCTCTCCGACTTGGATGTTGTAAATGTGGGAGTGAGTCTTCAGTGTGAAGATCAGACCGATGATGTAGGCGATCGGCAGGAGGGTACACACAGTGAACACCAGCGGTCTGCGCAGAAAAACACACAATTAATGAGAGGGAGGAAATAAAGAGAGGTTTTTAAAACTCAGTAAATTATTTTAAAAACCCATAGGACCCTAATTGAACAGGGTTTAGCTCATTTACTTTTATTTCACTTTACATCTTTGCAAACCACTGAGAAAACTACTGACTTTTGATAGAATTTGGTATTTTTGTCCACATTACCAATTGATGGTAAAACACAAATAAAACACACAAAACTACCATTATTGTCCTTTACATGACTATCCATATGTAGTAAAAAAAAATTAAATGTAATTTCTTACTCAACGTGGTTGTGGAACAGTGTTCCATTGCTCTGTTGATTAGAAAAATAAAAGCACATTATACACAGAACAGTGCCTGTAAGTCGGTGTACGATAAGTTGTGTTACGAAGGTTTGTGAGCTCTTCCGGGCTCCTGATGCTGACCAGATCGTAGTGGCAGTTGTGGCAGACGAACGGTGCGCTGCCGTTGGGGTTTGGTCCGCTGGAGTTGGTGCAGCCTTCGCACACCAGGTTCCCATAAGCCTTGGAGAACAACGTGGGGGCAAATACACCTGCCATCCACAGTGGGAGGGATGATTCATTGTAAGACACTGTGGTATTATTTTACACTGCAGTTGATTTTAGTGCTGGAGGACAGAAGGACCTGCTCAGCCAGTTCTGTCGCTGCTGTCAACCCCTGAACAACATTCAGTTATTTTTGAACTCCTGCTGATTGTGTGATCTTATGATCTCCAGACACTCACTGACAAGTTTTTTCAAAAAAGAAAGGAACATTAATTGTTAAATTTATTTGCAAATTCTTGGGTTCGATGCCCTAGACCCAGGGGTCAGGTGATTTGTTTTTCTTTAAATGTATTTCTTTTATCATTTGTATGTTTTGTGAATGTGTATTTTTTTGTATATATTTGTTTCTTTGGTTAAAACATATATAAAATTTGATCAGAAAAATTATTAACATCACATTACCATATTCTGTACAACCACTAGTAGTGCCAGTATTTGATTATCTAATATTCACTGTAGATCAGTGCGACCCAATTCTTTTTTCTTTAAAAAAAAATTATCAAAAAGTCGGTACAAGAGATATATGTAAACACAAACAACTAACGTGAGAACAGCAGCTCAAAAAAGGAAAAATGTAACATGAAATGCCTGTAGGTGGCATAAGAGCTCAACATTTTGGCATACTTGTTATTCTTTAGGAGGCAGAACCATGTTTACATAGGGAGGAAGAGACTGCTGCTGTTTACTTTCCTGTAGATCATGTGAACCAGTACAAGTGAGCGTCATGAGATGATTGGCATAAAAAAACAACCCGGCTGCAGAAGAAAATCTGCCCCTTCCTCCATAAAATGTTTTATACAGTGACCTTTAATATTATGACCTCCTGTGTCTGACGTTTCCAAAAATGTGAGAGAGTATTCTTGGAAACTTACCTCCGACAGAGATGAAAAGCAAAGCAGAGCTCACTCCTGTAGAGCGACTGTTGAATCTTTGTTCGCTGTGTCTGAGTCCACCGATTATCATGCAGATGCCCTGAGGACAAAGCATGCAGAATAAGAGTGTGTGTGCGTGGGAACATGATTTGTGTGACTATTTGTGTTAACACCGATTTAGTCTACAGGTTGAAATTATCCTTGTAAGTGAACTGACATGCAATTTAAGTAATAATCTAATTCCATGACCTTGTTTTATTTTGAATGTAAACAGTGAGGTGAATGTGGCTGGGCTTACAGGAATGAAGAGGATGCATCCGAGCAGCGTCCCAGTCAGCGCCGCTTTAACGACCTCCTGCAGACACGGGTTGGCGGCCTGGTGACCTCTGATCAGAGCCGTGATGTAGAAGGTCAACTCTGTGATGGAGCCGAAGCTGGCGTTTACCACTGCACCCACAGCAAAGTTACTCTGAGCCGAGATGCTGCAAATGCAAAAAACTGATCATCAATCTACACTTACATTTACGTGTTTCATACACTTAATGTGCCGTCAAAACTCAATCATCTCATTGGGTGTTTGGAGGTGATGGGAACAGCTCACCTGGCGATGCCCATACCAATGTAATACGACAGAGGTATCATGGAGCCGAGCGCTATGGCGAACTTGACGTTAGAGCTGGCGTAATCGTTTTCTTTGTCGATGTATCCAATTACTATGGCAACGATTACCAGAGGGAGGAGGTCTGAGGTGGGGTCAAAGATGATAACAGCTCCTTATGTGACGCACACTGTCACACACACACACATTGGCACACACACACACACACACAAGTGTAAGGATACTGACAGCGAACACATTGATCCCATCAACAGTGTACTTGTAGTAGTACCAGTTGGTAGCATGGTAGCAGCACAGAAGCGCTCTGGTCTCGTAGCATTGATGCTGCAGGTCAGGTAGAACAAAAATCAAGAAACGTGCGCACAAGCATCAAACTGACATGTTTAGGATTTGTATGATTTATGTTTTTTTGGCTGATGTGTTCCAATCCTCTCTCTTACCTTTCTTTGTGAGGAGGAGGAAAAAGAAACGTCCTCAGGAGGCAGGAGCAGAATGACGGCCAGCGTCCGTGCATTCATCTTGGACACGGGGATGGTGAAGATCAGGATCCAGGAGATGAAGCAGGCCAGAGAGTGGACGACCACCAGAGGCGGGTATCCCAGCAGCAGCCACACGTAGGTGGAGAAACGACGCTGGAGGGGAGAGCAGAGTAATGATAGGGTACACTTGATTTCCATTTGGCGGAATGTGCAAAATGGTTTTCATACATTTCGTTAAGTGTGTAAATTTACCCAGAAGGGAGTGCAATGAGGTCGTCTCGGGCTCTCTGGGACTGTCACCTCTGTGGGGGAGGGCAGCAGGACAGGGGAGTTCTCGTCAGCTCCGTCTGAGTTGCACTCACAGTCTGGGGCTTGCTCACAACATCTCCTCAGTGTATTTCCAATCTGGAGGAACACAACCGCAGGACAGTGATTAATGACTCACAGATAAAGGCTATTTAACTTGATATGGTGTAATCACAATCATTTGTACGGGTGCTTGTTCAACTGTGTTCAACTGTCACAAAGTGTTGCAATGACAAGTTGCTGCAAATGGCACACGTTGCGGACTTGTGGCGTGTGTCAGAAACACAAACGTTCTGCTTTCATGACCGCTAGTCGGTCGAGACGATGAGGAACTGTGAATCAATGTCCTTTACTTTAGTAGAAGGTGGAAAAGAGGCCGGAGGAACGTCCCAACATGAGCTGAACTCAGATCCAAACCGTACCTCGTGGATTGACTTGCCGAAAGGCCACAAGAAGAAACAGGACAACTTCAAGCAAAGCTTCCCTGAAGACAGAGAGAGAGAAAAAGAATGAGAGGAATGGTTGATTATCGATAATGAACCCCATCACTATTCTTTATTGGTTAGCTCACCTACCATATGGTACACCAATGACAGTGATGAACATCAATATGCTGACCAGGAAATATGCCAGGGAGACCCACCAGCCAAAGAGAAACACATACAGCACATTTCCACATGTGATAAAATGACCTGACACCAGGAAGAAAAAAAACAATTAAACATGAAAACATTTCCTCCATGTAAAATGAATTAAGTTCACAGGAACTCTTGTTTTAGTTTAGAAACCTTTTCTATCAGTAATAATAAAATCAAACTTGTATGGTGAATTGTTGAGATCCTGGAACATAGTGTTGTGGTTTGATGATCAGACAGGTTTTAAACAAACACACTTCTCTCCTGGAGAGCGATCTCAGTCACGAGCCTGACCCAGAGCTGTACGGCCTGGAGGAAGCGTGTGTTTGCTTGAACTCGAGCACAAGGGGACGAGTCAGTGGTCCAGAAATGTGTTTCTGATTTAAAACAAATCTAAAAATGTGTCCATGCCTTTGTTACATCCAGACTTGATTATTATCAGGCTCCACCAATAAGTGTTTAAAGACTCTGCAGCTCACTTGTCCTTGGCAGAACTTTTACATCTATAAAAAACATATAATACATCAGAGGATAGAAAAACTGAAAAGACGTAGTGTGTCACCTGTACGGATTTACTGCCAAATAAAATGACCTGTTTACAACCTGTACGATCATCTCACCACTCTGATCTCAGCAGGTATTTTGGTGAGGTCAATGTGAGCATTACACATGCAAACACAATGACCACGAAAAATAATATCATATAATAATGTTATAAACTGTAAATATTCATCAGCATAAAGGACAATAACCTGTACCTGAACCTGAATATGGTTTGATGGCGTTCAGTTCGGAGTAGAGCTCTTTCACGACCTCCGACCTTTCTTCAAACGGACGCTCTGTCACATGGCTCTTCCACTTTCGAAAACCAAACTGAAACACACACACACGCACACACACACACACACACACAGACACACACACACACACACACACACACACACACACACACACACACACACACACACACACACACACACAAACAGATTGAGGATGAGTTTACCATCTCTGCGGAACTCAAACCACGTTCATTAGCAGAAGAAGAAGAGAACTCACCCTGTAGTTGTTGACCAGTTTGTTGGCTTCCACTTCGTTCTCTGCCCTGATGGTTCTCTTGCTTTGAATCTCCTCCCAACTGTCGTCACATGTGTTGTGGTTTGAACCTAAAATGACGAGCGACAACATGACAATTAAACATCTGTAAATCTAGAGAGAGAGAAACAAATCCAAACCAGGTGGTGCTCAGTACTCACGTGTGTGTGCAGATATGCACTGTGTGGTGCATATTCGATGTTGTGGACAAACGGACGGATGTGTGGGTGGAGTGCCTGCTGAAAGAAGTGGTTGACCTGGGTCGTGGAGCTGTTCATGATTGTAACTTGCGTGGAGATCATGATCCCACGAAGGATCTGCATAAAAAAACAATAAACTGATTACCATTCATCCATCAGACCCCTTTGCCTTTAAGGTTGGGGAGAGAGCTGGAGTCAATACCAGCTGACAGTGGAGGAGAACACCTAGTGTCTCACGCGGCCAACATCCAGAGACAGACAACCCTTCATACGCACATTCACACCTACAGTCACCTTACACCTAACCCCAATTTGCATGTTTCTCTTCTGTACTGTAGGAGGACCCAGTGAACCCCAAGAGAATACAGACAGTACTTTGTGAAAACAAGTCTTTGTGTGGACAACAATGTCCTCGTGCTCTGACTTGTCGCATCTCCATCATCAGTTACACAATTTATTTCGATTTATCTCCATTGTCTACAGTGCAGAGTCAGACGAGCTGAGTCAAATGACTGGAGCTGCACAAACCAGAGCCCCCCCTCCTGTCGCTCAAGTGGTGACGCAGCTCGCACGAAGGTTCAGACGTCTTGGAGTCACACTGGAAGGAAACTCAAATCACACACACTGGTTTAAAAATAACCCAAAACCTCTGAGAGCTCGAACGGAGACATGCATGACCCTTACTGTGGAACATCACCTCAATCGACTCTTAGTATTCAAATCAAATCAAATATGATTTATTGTTCCCATGGGGACATTTGTCTGGGCCCAGAGTGCTACAGCAGCTGCAGAACAGTACATTGTACAACAAACAAACAGTGCACAAGGACATGTCATGTAAGACCCAGAATAATAATCCAGAATAAAAGTGAGTTGAACATTACACCTGCCCTAAAAGCACGTAAAATGATAAAACACTAAAAGGATATAACTCTTAAAAGATGAAAGACAAAAACTGCCATTTAAGCTTAGTGCAAAGGTTATTGAGTCCAGCACAGTTCACTATATCAACTAACTTCGCTTCAGGGCATCTTCATATGTGAACATATTACTGCCTTTGACAATCTGACAATAGATGCATCTGTTCTGCAGGCAAACCAATGGCATGACTGTAATTAAATCAAAGGGTAAAAGATTTTGCTTGGGTCGTTCAGTCATTCATTCATTCATTACCAGGATTTGATCTTTCTCAGACGGAGCCTTGACAAATGCTAACAAACCACTGGTGTCATGAGACAAGCGACCACCAAAGTCATGACTTCTCCTTTTTGTTTCGGTGAAGAGCAGTTTGCACAGTTTGAGGTAGAGTCTGATTTTGTTTCCTCTTTTTGTTTCTGTGTTTGTTTCCTGAAATAAATTGGGGTACAAAAGATGGCCCAGAGAGAGAGAGAGAGAGAGAGAGAGAGAGAGAGAGAGAGAGAGAGAGAGAGAGAGAGAGAGAGAGAGAGAGAGAGAGAGAGAGAGAATGGTAGTGATTGTGTTAGTGAGTGTGCAAAGATAGAGGATCAAGCAGCATTATCTTGATTCACTCAGCTTCACCCCTCTGTGCAGAGGAGGAAGACCTTCAGCTTCATAACAAATATAAAACCTTACAACAGATGGTATTTGTTTATGATTACGTGACAAACATGTAAATGTCCCATTGTTATTTTTATCAAGTTTAAACAATTTTTTATGGGGAGAGAATGGCAACAACAAAACAGAAGTAGATCAATTATTAGTTATCCAGTTATACCTCCTCACTGTCATATTACAATAACTAATGCATTGCTATTCTATAACCAAGCCCTAGAATACAATATATTTGGGATGTTCGGAAACCAATTGTCTAGATCACTATTTTCTGGCATAATAATAATAATAATAATAATAATAATAATAATAATAATAATAATAATAATAATAATAGTAATAGTAATAGTAATAATAACAATAATACCCGGAGCTCTGTGATTTTGAGATATAATGGATGTCTGTCCCTGGTTTGTCCCTTTATATATACAGTCTATGGTTTGTCCCTGACACACAAACACACCCACACGCGGGCACACACACACACACACACACACACACACACACACACACACACAAACACACGCACGCCCTCGTAATGAGCACAACGTGACAGCACCATATGTGACAGCTCTGTGAATAACAACCGTCCTGACTCTTTCCATCCATTCGCAGTGAAACCGCAGCTGCTGACACATAAACATGGAGACCGGTGTGACCACGCAGCTGTTAAAGACGCTCTTCGTGTGACTGCACATAAAGTTTTTTTCTTTCCAGAGAACCGAGATTCCTCTCTGCAGCCTCTCACCTGGGGGGAGCTCCGCCGGCCTCCTCCTCCGGCTGCTGCTGTCCGGGCTGTGCGCGTCGGGCACAGACATGTCTGCCTCCGCTTGAACTCTGATATTAAACCGCTTCAGTCCGATGATCCTCACTGGAACGTACGCCGCGGACGCACTGAATCGCAGAGGCTGTCGCAGGGGCTTCTGGGGAATGTAGGCCCTTGCGGTTGAGCTCCTTAAAGGGATAGTTCACCCAAATAATGAAAATTCACTCGTTATCTAATCACCGCTATGCCGATGGAGAGGGATTACAATTGTAATGGGGGCCACTTCTTCAAACATAAGAAACCTCCCTCCCTGCTGCTCCTGTGGTCTCATCCAAGTGTCCCTTAGATTTTCAGTTTTTACCCCATAAAGTCAAAATTATGTTGTTTTCTTAATTTCCTCTGTTTTTTTTAACTTGCAGTGCGAGGAGCTCTCTAGGCCACCATAGAATAGCACCTAATCATGCTATCCATTATCTCACTCCACTTCACATAGAACGGTCGAGATCCTAAAACCAGACAGTTCCCACATGCTACCAGATCACAATGGCCCTCAGTGGCTTTCAGACCTCCCCCAAGGCTCAACAATCCCCTATGAAAACACATTTTAATCTGCATTTGTATTTGGATCTGCATCATGTTGCACACAACGTAATTATGACAGATCATTTTCCTTAAGATCCCTGAATTATTCCCTTTAAATAAAGACCAAAAATGATAATAGTTATTTAAAAAATAATAACATTGAAGTAGTTGTGGCATAAGGCCTTGTTTTGTGGTTTCCCACCATGGTGTTGTTGCAGTTTCCTGTACAAAGGCCATCAAGGAATTTAAGAAGGCTCTCCCAAAATTGTGATTGCTGTGGAGTAATGTAATCAGAGGTTGTACATTTATCTAATTTAAACAACATTCCATAGCAGCAATTGGTCAAAGCTTTTACTTGACATAATTTTACATAAGTTGATCAAGTTTCATGTATATAAAATCCAAATAACCAATGCAGTGGCTGTCAAATACATGTATTGACGTAAAAATTACATTTCCTTCTTTAAATGAAGAAAGGTCTTAAAATGGAAATACTCAACTAAAGTACGACCTTAACATTCGATAGGAAACCATAGCATCAAGACTTTAAATTAAGTTGACAGCCGGACTGCTGGTAATTAATGAACCTTTTTTTGGGGCTTTATAAAACAGGTGTAGTCATCATCCATCTATTTCTTGCATCAGTAATATGGTCAAACACATCATATAACATCTTCCCCAAAATAATCAATTCATGTGTCAGTAAATAACTTCAAAAAAACATTAACAATCTTGAAAAGAAAAACTGTAAAACACTAATAAATGAATGAAAAAATATTTCATAAAACAAATAAGGAAAACCTATTCACAGCAATATTTATTTATTTTCAATCTACTTCCTGAAATCTAGTTTTTGTAGATTTTCCTTTAAAATCCAAATGTTAGTGCTGAAGCCATTAATGCAATGCATGATGTTTGTTTGAGACAAATACCTCCACAACATGGCCAAACACAAGTATTACATGGACTTTATTTCTCTTCTCTCTTTTTTCTCTCCAGACTTGGCTGCTGGTTGGTGGCTGTGTATTTTGTTAGTACACAGGGCTATTTTTCAACTATGTGTGTTTTTCGTCCAAAAGAAACTTAATGAAACTAGGCGTCTTAAAAAAACAACTCTAATCTTATGAATCAGGTGTTTTGTTGAGTACATTCTCGGATCAATACTTTTACATTTGCGTAAGTAGATTTGTGATCTATTATATTCATCTACATTTAGGCAGGCTATATATTTGCGCTTTATACTTTGATTCAATCAGTATCAAGCTATAATACATAAACATCCCTTTTACAAATAAATGTATAACTCTTATGTAATAGAATTCCCCCTTGCTCGGTTCCATACTGTATTGAATATGAGTATTGATGTGTGTGAGACATTACTAAGTCAGTCTGCTTACTTTGACTCCTCAATACTTATCAAGGCAGCTATACCACTGGTAATATCACAATAGTATATCAAGGATAAAAAAAAAATATTCCACTTTCTTTGAGTTAGCTTGCTTGGTGACTTTAAAAATAGTGATAGGAAATTAAATGTGATGCAGTAAATGCTCTAACTGCTTATCATACCCTTCACAGAGGTTAACTGCGAGTTTTCTCCTGCTGCAATCACTCTACAGCAGCTGAACTAGTGTAACATTTGGTTTAGTGTGGCAAAACCTCCCAGTCCCAGATTGTCCTGTGACTTAATATCTTTCTCTCTCATTGTAAATCTTTTACTGTTTTTTGGAGTGCGACAAAAAACCTGCTGCCTATAGATGCACTGAATGTGTGAATATATGAATGTCAAAACAAGGTACTGTAAAGTGCTTTGAGTGGTCATCAAGACTAGAAAAAGCATTAAATAATACAGATCATTTACCATTTACAAAGTGTTACCTAAACTAGGTCCAGTAATTTGAACAGTAGCAAAATAAACATGAGGTGACAAATAAAGTTTGAAGCCACAAAGACCTTTGATAAGGTTTTTGTGACCCGAATGGTGGACTTGCAAATAAATACTGTGATGTCAAACTGTCCGTGACCTGATCTGTGAGATCAACAAGTTTCAGTAGCAATGTGTGCAAACACATTGCAAATATATTCCAGATTACAGCTAAACTAAATTAGAAAATGTAACTGTAATAACTTTATCAGTGATTTCTTCTCTTCAGAAAAGAGTCAAAACATGATTTTCATGTACATTAACAACTAGTTTGAATGCCATAAGTTATCTGAAACAGCTGAAAAAATTTAAATATTTCATTTCTTTTTGCTAATTTCGGATGTCAGATAATATATTATAATATGATAATAATTAATATCTGCGATTTCATCCAATTATTTAAATTAGCATTTTTAAGGACAGGCGTGCCATCACTTACATATATGCATCACCCCTTAGTTAGAATTTTACTATCTTGCAAACAAGCAATATTTGTAATTCTAACTTCTGCCATATGCACTAATGTTGGCTTATTGGTATTAAGCTAATGTCATTGGTACTAGTGTTTGGTTAACAGAAAAAGATTGTAAAAGGTATTTTCTATGAAGACTGCTACTGTTATCTAACTACCTTAGACTCAGTTCACCCTGTGTAACATACATGTTTGGATCCCATTGCAGTCAACTTTCTAACCCACTGTTGTCATGGCAATGGTGGTGGTAGAACTTGCTACTGTTCAATAAGTTCAGAGGATTTTAAATACACAAAAATTCCCATTGAAATATGATAATTTTTGGATCTTTTTAGAGTTTTGGGGATACGGGCATATGATAAGTAGCTAGGGTGCGGTTAAATATTAAAGCCCACGGAGCTAAGAATTTAAAAGAGGGCATATGAGTTAAACTAAGTAGGTAAAATTATTATTTGGAACATGTAAAATATTAATGAAATAATAAAAAAACATCCCCACTATCGTCACTTTAACACCTTATTACTGTACAATTCTGAGCTCTTATAACAGATAAAAAGATACCTTATAAAACAGTTTTTATCTGTTACCTTGACAACTAAAATTACCATTCAATACTGTACAGAGTCATGTTTAGCAGCAAGTTTTTCATGCAGTGGATTAAAAGTTCTTAGTTAGACAGTTATTTAAAGGGCAACAGGTTTTGATTAAATAAAGGCATTCTGAGTGACTATGTTCCAAACTTGTAACACAGCAGCAACATAAAAACTAATTTGGACTGAAGAGCATACAATGACACAGTATTTACAGTTTTGAAGAAAATATAAAGGCCACAAAGACCTTAAAAAAGGTTTTTGTGACCCAACATTTTGATTTGTCAATAGATAGTTCACAGACACTGATAGGAAACGCTTTATCTTCTTATTTCAGCCATACACACTATTTTGTAAAGTTTCCCAACCGCTTATAAAACATTACATAATCCCCCCACATGCTTTTAGGTGGCGTTAGAAAGTGCAGAAGACTTGATTGGTGGTAGTTTGGACTTGGAGGTGGGGTTTTAAACTCAAATCTGTTCACCTATAAATGTGGCAGCACACATAAGTAGTGCATTCGGTGACTGTCATTGAACTGCAGTGAAACCATGGCAAAGCGTTGGAGTGCCAACTCTTTGGTGGCACAAGTACTGCTAATCTGCTTAGTTGGGACAAATGTAGAGGTTTTGGGCGGGATGACAAAGGGTGGTGGACAGAATCCACCGACAAATTTCCAACCTGGAAAGGATCCAGAGACTTCGGAACCAAGACATCCTGGACAAAATCCACAGAGAAATTTCCAACCGAATTCCAAGCCAAGCTATCCTGGACAGAATCCAGCGGAGACTTCGGAACCAAGATATCCTGGACAAAATCCACAGACAAATTTCCAACCGAATTTCAAGCCAAGCTATCCTGGACAGAATCCAGCGGAGACTTCGGAACCAAGACATCCTGGACAAAATCCACAGACAAATTTCCAACCGAATTTCAAGCCAAGCTATCCTGGACAGAATCCAGCGGAGACTTCGGAACCAAGACATCCTGGACAAAATCCACAAACAAATTTCCAACCGAATTTCAAGCCAAGCTATCCTGGACAGAATCCAGCGGAGACTTCGGAACCAAGACATCCTGGACAAAATCCACAGACAAATTTCCAACCGAATTTCAAGCCAAGCTATCCTGGACAGAATCCAGAGACTTCGGAACCAAGACGTCCTGGAAAAAATCCACAGACAAATTTCCAACCGAATATCAAACAAGGTTCACAGTCAATGCATACTCGGTTTAGACAACCTATATACGCGGATAGCCTTCCACAGCCTGTAACAGATCCAACGCAACCACAGCATCAACAGCCTCCAACATATCCAAAGCAACCGCAGCATCAACAGCCTCCAACATATCCAAAGCAACCACAGCATCAACAGCCTCCAACAAATCCAAAGCAACCGCAGCATCAACAGCCTCCAACAAATCCAAAGCAACCCCAGCATCAACAGCCTCCAACATATCCAATGCAACCGCAGCATCAACAGCCTCCAACAAATCCAAAGCAACCCCAGCATCAACAGCCTCCAACATATCCAATGCAACCGCAGCATCAACAGCCTCCAACAAATCCAAAGCAACCCCAGCATCAACAGCCTCCAACATATCCACAGCAGCCACAGCATGGAAAGCAACCACAGCACAATGTGCCAGACACACCTGGAGTGCTGTTTTGTGATATAGACCACCATGTGAGAATCCCATGTGGCGGTCATGGTATCTCTGCTGAGGGATGTCAAGCAATAAACTGTTGCTTTGATGGCCAACAGTGCTACTTCGGAAAAGCAGGTGAGTTTTTGAGAAGGTCTTAATACTCTTTATTGAGAAGAAAATTGTGGTTTACTTGTATTGATTGTATAGTGTACTTCTAATAGCAATGGGGATGTAAAATTGTAAATGCATGATTATGTTCAAAGAACAATCTGTTAAACAGATGTTCTACATTATTCTGTTGTCAATATTATGTCATCACTTAACTTATCAATGCCTGTTTTTGTGCCACCAGTGACTGTCCAGTGCACAAAGGATGCCCAGTTCATTGTTGTAGTGTCCAAGGATGCGACTCTGCCCAACTTGAACATCGAAACAATTTCACTGAATGGGGAGGGTCATTATTGTACATCTGTTGGCTCCAATTCAGAATTTGCTATCTTCCAATTCCCTGTCACTTATTGTGGTTCTATTGTTACGGTAAGACTTTGATTTTCCATATCTATTCCCTACTTATTCCCCCCCCCCCAAAAAAAATTAAATAAGACCAGTGCATATTTTCACTCTACTTATTTTGCCTTTTGCAGGAGAGGCCTGGTGTTATAATCTATACAAACAGGATGTCATCCTCCTATGAAGTAGGAATTGGGCCTAATGGAGTCATTACCAGGGACAGCTCCTTTGAGTAGGTGATCATCTCTGAGTAATTCAGTGTTAATATTAAATGTCTAAACAGCTAATTCATCCCATATTTTTCTTGTCAGATTGCTCTTCCAGTGTAGGTATACGGGCACCTCCATAGAAACTGTGGTTATAGAAGTATTACCATTGCTGGACCCTCCTCTATCAGTTGCTGCTCTGGGACCTATTCGAGTAATACTGAGGCTGGCTAATGGAGAATGCTCATCAAAGGGCTGTAATGAAGGTAAGTGTAGGACAGCCTGGCAGCGTTGCTTTGGTAGATCATTTCATAACATTGGCTGTCCTACTAACCACTAACTCTGCTCTCATAGTTGAAGCAGCCTATACCTCTTTCTATACGGATGACGAATACCCTGTGACTGAAGTACTGCGGGACCCAGTGTACGTGGAGGTTCTGCTCGTTGAAAAGACAGATCCAAACCTTGTCCTGACTCTTGGTCGCTGTTGGGCAACTAATTCCCCCAATCCTCACGCACTGCCTCAATGGGACCTGCTGATAGATGGGTAAATAAAGCATTTTCAGGTCTGGTCACAAGAAACAGTGATCGGGAAATTGCTGCTTACCTCAGACTTCTTCGTTCAGCTGCGTTAACTTCATATATGTTGCTCTCCATCCAGGTGTCCATACAGGGATGATCGCTACCTGTCCTCACTGGTTCCAGTCGATGCCTCCTCTGGTCTGACCTTCCCAACTCACGCCAGGCGTTTCATTTTCAAAATGTTTGCCTTTGTGGACAGCAGCACACTAGAGCCCCAGAAGGAGCAGGTAATAATCACACAGGCTGATGAGAAACTTTGGCAAAAAAAGATTTTGGTTTTGCCCTGCTGACACTATTGTCCTTGTTTAGGTGTACATTCACTGTAGTACAGCTGTGTGCACTCGTGCCGAAGGCCGCACTTGTGAGCCCTCATGCTTCAGACAAAGTAAGGGATGAATTTATAATGTGCAGTGTTTAGGAGCAATATGAGCTTGGATCTGACCATGTTTGTATGTCTGTTTACAGAGAGAGAGGCTGAAGCATCAGACCAGACAAGGACTGAGCCAAAAGTGGTGGTAACTGTTGGACCTGTGATCATGGTTGACCGCTCACATTCTGGCACCAAGTAATGTTTCATCTGGAGCATTAAGATGGTTCAGTTAAGCTAAAAACTAAAAAACCAAGTCTGCAACAGTAAGAATTAAATTTATCACCAAAGTCTTGTAACCCAATATGTATTAAAAAGATTGGCTTTGAAACGCTATGAATGTTTTCTGATTATTTTTGTGCATAACCTACTTTTTCTTAATTGTCAACGATATTCTAACCAACATGATCCCCTGGGATCGTCTGGATTGAAAATGCCCCCCCTTAAATAAAAATAAATGTTTCTATACATGTTGGCTGTAAATAGCAAAGAGTAGCAACTCTATTTATACCTTACTGTCCTGATGTGATCTTAGCATTAATTCATTATAAATGTAAAGGTGATAAAAGATAAACTTCATGTAATCTGGTCAGCACTCGACCAATATTGACAGGACTTAGTGTGTAAACGAAATCCAAACATTTATAGATATACTCATTTTGTCACAGGTTGCACACAATACAATGCATACCAACCTTCAGCATATTTTACAAGTTCTGATTACAATGTTTTAATTATTCTAACTGTTCAGCCAACATTCTGCCAAACTGATAAAAAAGGTATTTGAAAGCCTAAGTTCTGCATCATCTATCAAGGCTTGAATAGCATTTTAAAGGTAAAGGCAAATCTAGAAAAAGGTGTTTTACAGGTTTGTCATCTTAAAACGTACCTTCCATATTTGAAATTCAAAGTGTATTGCCAAGAAAACCAGCCGTCCGATTGCAACAACAGTAAACACAGTGACCTGAAGCAATATGGAGGCAACTACAAGGAAAACTTGGGTTGAAACTTATCTTCTTTGGTGCAATCAAAGAGATTAATGCCATTATCCAGCTTTTATTTTCTTTCAAGGACACATACTTTATGAGAGCAAAATAAACCGACAGGTCGCAGTAACTGTCAAAACAACCAGTCAAAAGAAGAGCAGAATGTAAAACATGATTCAATGAACTTGGACTCTACTGGTACAGTCACAGTAAATCAATTAATGCTTTGACTGCAGATAAAGCGCACCAAAATGTAAATATTCTTATTTTTTATTTTATTTTTAGATTACGACACATTTTATTGTAATATGTTAGATTCTGAAACAAAAATACAAGTTGCCTTCCACTGAGCTGATAATATAATCACCACAAGTATTTCAAATATTCAGGTGATTAAGTGTAGATATGAAACTGGACTGTAGTTGTATAAAATCACATCTTCATCAGACTGTTTTGTTTATTTGTGAACAAAGGTGAATACATGTCTGGTATTTGATAGTGAAATATTTCCATTTCCAGACAGTTTTAGATCATCACTGATCATTGATTGTCTTGCAGGTGAAATGTAGCATTTACACCCTGAGCTGTTCTCCTGCTGCAAAAGTGACTGTAGGGAAAACACAGACGTGACTTTTTTATAAAAAATTAAACTCATTCGAGCAGTTTCAGCCACTGGTGAGAATGGTTTGATGCATTTTCCTTTAACAGTCGGAGAGTCTTTGTAAGTTCTTGCTTTGCGGGTCCATGCCACATTATAACAGAAGCTAAAGAAATAAAACAAAGCACAGACCCCCTCACCCAAACATGTTCACTGAACGTTTTTGTCCTCTTTTGGTGTTTACTTGCTAATGAATCCGAACAGTGTGTGCTCACACAACTCGGCTGAGTGGGCTCACTCTCCTCCTCCTCTCCCCGTCAGTCAGACTTGTCCTTCTTTTTACCTCCTCCTAGGGGAACTCTGCTGACCACTGCGGAGCCGACAGAACACACTCCTCCAGCAACAGCGCACACGCCGCCCTTAACCAGCCCCACTCCCCTGGCAGGCACAGCCACTGCAGTGGAGACGGCGCTCTTGGTGAGGTCCAGACTCTTTCCTCCAATCCACGCCACGCCGCCCACCGTTGCTCCTATAGCTCCCCTGGTGGCACCATACAGGCCCCCCGCCAACCTGCCAAACATGCCCGGCTGTGCCTGTGGGTGGTCCTTGTTGCCCTCTGATTTAAAACGACAAGAGCAACAGTTTAAGATTCAACATGTCACCACCACCTTCGTTATGTTTCTTCTGTCAAGTCAAAGCGTATTTAGACAGCACATTTAAAAACAACCAACGTAGACCACAATGCTGAACAGGCTTAACAAGATAATAAAAGAATATATATAAATAACAGAGAACAAATAGAAAATACAAAAGCTATAAAAGGGTAAAACATTTTAAATAAAACGTGTGTTTAACTGTTTAAATATTTAGAATAAAAAGTTAATTATAATTTCAAACATTTCATTTTTGCTTTTGAAAATGGGTTAATGGGGCCTCCTGGTGGCCTCAGGGTTTAAAGGGGTGGACATATCATCTCAACACCCCGGATTTCCTGTCATCTCTTCACTGTCTCCGTCATATAAAAGCAAAAGTGCCAGAAAAATACACTTCAAGGGTAAATCTGCCGTTATATTTAGTTTTTTTGTATGATTGACTGTATATGACTGACTACAGTGGCTGAGTTAATGAAAGAGACGGACCATGTCATCCAGAGCAACATGCAGCTTATTACTGTTTTCTGCCTGTTACACCTGTATTTTGACTCCTTAAAAACAGCCAATCACTACGCAGAAGCAGTGATTCATGTCTCTGATCATTGGCTGAAAACTGTTCTATGACATGACGTTGATCTTTTAAGCACACAGGCGTGAATAAAGTGAAGTTTCCCCTCCTCAAAAGAACTGTGGGACCAGCTTACCTGTAGCATCTGGCTCATTCTCGAGGCATGCAGGCATGTCCTCAGGTGCCTGACCCGCCTGACTCATCTCGCTGGGTAAAGAGAGTAAATGACATAATTACAGAGAGGAAAACTCAGATCCATTATGAACACACGTGCTGTAAAGGGCAGGTTTCCCACATCCAACAGTGATGCTGTTACCCAAAATAGTTTTCACCCTTATGATGTAAACCCTGCAGAGTCCAGTGCCTGTTGCATATTTTGTCTGTTTTTTTCTTCCAGTCTTGTTTGTCGAAAGAGAAACAGCAGCCACAGGCATCTGCTTTTCCATGTTTTTCCAGTCTCGTATATATGATCCACACGCATAAATTGTTTTTGCCCTCTTGATGCTCTTGTGTAAAAAGGGCATCACAAATAAACTGGTGGAGATTTCCCCCTTCAAGACCAAGTCAGTGGTTAGAAATTGAAGAGGAAATCCAAATGAAAAAATGTAAGGAAAAAACAACATTAAGTGTCTTTGTTAGGTATAAGGCTTTTGTACAACTTTCCTGGAGGGATTGAGCATGATTCTTACAAAACGTATTCCCTGATTTGTTGTTTAGAAGGTGGTGGTGAAGAGCACTGTCGAACTCGTCAGTCCAAATTAGTTCAATTGAGTCAAGACACTGAAGGGAAAATGATTCTCATCCATTTCCATAGCCCTCATGCCGAATGGACCGGGGCACCTGTCCTTATCAATACCGTCTGATATGAGCATTTTTTTCTTGGTATCATTTTTGAAATATCCCCGCCCCTAGTATATTCTATTACCCATTATTTAACTAGAGTGTCACTTAGAACCTCCACCAAGGCACAACAGCCCCCTCAGATTTAATCAAGCTACACCAGATTGCGCACACTGATAGATATCGATTCACTTAATATGCCTGATTTCCCCCATCCCCATTAAAATCGATGCATTATTCCCTGAGATATAAAATGAAAATGTTGAAATCAGCCAATCTCGCAATGCTGACTTAAGTGAGAAATAAAATTCGTAGATCTGTCCCTTAATCCTGACCTGCATCAGATTAAATTAATTCTTCCTTTACCCGCGTCCCATCCATCCATAGAGTTTCTTGGAAATACGTTCAGTGTATCTAGCTCACAAACAAACTAACTAAGACATGGAATTCCTTGACAGAGGTTTTGGCTAAAGCAAAGATTCTGGAGAGAGGAGGTGACTGTTTGGTTGAGTTCACGGTGAAAGTAGTGACTGAAAAACAAATGAACATGAAGTGGACTATCATGACAACAAGACTCAGATTAATATACAATGCCCCCGACTCACACATTCTAACATTACTGACAGTAACTCCTCAATTAATTTGTCATTGCTGCTCCCTTCACCTCTATTGGACATTTTTCTTATTTAGGCCTACGAACATTGACACACTTGATTCCATTATGTAACAAACTCTTTCTTCTAATCGATGTTGTAAATACTGTTATTTTGCTGATGTTCTCAGGTACATGCAGCATCTATTGCAGGTCTGTGCGTCCTGGGAGAGGGATCCCTCACATGTGGCTCTCTGAGGTTGTTTTGGGCAGTTGTTCCTCTTGTTGAGGGCTAAGAACAGAGGATTTCACACCTTGTTAAAGCCCTATAGACACATTTGATTGATTTATATGTCCTTACCTTACACTTAAGTACTGATTATTACTTACCGATGCCTATTTAGAAATCTTGCTGCAGTAAAATTGCATCTTATCTGATCTCAGAGGACTGATGGGGGTGCAGGTGGACCCTGTGCTGATGTGTTTTCCTATTTGTCAACGAGCCTTGTCACCAGTGAGCTCGTAATGGGGCTGTATCTATGGCTGTAATAGTCCCAGTGTGTTACAGTCATAAAGGAGCCTGCTCTTTGGGTGTTGCTGCTGATCCCAAAACAAGGCAGACCAGTTCCCAGCCGGTCCCGGAGCTGCACAACTGGTTACAACCATAGACTGTATAGGTTACAATAACACACAGCAGCACGGACACACGCCTGCAAACGCGTCTGATGCTGAATAACAACAGAACTTCTGTGACATTGGATTTCACACCTTGTTAAAGCCCTAGAGACACTTTTTGGACAGTTGTGTGACTTGTGGTGATGACACGCTGCTTCTCCCCGGGAGTCGTGTCTCATCCGGGTGCTGTTATTAGAAGTTACGACACACGGGGACACTGTTGTTTGTGTTGACTGTTGTGTCGGTGGCTACACAACGTGTGATCACTGGCTTTCGAGTCAGATTTAGAGCAGCAGGTAGTTGGATGGAGGCCTAAGCTGAGCTAGGTAGCTAACGCACAGCATCTGTATACACGTACCTTTACGTTAAACTGAAGCTAACGTAAAGAAGCAGGACTCTCGCTAAAAAAGTTCCCGTACGAATGAAAACTTAGCACCAAACTTTTCCTTTTGTTTTTAAAGCTGCGTGTTGTTTTTCGTCTCGTCTCCAGGAGCAGATTGTGTGTTGACTCTTTGACGTGGGAACAGAGCAGACACGTCAACACACACACACAAAACACAACACCACTAACGGTTTTCACCCCCCCCCCACCCACACACTTATATCCGTGTTTGGGCAGCGTGTGTCCGGGGCAGAGTGCCGCGGTGAGGCTGGTTCCTCACAACAACACAAGGGTTCGAGTCCGTCCACACAAAGTACACAACGCACGTACCTGGTCCGTGACGCAGAGATCCACTGTGTGTGTGTGTGTGTGGAGCTGAGGGGGGGCAGCTCTCTGGTTCCTCGGTCCTGGGACAGTGGATCTACTGCTGCTGCTGGTGTGTGACTAGGTTGTGTGTGTGTTTTTTTTAGGAGGATCTCAGTCTCCACCCAGGAAAAACACACACACTCTGCACTGATGACTTCACACATGTAAAACAAAAAACAAGCTGGTGTTGTCCGTGTTAACAACCTGTTTGGTTAGGATTCACTGTGCAGTGTGTATAGTTCACAATCAATCAATCAATCAATCAATCAATCAATCACGTTTTACTTGTACAGCCCATATTCACAATTAGTCTCACAAGAGTGAGGAAAAACTTTTTAACTGTGGGAAGAATATATATAGAAACCTCAGAGAGAGTCACGTGTGAGGGATCCCTCATCCAGGATTTGCTTGTGACAGATCACATCAACGGCTTCTAATATAGATGGAGAGTTGTATTAAGATTTCAAGTATTTATACAAAAGACAATGTCTTGACAGAGATGAACGGAGCAGAAATGACAATTGTAATGATACTGTTAATAAATGCGAGTAGGCCTATCTAAGCAATCTAGTTAATAATCCATGATCAGGTGGGACCACGATCCACCGTCCATGATCCATGGTCCTGATCCTGGAGCTGCAGCGATAGGACTGTGTCAAGTCAGTAGCGTTTATTAATAAGACATTGATGTGGTTATGAGGTAGAGGAGGAAAGACAAGCTCCACGTGTCATGTGTCCTCCAGCAGCCTATCGGCCTATAGCAGCATACGAGCTGGTCCAGGCAGGTCAAGCCTGAGCCACCTCTAATATAATCTTTACCAAAAAGAAAGGTTTTAAGCCTATGGACATAAAGAGAGGGTGTTTGCTTCCTGGACTAAAACTTCAACTTGTAGACCCAGAAATTGTTTTAAAGGTTTTGGTGATAATTAAAGACGAACACATCCCTTTGCTGTGTGGGGAATCCATGCATGTGGAAACAGATGACAACATGGAGGTTTGTTTTGTGCAGGGGCCCAGGCTGTAACTTTGGAGAGAGAGGACTCTAATCCAATAATCACCCAAATACCACAAGACAACCTCCTCCCCTTCCTTGTATTAGATCCTACATCAAATATGATCCCTTTAACGGTGAAACAATCTAATTGTCATGTATTTTCTCACCAGGAATGTTAAAATGCATGAATTTTGCATGGCTAAGTTACTTGACAGGCAAATCAGGAATCTGTTCCTGGGCCTGGAGGCTATGTATTCATCGCATGGCAGCTTGTTTGTGGTAATTTGGTTGTTTGCATATTTTTGAGGACATGTAAGATATATTTTAAAGTTAACTGATTCTCCTCCTGACATATTTAAAACCAAACTGAACAACCTGATGTTCTCACAGGCTTTTAAGGGTCAGAGGCAGAACTTGTGTTTTTTAGGAAGGAACAAAGTTTTCATTTTTCATACGCACACACTCACTTTTTGTATAGCTTATTCAGTAAACCTTGCTGGAACTAGTGCAGTTTTTAAATATAGTTTCTTATATATATATATCAAACTTACCATTGTGTTTCACTTCAAAACAAAATTACAGACTATTCTACAACTTTTACAACTTGGCCTCAAACTAAATATTCTACCCTTTTCTCCCATGTATGGTGATACAGTCAATCCATCCTTTAAAATGCATGACCTCTTCTTCCTTCTTTCTTGTGCTGGCTACATAAACTGTTATTGTGTAGGAGTTATCTAATAAAAATAATTGAAAAAAAGGGGGCGGGGCTCCTAGAAAACACACACACACACACACACACACAAACACACACACAAACACACACACACACACACACACACACACACACACACACACACACACACACACAGATTTTTGTTGTCTTTTAATTACTTGTATGTAATTTTTGCTCTCTAAAGTCTAAAGACAGAAAACAGGAATTTGCCTTCTCTGTTTTTGTTTGCATATAATTTGATAGTAAAAAAACAAAAAAACACCACCGGAATAGGAAACGGAAGTGCAGCACCACGTGACTCCAACACTGTTTCCCGCCCGTATTCGTAATGCTTTATTATGCAGCCGGAAACAGCCGCAGAGTGACAGCTCTGTCCTCTAAAAACTCCCCGTTCATCTGCAGATCCACAGAGTGAGTTCGAGAAGGAGACATCTGCCCGTCGAGTGAAGCTGAGGCTGTTGTTGTTGTTGTTGATCCGACTGTAAACAACACAAACACCAGGGGAGCTCATCCTGCTGGATGTGAGTGAAACAACAGAGACTGCTCCTCATCCTCCGGCTGCACAGACAGGTAGCTATCACCAATCATGTCCTTATTCTCACGTTAAATACACAGTTATCATTATTATTATTATTATTATTATTATTAATATTATTATTAGGAGGTCTGGGGATGTGGTCTTCCACCTTGCAATAACAAGTGTCTATGATTTCCTTGAGAGTGGAGTCAATGCTTATGCTGTGATTATAGGTAAATATATTCATGTCACTAAATATTCACAAACGTTTGTTTCCAGACTCTTGAAGACTCTCCAGAGTTTGTTTATCTCATGTGACGCTGCTCAGTGTTATTCCTCTTTAATGAAATACTCTTATTGAGCCTATTTACTTTAAGTTTATTGACCGCTGAGGGTCAATATGCACCTGACACCGGTGTGATGTGAAATCCTCCAGTGCACACACAGTGAGGCTGTTAGAAATGTATTCTTAAATCCACAGATTCTGGATTTCATTCCCACGTCATTCCCCATGTCTTAAAACGTCTGGATGGAATATACGTGCTGATTTATTATTTACTATTTATTCTGTAACTAATGTATGATCCAAATGCAAATAGCCATTTTCTTAATCTGTTAAAAACATAATATTTAAAAAAACAACGATGTCCCCGACATGATTTCTGAGTCTAATCCTCAACCATAATAACATCGTTTTATAAAGAAAGTCAACAGAGCAAACTATAATGACTTTCAGCCACAAGAGGCATAATCAACATATCCACATGTAACTGAAACCGTCCTCATTTTGTGCCATATGCTATTTATTCTATCACAGAGACAAATGGCTGCATATTAACTTTATTTGCTGGTTAAACTGGTTCGAGGATTCGAGGACTGTGGATCTTTGTTAAACAGTAAACCCTTATATAGAAGTTATTCACACACCACAGTGTTGTGTGGCACTGGTTGTTTTTCTTTTTCACATGTAATGAGACAGAGTCTCCAGCAGGTGGCAGTGTGGCCTTACTGCTGCAAAACAGCTTGGTGGTGAACTCTGTGTGTCAGAACCATGGACTGCATAAAAAGGATCAGAACTCAGTCAGCAGTTGCACAGCGACGGGAAAGTTGTGATGTTTAGAAGATATTTCCTCTCAGGATTTGTCTCACACACAGTGACTCGAGTTGCTTGATGCAAAATTACCTCAATGTTTCTTGGGTTTTCCAAAGGTCGATTCTGTGAGCGTAACCGACCCTTCGACGGCTATAGTGCGGAAACATTTCATCTTTTAAACAATCAACAAATAAATATTAACTGTACAACTCAAACTCATCATCAAAGCCCCAAAAAAATCAAAACCTTTATGTTGCGCCAACTTCTCAAATGTGAAGATTTTCTTTTTCTGGATCAGTTTTCATGAAATTATAAATGTTTACAAATGTGTGTATATATAGTCAAATATTGATGTATTTAAAATTAAAATTGGGAGAACAGGTGATATTGACTTTCCTGTTTTGTTGGAGCGTTACATTGTTTGTATTAATGGACAGACTTTATTTTGTAGAATGTCAAAATGCTTCGTTATATGACTGGAGGCTAAACACTAGTGGTGGGGGGAAAAATCGATTCTGTTCAGTATCGCGATATTTTGCGCCCGCGATTATATCGATACTGTAGCACAAAGTATTGCAATATTTAAAAAAAAAAAAAAAATTGTTCTCAGGTTTATGTTACTCTATTATGTCTGCTTGATGTTACTGTATTGTATTTAAATAATTATAAGTTATGTGCTGGGAGCTCAGTGTTCATGTGAGAGGTCTCCTATTCAGAAAATAATTACAAAGGTCCTGTGTCCTGAATGTTCAAGGACAAAGTTTTTGCACTACCCTTTCTTAGTTTTTGCACTTCAGTTAATGTGTAGAAGACAATGTTGGTTACAGAATAAAATGTGACATTTGAAGTGAGTTGAGCAGTCTTATTTTCCTCATTTTTTGTAATGCCTTTGAATAATATGGGGGACATGAATCGCAATATATCGCAGAATCGCAATACTATTGAATCGTGGCCCAAATATCGCAATACTATTGAATCGTCACATTTTTGCCAATTCCCACCCCTACTAAACACGTTGGTGCAAACTGTGAGTGGACGTGTGTTTTCAGTGGGATGATGTAACAAAAAACAAAAAAAACGCACTGTTTATTTTCCGAATCTGAATCTGTTGGTTTAATTTACACCATGTCTCATTATTGGTGGAGTGGTGTTTGATTCGGGGCCGGTGCTTCGTCAGAGGAGTCACAGGACGAGTCGTTAGTCAGTCATCGACCCACTGGACACAACTGTCTCTCAACCCCCCCCCCCCCCCCCCTCCTCACTCTGTTTGCACAAACAAAACACCAAAACAAATTAGGACTCGCTGCTTTGTGTCATCGGAGAGTTCGACAAAGATGCTACGCAGAGTGAAATGTCATTAGCGAGCAGGTGGGGCAGGAGAACATAGAGCTGTCCCCTCTCCAAATAAGTAATGAAGAGGTTTCCATGGTTACCTGGTGCCCTTCCTGCATTTTCTTTATTCTTTTGGTGTGTGTGTGTGGGAGGGGGTGGCTAGAGATCAAAGCTGGCGGTTGTCAATCTGCTGTAAGTGGAGGGTTAAATGGTGGGTTGAAGGGGAAAAGAGCCTCATTAAAATTGACCAAATCCCCTTTAAAACACAGCTGACATGTTACTTACAGGTAGATGTTGACGTCCACAATGAATCTGATTATAGATTAAAAACAATTACATCAGGCAAAGTATTTATACTGGAATCAAAAGATAATTTTTTTAATTTTTAACAAATTGCCCAATGGAAAAGGCAGTTTTTTATTTGGTATATAATCAGACACAAAAGAATAATAAATGCAAACTCATTACAGTGGTTGGCAGTATTATATAGTGCAGTTTTTATTTGAGTAATTAAGAAAAAACTTCAGATATGTGTCAGGAAGTTTTTTTTAATTTCTTAGAAGCAGACCTGTTGTTGAAATGATCCGACTGTTAATATAGAAATCTGATTAGTCCCTGACCAGACAATTTCAATAATTAATTAATCATTGGGCTAAAATAATATTTATTCATCAACTTTATTAATCACAGCTAAAAATGTCAAACATCTTCTGATTCCAGCTTCTCAAAAAGCTGTTGCTTTTTTTTCCCGGTTTTTGTTTTATTGTAAAGAATCCCTATAATAGTCATTGAACTGAGTTGGTTACTAATCAGCTTTTCACGTGGTTTATAGGAGACTCAGTAACAAAGACATGTGACAGGAGAGATACATGAAAGAATCACCAGTGCAAATGAAGGTCCTGATGAAAACAGACTGGACGTCTAACAGGTCCGAGTGGGCAGATAGTGAATACAGTGCAGTACCGATGACTCTGAGGCAAATAAAAGCATGTGAGCTGGATCTTGACTTCGAGCTAACTTGGGATGTGAGAGGCTGCAACGAGGCCAACAGGTGGCGCTATCACAAGAGACACTGGGTGGAACAAATTGGTTCGAGTGTGATTTTTGTTCTCTATGGTGGTGGACCAGGGGGGGGAGCTAGAGGATGGAACATAGCCTGTGATGATTATAAGGTGATGCACTGAGATGGAAGAGGAGTTGGTGTGAGCCTGGATGATGAAGATGATGAAGATGTGTAATTCTCAGTAAAGTGTAACTTCAGCTGACCTCAGTGTGACCAGAGCTCCGATGGGTCAGTGTCTGGGAATGACTGTGTAGGCGCAGGCTCTTTAAATAACTGAATGTGTTGTTTGTATAGTTATGGTTCATCTGTATAATGGCTTTTATTATTTAAAATGTCATAGTTTCTTCTCAGGAGCATTTGCTTTTGCTGTGTGCTGCTTTTTTTTTTGCTCAGTAGACCTAAAACCATGTTTTTCCAAATTATAAAAGTATGTTAATAAATGATTAAGGAAAAAATATCTTAAAAATATCTATTAAAAATAAAAAAATAAAATAAACCTGTGCATGTAGGTCATAAAATACAAATTTCTATATCTGCTCTGTGTGAAAAATATATGACTTATTAAGAATAAGCAGAGAGAGAATTCATTAATACTCAAATACTATTCACTTTCAATTAGTGATTCTTAAGAATAGAAATAATCCGGATCTTTGACCTCACATCGGTTATTCAAAACAGGAAGTTGAGCAGCAAATGTTTTTGTTGATTCGACACAAACTCCTGTTGCTCCCATCGTTTTGTCTCAGCCTCTGGTGCTGTAAACGGATTACTGTTCGGGGGTGTACTGGTGAACACTGGGGTGTGCCCAGTGTTGTGGGACTGTCCTAATTAGATGACTGTAACCCTCATATGAGCAGCCACACTCCTGGTGGTCCCGGCCTGGGACACGCTGAGCTCAGCTTGTCCACTGGGGAGAGTGATGTAGTGTGAAAGGCCAAAAGAGAGGGTGGGAGGTGGAGGGGCTCTCAAATCTGTTTAAAGCCTTTTGTCATTTATACACAGATTTATTTGTCGTTAAAGAATAATGACAGCATGCGTGGTGGAATTGAACCTGACCAGATCTGCCTTATAATAAAATGATAAAGAAAATGTTGAAAAACAAGTTAAGTGAGAGCATTTTTTTTTTCTGTGGATCCGCACCAAAATGTAACAGTTCCTTCCTCGGGGTCGTGTCCCGCTCATCCATTTAAACTTGAGCTGAGTAGTTTTTGTGTGATCCTGCAAACAAACGAGTGCAGAACTGTGCACGTGCTCCGTCTGTTTCAGGTTGTTGCTGAAGTGTCCTTCATTAGTTCACTTTGCCCTCTGCTGCTCTCTTTTCACTTGTTGTAACCTTTAGTTGCCTCATCAGAGTTTCCTCCAGTCAACAGATGAGCTCCCATGTTTAAGTTCTCTCTCTCTCTTTAACGTTTCCCACCCCATCAGTCCAGTTTAGTTGAGTAAATTTCATAATATAGAATGGAGGGAAAACAGGCAACATGTGTGTGCGTTCAGATCGAGCCTGGGTCTGCTGCTGCTCTGCTCCATCTGTGTGAGACCTTAATAACTGGGCTGCTGATTTATTGCCTGTACTCAGCAGTGTCTTTTTGAGAGGAGCTCAGACAAAAGGCGAGACCCCCCCCCACTGTTTTTAATAGTCCTTTAGGATGTGCAGGGGAGAGAAAGGACTGCAGTAATGTGCGGGCAAAGTGAGAGAAGATTGAGTGCCTGAAATGAAAGTAGCTGGATTGTTAAGATCGCTTAAAGGATTTTGTGTTAGACAACTTTTTACATTAATCTCTTTGTTAATTACTAATTCTCCTTATTTGTTAATGTAGCAATTAAAGAAACGCTTTGTGACCATCGTTTCTAATGCCAGACGCTGTTATTTTTATTTGCCGGCCATGCTGCTGCCGTGTAAACCTCCGGTGACCCCACCCGCCCCCCCTCCGGAGGGCGAGAGTTTGCTGCCGGAGTAAAAAAACTGGTCTTATCTCTCGTCCGCCCTCTGGAGCAGTCGTGTTTTATGGGTTGTAGCTCCTTTGTGTCCTCGTCCGCTGCCTCTCCCTGATCGCTCACACTCATTCCTCATGGAAGTTGTTTGAAGGCCTAGAATAGCTTTGGAAAAGAAGACCCCCCCCCCACCCCTTTCCACCTCCTTTCCTCCTTCTCTTCTTCTTCATCTCCTTCTCCTATGTTCCCTCTTTACCGAATCCCGCCTCCGCATCATTTATCTCTGCGTCCCCTCTCTCCCCCTCTCTGCTCAGTTTAAGGGGGCCGTTAGGGGGCATCCTCTTTTCTCTCCCAGCTGGGTTTGTTGACACACAGTCAATCTATGGTTCTCTTTCACCTCTGCCACCCTTCTTTTTAACTCTCACCCCCCCCACACCCCACAGCTCGACCCTCCGCTTTCCCTGAACAGTAAAGCTGCCACAGCTGTGGACTGTATTAGCATAGCTGCTGAGGAGCGCAGGGAGGTGGGGGGGGGGGGGGTGCTAAATATATTGCAGCAGTTACCTTTTGTTCAACAGTTGACAGGTTTAAAACATCTCAGCTCCTCTCTGTGCACTGAGCAGAAAAGGACACCCCCGTGATTTCTGTGTAACAGCTTTTTAAATATGGGACACGGAAAACAGAGGAAGAGCAAATAAAAAAGCAAAGAGCTGGAAACTGGTTAATATCTAATTAGTGCATTTTAAAACAATCCAAACAAAGAGAAAGTGCATTGAAAGGAAAACAAACAAGCAGCCACTTTTTATTTAGTTTTTATGTCTGACAATTCAAATCTCATTGGACAAATCCGAAAAACAGAAACTTCACGGCCAGGAACAATGATTTCATGTTTCACTTGAATGATTTTTGTTTCTATCTCGCTGTCAACAGGTGTGGGAATGAACAGATCCAGGTCCAGCTGCCATAAGAAAGGCCCCCAGCCTCCTGCAGTCCCCAGGATAACCCGCAGCTCCGTCCCCCAGGTCCGACCCACCGACCCAGCAGAGAGCCAGGACTCTGGGCCGGGCCCGTATGGAAAACTGCGTAAGAAGCAGGCGGACTCGGCTCTGGCACAGGACCTCAGCAAGATGAGCGTGAGCGGACAGAACGTTGTCCCCACCAGGTGAGGAGGAAGGGACTTTAAAAGAATGAGAAGGAGATGTAATTGCTGTTATTGATAAAAAATGACCGAGGCGATAAATTAAAGATATCGATATCGTCAAGATCAGAGAAGAAGGTCCTTTATGTTAGTAATTAAACACATTAACCCTACATACACTTAAATACCAAAATACATAGATTCTAAATGAAACCACACAAATGAAACCTATGTTCAATTTCCCTGCTCTGTGAGGCTGTACTTTAGTTTACTGGCATGCTGATTTTAAGAAGTTAACATTTGCTAAATGACACTAAATACAAAGTATAGTGGAGACTGATGAGTCTCTGCAGGTGTCTGAGGATTCTTCCTCTGAGGAACATAGTCAAGTACAGAATTAATTTCTCTAACATTAACACCAAAGATCAACTTCCCTTGTGTGATTTATTTTCTCTCACACGGCCATAAGCAGTGAGTGAGGCTACGATCTCTACTTTCCATGAAGGAGAAATGAAGAAGGAGAGTCTGACTGAAACTTGAGGCCTGAGAAATATTTAGATTTGCATGAACCTGGACCATGCAAACGATTTCAGACCCATTCAGGCTCCACCCTCTTGTAATTTGGATAGGAGAGAGATTGACAAACTAATTTTCATGTTGGTGGCGGTTACACATGGGGTTTATTTAATGGAAAGAATGAAAAGGTCTCAGCATGTGTTTATGTGTCTTTGCTCGTCCCACTCTCCAGTAAAGAAAAGACGTCCAAAGACCCTGTGCAGGATGGACAGTCCTCTGGGTCCGGATCTCCTCAGGGCATCCCATCTACCTCTGCTGCCAAGCCCTCGTCCCGGGGGGGTCTGGCATCTGTGGCTCGGCTGGTGAAGCTGGGACGCTGTAAGAATGTGGTGGTGGTGGCTGGAGCGGGAATCAGCACGGCCAGCGGCATCCCAGACTTCAGGTTGGTGTCTCTGGGTTTACTCTCTCTGCTCCCGCTTGTTTTCTCTGTTATTACCTTGATTGTGCTTCACTCTTCACCCTGAAGTGTAAACCTGTGTTGTGTTTATGGAAACTGTCCGGTGTTTCAAAAAGATGTATAAAGGACAGTGTGTAGGATTTATCGGGATGTATTGGCAGAAATGGAATATAATATGAGTGTGTTTCCATTACCTTTGAGCCTATTATATCTACATCAGGAGTTGGTCGTCCACAATGTTTCTACAGAAGCTCAGAAAGGACAAATCAAAATGTCACCTGAAGGCTTCGGTAGATTCTCTGTCATGCTTGGTGGGAGAGGCAGATCTTACGATTATTATCATTAGTTGCAATCAACACCTTCACCACTAGATGTCACTAATACCCACACATTGAACTTTTTTTGCCCTATGGAAAAACACGAGATCAGCTGCTTTCCATCAAACGAAAATGTGAAAAATGTTTGGTCGTCCACATTTGTTTTTCAGAACTCCAGGCACGGGTCTGTACGCCAACTTGGAGAAGTACAACATCCCGTACCCAGAGGCCATCTTCAACATCGACTACTTCTCTGATGACCCGCAGCCTTTCTTCTCCCTGGCCAGAGCTCTGTATCCTGGGAGCCATCGACCCAACTACATCCACTATTTCATCCGCATGCTTCATCACAAAGGGCTGCTGCTCCGCCTCTACACACAGAACATCGACGGACTGGAGAAATGTGAGTGAGCAGAAAAACAGCCAGAAATAGATGTTTAAAAAACGTACACACAAAATAACATGTAGTCTAGATTAGGGTTGCAAAATTCCGGGAATATTCAAAGTTGGAAACTTTCCATGGGAATTAACGGGAATATACGGGAATTAACAGGAATAAACAGGAATAAACTGGAGATGTTGTGGGTAATTTACCTTGTCATATACGGACATAAATATAAACATTTTGTTTTGTCATAGACTGAAACTTTGGGCACTTGACTATATGCTTCTGCATTGTTGTGTCATTCTTAACATAGGTCTTTGCACAGTATTTGCAATTGTACACAGCCTTTCCTTCTACATTGGATGGGGTGAAATGTATCCACACATGAGATAGTGCACGTGGCATTGTTCTGTAGAATAAGATGAGAAAAACGTTTGTAAAAAAACACTAATGCAATGCCAGAGATATAAATAGTTAGCCAAACAATTGGAATCGTCTGTAAACATATTTTACAATTGATGGATAAATCAATGGAAACTAGATGAACAATCCTCAATCTGCATGCTAATATGTTTCCCCCAGTGATATCATCAAAACTTACCTGCCTAGTCCTGCACACTACAGCAGGCCTCAACAGCCCTGCTGTAGTGTGAAGGATGCTGGGAGTTATCTGTGCATTAGATGGAAGAATGCACAGTGGAGGGTTGAAATTCAACATGCAGCGTGTGCTGCATTCCATCCATCTTTAAAATAGAGTTTTGAATGATGTTTTTATTGCTCAGCGTTTAATTTCCGTATTTATTTATTTTTTTCAAAATTCCCGAGCTAAACTTCCCATGGAAAGTTTCCAGAAATTTACCGGACACTTTCCGCCCCTTAGCAACCCTAGTCTAGATGCATAATGTGTATTATTGAACGGATGACCTTTATTGCTCTAAATGTCCTTCATAATATCTGATAACCTTATCACAGTATGTGGCATCCCAGACGACAAGCTTGTGGAAGCTCACGGTAGCTTTGCCACAGCTTCCTGTCACCTGTGCTACACTCCTTATCCTGCTGTGGAGGCCAAGGTGAGTCGGCCTCTCGGCTCCAACACCAGCAACAAGAGTAGTAACATGAGTACGGAGGCAGTAATATTTCCTGTATTTCTTTGTTTCCCAGCATGCTATCATGAATGGCAACGTTCCCATCTGCACATTCTGCGCCGCGACAGTCAAACCTGATGTTGTGTTTTTTGGAGAGGACCTCCCGCAAAATTATTTCCTCCACACGAAAGACTTCCCCAAAGCAGACCTGCTGATCATCATGGGCACGTCCTTACAGGTAGACGCCAACGTTTTTACTTATAATAGACTTCATTAAAGTAGGTAAATGTTAAGCTCTTTTTTTTATGAACTCGTTGTGTCAGATCGAGCCATTTGCCAGCCTGGTGAACACGGTGCGCTCCACTGTCCCACGTCTCCTGCTGAACCGACACGCCGTGGGTCCCTTTGTGAAGACCCCACTGCGGAGAGGAGACCATTTGGAGCTGGGCGACTTGGAGGACACAGTCCGGAGGTTTGCTGAAATGCTAGGCTGGAACGACGAGATCACAGAGCTGATGAGGAGTCAGGAGACGTCGGTGGGTTTCGCCTTGAGCTCAAGCTAAACAAGTCGTAACACTAAGGTACTTGACTCTAAAGGCATAATCTCCCTCTTCCCGTACAGATGTCTTGTGAAGGCAGGGTAATGTCCGAGCCTCCTGGTCTGATGGAAACGTCCGGGCCCACACCGGGGGGGCAGAGAGCAGCCAGCAGCGGCAGTGAGGAGACCGACTCTGAGACGGACAGCAAGAGTTCTGCATCATCCAACATGAGCCACTGACTCTTCAGGTTTCAGACAGTGACACAGGAACATTTTGCGACAGTTTCCTCTCTGTTAAGTTCACACTAAGACTTTCCTTCAGTTTAATGTATTCATTTAAATTCAAATTATGTTATTTTATTCAGAGTTTGATGTTCATATGTACAAATGAAAAGGTTTTAACTACTTCAACCACATTTAAAGCACTTATTATGATGTGGGTGAGGCTCCGTTAAAGTCTGATCCCTGTAAAAATAAATAAAATGTTTCTCCAAGTTTTTTTTATACAAAAGCAACAACTTGTTTATGTCTGATATACGCACATTGTATTTTAAGCAATATTTAATAAACGTCTTGTGTCATTTGCATCTTTTCTGTTGCATGATTCAAAAAAACCACAAACATTAACTTATTCTCCAATTTATTAACTTTTCAGTGGATGACTGACTACATAAAATAAAAGTGGTGCTATTTACAGTTTGTAAGTGTGCAAAAACAAAAAAAGGGATTCTAGTAACATAGTCTTTGCAGAGTGTGATCAACATGCAGTTTAAATGTATCCAACGATGATTGTGCAGAAAAAACAAGGCATTTACATGTGTGAGAGAAGAAACTGATCCACAAGTGACAAATTAAAGGGAAACAAAACAAATGGCCACTGGATGGTTTGATAACAATCGAAATTGTGCGACTTTTATGCCTTTGCAGACATGATGCATTGAAGCTGTTCAGCCTTAAACCTTCCTAAGACACGTTTTCTCTTTAATCAGTCACATTATCCACATTAGTTTATGTGAGGAGACAGTAGTGGTGATTCACAGGCCAGGTGTAAAGTGGGCTCAGGATTTAACAACTGAGCCGTCACCACAGTATGTGATCATGAAACATGTTCTCTGGTTTAAGCAACATTCAGTTTCTTTGGATTGTAATCAGCGATAAATTTGTATTCCTTTAGCCACAAAGAACCAAAGATTGTAGCTCGGAGGCCAAATCTGTTGAGTATCCTAACACGCATCTGACTTCAGAGATGGCACTTTATTGGTTTTAATCAAAGTGTACCAACAAAAAGAAATTATATATATATATAGACTTAACTGGATTTTTTATAAAATTAGCAAATATTTCAATATAGAAAACAAATCACATTACTCAAACGGATTTAACATCATGCAGATTTGGCAAGAGAAATGTAGATAAGAAAATCAATTCTTTGAAAACAATTTGTTAACTAGTGTTGTACCATCCATTCAAAACAATTTGAATTCACTTCTTGCACCAAACACCTTCCAGTGACGTAACAGCGAGCCAACAAGCCCCGAATTCAGAAAGTTTCCTTGGCTACTAACTGATGTGCAGCATTCATGATAATTACACAAACTAATAAAGACTCGCTGTGAGCTGCGAGTTCAAACTATCCACACGGACATCAATCCTCAGGTCCGGTCCGGACAGGCCACGTGATTTAAACCCAGGAGAAAATTCACTGTCATAAGTTCATGTTTAATGTGTGTTGTATTATGTGCACTTGAATTATCTCCAAATACAAACAGCAGACAGAACATGTAGCAGAAACAAATTAAGAAATAAAGTGAGAAACAAGAAGCACATGTGGAGGAATGTTAATTTAGATTCAATTACACTTAAAAAACCAGGACAACAGTGTTTTCAATGAGAAACACAAGATCCAGCAAAATGTATGATATTACCTTTACCCACTCAACTCAGGGAGCCGGAAAATAAGCGATGAAGGTGCAACAGTAACCACGGAGACCTCCGATGCTTTGTGGTGCATCACGCATCAAGTCCACTTCGGCTTTAAAGAAGTGCTTACGGCAGCAACACGGCCCCAAAAGTCTCCTGTGAAATCAGCTGTGTCCCACTTCAGGGCTCCGTCATCAGGAGTTGTTTTTCTGAACTGAAGAAGTTGCGACAGGCGGAAAATTCGACCCAAATTCCATTAGATACTCTTTGAATTAGGCTGAGAAAAGGACAATGTATTTGCAGGCCTCTGTTTCCCACAATCCACTGCAGGTTGGTCAATTGTTTGACGTGGTTTAACCATGTTGCCTTCACAAAATTGCAGAATATGACTTGACCACATCACCTGAATTACCTGAACATCAGAACCTGTAGTGTTAACTCCGCTCCGCTAATTTGGGGCAACTTCCTGGTGATGAACTGAACTGTGTTGAAAAGTGAAGCTGCTGTTAGTTTGGGTTTCTGTGAGTAGAAGTCAGATAAATCATCCACAATACTGATGGCTGTCAATTTAAATAAACTTAATTTATAGGGAGCTATCAGAACAGTATAGTGGGTGTTTTGTCTGACTACAACTTAAAATGAAATGCTTTCTGATCCAGCACCTGTACTTTTTATTTTGTGACTGCTCTATACTCTGTGTGTCTGTGACGTTTAGACTTTCTCTTTTAGAGGTTCAGCTTATAGGTTCTCTGAAGGACCCCCCTTCATGGTGCAACTCTTCAAAAGATCCAAGCCCTTGAAATGGGACACAGCTTTAGATGTGTTGGGGCCTGCTGGGCTGAGTCTGGAAAATGTGGCCTCGGCTGTGCAGAGCACTAGTCAGAGTCTGATCCTGAGTTGTCTTCAGACGGGTCACAGAGCGTTTCTTCAAGAGGAGCTAACGTCCCGTCCGGCCTGACGCCCATGGGCCGAATCAGGTTCTGCCTGCAGACACAAAAACAAAAACATCAGGCAAACACATCTGCAGCTGGATGAACTGTTGTTTGATAAGATCGCCTCAAACATAGAACTGATCCTCATCGACTTCTTATATATTTTAATAGTAAACGAAATTTGAAGTAAAATTCTATGGCCGGGACCTTTTGTGTCAGTCTTAAAGAGAGCTTTCACTTGTACATCTTTACTCTCTTACATCCACAACTCGAGGACCCTCACTCAACAAACCCCTCCCCCCTTCTCTATGGACACTGGCCCCTGTCGGGCCATCCTCTTTCTCCCCCCCGGCCCTCGCCCCCTCCTCTCCTGTGGCAGTTTAATTACAGGATCAGCGCTCAGCCTAATCTCCTCAAAGCCACGGCCGCCCCTTCATACTAATCCAATTATACCTGCACTTTGTGTCACCACTCCCTCCCTGATGATTTATCATCAAAGATTTAAAGAGGACCCCGTTTTCATTCATCTCAAAGATTCAAACACGAGCGGCAATGTAATTCCTCCAATTAAATTTAACTTATCCTGGGAAAAAACTGCAGGTTAAGTTCTTAAAAGAGAAATTGAGGAGAACGTAAGGTGGCTAAATCTGAGAATATTGTAGCATTGAGTTGATATATTTCCACTGAATAAATCTGCAGAGGCATCACCTGTCTCCAGCCTCAGCCATCATTTGTCAAAGTCAGTAGAATGAGAACTAACAAGACCTAACAAACAAAAACATGAAGCATTCATCTCTACCAATAAGAGCAAAAGAAACCTCTGCTCCTCATCAGTGGCAGAGAGGCTGGCAGATGTGAGGGGGTGTTGGTTGTGGTCGGGTGGGGGGGTGTAAAAAATGTGCTAATTGGAGGATCAGTTAAGCAGTTAGGGGAGCACATTCTTGTCGGGCTTTGACCGATCTCCCCAGAGCGGCAAGTGTAGTGAGGAAGCACCTCTCGGTCTTCACCACATCTCCTTAAAACTCCTTCACTGAGGAGGAGAAGAAAGAGGACGCAGCCTCAGAAAGGAATCTTCCTCTTCTGGCCACACGTGCCTCATTACAGCTCAACCCCCTCTTTGGCTCCACAATGACGAGGTCAGCTTTATTATGTCTGCGCATTTGTTCACCCGTGTCTCTTCCTCTTCGTCCACGTTCCATCTAAATTGCTTTGTCTAGCTGTACCTCTGTCTCAGTCCACTCCCTGTCTGGCTTTTCAGAATGAGAAGAATAAAGTCAGGACACGTGTTATTATTAAAAACCTGAATGCGACACATAAAGGAGCCAGGACCAACAGGCCGACTGTGTACCAATTAGGTGATAATTAATGGAGAGGTGGTAATGATGTTGCAGTGGCGTCCTGGCAGCTTCCATTTCCTCCAGCTGAATGCTGCTGCGTGCTGGAAGTCCAGGCCTAATTGAAGCTGCAGCTAATGGCAAGAGATTCTTCCTATGATGAATCAGTTGGCAGGGAGCGAGCTCACTGTTACTTTTGTGCAGGCATCATGCTCGACTAACGTTAGCTTCTGCTCGCTAAGGAAAGGTCAACATAAATGCAGAAGGGCCCTTTGCAGAGGGAACAATAACGAATATGAATAATTTGAGCAGGGGAAGCAGCAAAGGGAAAAGTTAATCATGTTAGTCTTTGCCTTTGCAAAGGTAAAATAATTGTTTGTCAAAGAATTCCGTGATGTTTTTCTGTTAGTTTCTTACAATACCTGAAAAAACTTTTTTTTAAACCAGTCTATTCTATTTTCCATTGCACACAGATGCTCTCCACCATCACAAATCAACAAATCCTCCAGAGTAGACATGGCAACACGCACACTGTGATTTCTCTCATACTATGGCCTCCAGTTATATACAGTACACAGTAGCATAAACCTGCCCAAACAAATCTGTGAGGCCACATGGACAGGATTTCTTAAACTTATCCTCAGTGCCGTTTCTGACTTTAATGCCAATGTTAACTTCAATATAAATGATCCAGTACATTTAGCTCATGATCCAAGTGTTGATTAAGATTCTGCAGCCTCGAGCAGAAGCTTTCTTTACCTTGACAGCTTGTCAAACATATTGACCAGTTTCTGGGCCTCGTACTCCTTCTGCTCCTCCGTCATCTCCTCGATGGGGTTCGTCATGGGCTCCTCCACGTGACCAGTGATGGGGTTGATGCTGCAGACAAGGAGGAGAGTGGGCTTGATGTGCAGCTGTGAACTAACTCATACATCGTCAAGGCATAAACATCAGACTGTTACTTACAAGGGTTTGGCAGTCTTGTATTCTTCTGTGTCCGAGTCTTCATCATCGGAGTACTGAGTCTCTCCTCTCCCTCCTGCAAGAAGTCCTCGAGCCACCAGGAGTCCTGCTGCGTTTCCATATCCTGTGTACTTCAGCAGGTTGTCCACTGGAAGAGGACAGCATAAAGACACAAGAGTGTGACATTATATATAAATGTTCATGTGTGAGCATAAAGCAAGATGGAGTTATATTTATAAAGCAGTCTAAACTAAACTACAGACACATTATCCCCACTCTTTTATTCTCTTATTTGATCTGCTGTATCCCCTGTTCTTACCGCTCTCTTTGCAGAGAACGAAGAGAAACTCTGCAGCCATCTGCTTCACACCCATGTCGACATGAGTCATAAGGCGAACCAACTTGTTTCTGACGGTGGTGCCAATCTCTGGCCGGACTTTCACTTCTTTCAGTGGGGGGAGTACCTGAAAATACAGAGATTTCCAACAGCTCAGAATCAAGTTTTTCTGCCATCATAACCAAGCTATTAAACCCAGTTACAGCTGAATGCACACACACTTTACCACCAGGCCTGTGACTGTACCTGAGTTTTGATATATCTGCGGAACTCTCTGTGTTGTCTGGATCCTTCAGTCATAAGGCTGAGCACCGGAGTGAGCCCCTCTTTGTAGTTGGAGCCCTGCTTGTAGTGACACAGACAAAAAGGACTTCACACGCGGCACGAACTGAAACGCTGGATTAATGTCCACCGGTAATACACATGGTTAATATGAGGGAGATGGAGGTAAAGACAGAGGACAGGTGAGAAGTTGAATATACATGAAATTAGAAAGACGAGAGAACACCAGGTAAATCGTGTCACATTGGCGTAGCAGCTGTTTAGGACAAATTAACTGTATGTGTCCAATTAAGAGACCAACCAGGGACTTAAACTATGTTTGATATTTTCCTTGAATATAATATACAGCAAAATTCCCCCAAAATGTGTCCCAAATCTGCTGCTTGCAAGAGTCCTGAAATGCTTTATAGTTTACATGCAAAATGTTTCCTTAATATTTTATACGGTCAGTTTCAATTGCACTGTAATGTAGTATATTTCACAAACCGTACTAATATTTAGGATGCATCACAGTTTTGGATTAACTATCAACAACACATTAACACAAATAATGTAACAATTAATGCGCAAACTATCAGACTGTGAGCTACAGTCAGACAGTGAGCTACAATCCTCCCTATGATCACTGCAGAGGATGAACTTTACCTTGTCGATCCTTTTCTCCATGAAATCCAGTAACATCTGAACTGCATCCATGTTTTTCCCACCATATTTCTCATGTCCACCCTGGACAGGCACTTCGATTAACACATCCAGGCAGGACACGGGCAGGTTGTTAAGCAAGTTGACAGCATGGCTGGTAATAAAAAAAAAAAACACTTTTAATTATTTAAACCTTTTTGATTCTATCCTGTGGAAGAATGTTAAAGAAGTAAATAGAATATATAGTTTTAAGCTTTGGATCAGTTTGCTTGAGAAGAGTCAAAGACCCTGATGCCAAAGGACTGCGATCGCATATTGTTTTAAATCTACACTTTAGAGGAGCTGGTCAGAAGCTGCCTGATGACTTCACAATGTGATCTCATCACTTCTCATGATAACTTCTCTAACACACATCTGTACCACATTATTTAATCCGACACAATGCAATGTTGTGCAGACGGCTACAGAGCAGTAGAGAGATACGAGGATTTAAATAGTTTTCCATTCTGTAGTGTGCTGCTGTGTTTGGTACAAAAGGGGAATCTGTGAATAAAACAGAAAGTTATATACGTTGTTAATTAAAACCCAGAGTTTGGGGCTAATTTGTTAACCATTTTCTCTTCAAATATTCAGAGGAGAAAAATGGTCCTTGGCATTGATTTGCTTGTCTCAGTATACTTAGTTATGATATGATATGGAAATGTGTGTGGTTAAAAGTTGACTTATAAACTGAGAAAAACATTTGTATTTTTCTGGTCTAAAATAAATGTTCCTCCTGTGAAAAAAGTTCCACATTAGCCAATAAGAGATAATTGGTGAAACTATGGTGCAAGAGTGGTGCAAACGGATTTAAATAACAAAAAGACTAAAATAAACGACAGACTAAATTTGGAAGTTGAATTTGACAAAATAAATCCTAATTAACTCAACGCATTGTAACTACATAAAAACGACTTGTTCTACCCTCAGCCCCAATTTCGACATAGACCGGATCTGTTACTTATTCACATTTAAACAAACTACCACTATGTTAATTGTGGTCATTGGGCCAGAATCCCAGGAGCAGTTCAGCCGCCAGTCTGACAGGTAATGAGGAACATCAGTCACTTTTACGTGACACTGTTTGAGTTTGAATCCGGGGCCATAGATTCTTGGCATTCCTGCATTAAATTACCTTTAGAATAAGATACTGCTGCCGTATAACGACCGCTAAGAGCATTTAGAAGATGAAACACCCACTAAGGCTCCAGAGAAACATCTTTGCTGTGGTGTTTTTCCCACGATACTGAAGTCTACCAGATATCAGTCTTCATTTGTAGTGAGCTGCTAACTCACAGCTGCTCAGTGGACACTCTGGGCTTGTGGAGAGTTGGTGCTTACATGCGAGTCACAGCAGGGGATGTTCCAGTCGGTTCACGGATCTGGTTATTTCCCTGTCCTTTGTCTGTCTGTGTGCGTTTCTATGCAAATCAGTTTCAAATGACGTTTGCCAAATATCTTGGCTGTTGGTCTTGTTTCTCTTTCACAGGTCATAAAGTGCAGAGCGCTTCTATTCAGCTCTCCTACCTGTGGGCCTCCTCTGTTTTCTCCTCCGTCTCAGTCCTCAGCATCAACAGATGACGCAGGATGGCAGTGATTAGCCGCAACTGGTGATCATCCTCCTGACAAATAAAGGAGTTTTAGAAACAATAATATCAAGAAGGCTGTTTTATTGTGAAGAAAATAAAAAAGACTCAAGCAATAAAGTTAAACATGTTCAAACTACAAGGACGGGACCCTAAAAGCAAATGCCCAGCTTTAAAAATAGGAACTTGAATATTTTAAGAGGTGGACTAAAGAAAGATAAGAGCAGAGGACAGCAGCGTTCTAGGGTGAAGGATTTTTCTTGGGATCTTGGAATTTGTAAAAGATGATCGAGGAGGGCAGGGTCCTACATGAGTCTAAGAGGTTAAATCATATAAAGCCATTAGGACTTACACTGTGTTAGCGCCTCCCTTTGTAGTCGTGTGGGCCTTTCAGTGCAAGTTGCATGAAATGTAGCATGTTTGAAATCTTCTTAGAAAGAGTTCCAAGTTTAATTATCATAATCTAAAATCTACTGTAACTACACACTATTACTACAAGACTGACAATATTACTACGATACTGACATATTGTCTAACAGTGTATTTTTCATATCTCATCTAATCTGATTCACAGGGAAAGAAGATAACATTTCTTGTCTGTTTATTAAAGAGAGAGAAAGTATAAGGTGCCAAACACTGGAAAATGCTCCATTTTAGTGAGTGGCACCAGTCTAACCATATCTGTGCTTTCAAAGGTTTACATATCAGGATTTAGTGGAACTGATGCAGGACAAGTTTAATATGGAGACAAATAAATGGCTTGTATTTCACCCTTTATTTTGTTTTTAAGGTTAGTGCATCTTGTTAGGGCCCCGACTGAACCTCAAATTTTCTTGGTGGACACTTTGAGTTGTTGTAGGTAGAAAAGAACAAGTATTATAACATTAAAGACGGCTGTGGACCATTTATACAAATCTGTTCATGAAGTCTCCCCCGAACGTCTCATAATAAAGTCACACGGACTGACGCGACTGCCCCCCCTGGCCCTTTAGGTGCCACACTGGTCACAGCTTCAGTAAAGGGATTGTGTGTAAACTGAATGGTGAGGTTAGGTTTTATGTGTGTTTAATGTCACATGTACATTTCAGGGAGTCAGCTGACCAAGGCTTACTGACTCACTGGGAGTGAATTAGCAGTGAGCGGCGTCTTCCTCAGAAGGATGCTACCAGAACTAATGGTTGGTGAGACATAACTGGCGGTTGTGGGGATCAAATGAATGATCGTTGTGGTCCTAGACAGTCGAATCCATAATTGACCAAATGACAGAGCCAGAAAAACATATCTTCTCTAGCCTGGGTGCCAGACGAACTTAGCCCCGCCCACAACATTTTTTGGTCGGGAAGTTCGGTCTGGAGTCGCTCCGTTGGCGAGAAATTATCTCCTAACAGAAGCTGTTCGGACCAATCAAATTGTCCGGGCGGGCTTTATACAATGATGGACAGATGATCAACAGTTACGTAATCAACTACGTCATCAAACAGCGCTTGGGTTGACTTTGTTTTCCACAAACATGCCTGCCGCTGGAGAGCTGAGATGTGTCGATGCTGCCATTGAGTCTGTTTCAGCAGACATCGACAGCGCATTCATTTTGAAAGAGGAACAGAGAAACGCGATCAAGGCATTTGTAGATCGAAAAGATGTTTTTGCCGTCCTTCCTACGTCACATACTACGTTGCCCTGATTGGTTGTAGGTCTATCCAATTGAGCGAAGAGGCATTTTTTTCCCTGGTGCGGTTGAAACACGCCCCATAATCACAGCCCAATGGATCGGTCTCAGACTCATATTCTCACTAGAATAATGAGTCTGACAACATCAGGCTCTTACTGACTCACTGGGAGTGAATTAGCAGTGAGCTGCGCCTTCCTCAGAAGGATGCTACCAGAACTAATGGTTGGTGAAACATAAATGGCGGTTGTGGGGATCGAATATATGATATTTGTGGTCCTAGACGGTCTAATCCCTAATTGAGCAAATGACAGAGCCATGAAAACATATCTTCTCTGCTCTGTCAGTGCAAACCCTGATTAGTGACGAGCAATGGGAGCTCTTACTGTAACATTACACACTGTCACAGCTTTACAACCGGCGGACACACTCACCTCCCCAGCATCGCACAAAGTGAGGTTGAACAAGGCCTTCAGTGCCTCCATCGCTCGCTCGTTGTCCTCTGCAGGCATGGGCAGCGCCTGCGGATCTGGAGGAGCAGCCTCATAGGGGCCGACCCAGCGCACGTCCAGGGTGTGCTCCAGGACCTCGGTCAGCAGCTTCACCGCGTGCCTCTCTATCCTCAGCACCCCCCTGACATCGGGACGCAGGGCGGAGAGCAGGAAGAGGAGGCGCAGTGTGAACAGGCCCACCTCGTGGTGCCATGTGCGGGCCGAGCGCAGGCTGGCACACAGGCCGTTGACCAGCTGCACGTCCACACTGACCTGCTGGGCGGCCGGACTGTTGAGGATCACGTTGCTGAGACACTTCAGCGCCTCCACCACCACCCGCTCCTCCTCCTCCGAAGCGTCTCCCTGTGAGCTTGTCTGGTCGTCACCTAGTGGTGGGGGAAAAAATCAATTCTGTTCAGTATCGCGATATTTTGCGCCTGCGATTATATCGATACTGTAGCACAAAGTATTGCAATATTTAAAAAAAAAAGCAAGCTGGCTGGCAAAGCATGACGAGGAGATTTTCAGAGTTTAAAAGATACCTAGTGTGTATGCGGAAAGGATGTTCTCCACTGCAGGAGATAAAGTAACGGCCCAGAGGAGAACTTTAACATCTGAGCATGTTGACCAACTCCTTTTTCTGAACAAAAATGCCAATATTCCCAAAAGAATTTAACATTTAGGGTCATTACCTTGCAGGTCTCAATTTGATTGAAGCTCTAGGTTACTCTTATTTATATGATTGAGCTCAGTGTTCATGTGAGAGGTCTCCTATTCAGAAAATAATTACAAAGGTCCTGTGTCCTGAATGTTCAAGGACAAAGTTTTTGCACTACCCATTCTTAGTTTTTGCACTTCAGTTAATGTGTAGAAGACAATGTTGTTCACAGAATTAAATGTGACATTTGGGAGAGGCGGTGGACTAGTGGCAGAAACCTGGACTACTGGCAGAAAAAGGTCTCTGCTGGTTCGACTCCACGGAGTTACAACAAAAACTTACCTGGATGGAATAACAACAAAAGACAAACCTGGATCTGTCCAAAAAATCAAAAGACTATTCTCCCTACCCTGTCTAGTGCCCCTGAGCAAGGCACCTTACTCCCCCAACATCTGCTCCCCGGGCGCCGTACATGGCTGCTCACTGCTCTGTGTGTCCTGCACCAGATGGGTTAAAAGCAGAGGACAAATTTCCCTCAATTGCATGAGTGTGTGCATGTTTGTGCATGTGTGTGGGACAAATACAAATGTATCTTATCTGAAGTGAGTTGAGCAGTCTTATTTTCCTCATTTTTTGTAATGCCTTTGAATAATATGGGGGACATGAATCGCAGAATTGAATCGCAATACTTGCACTATCGCAATATATCGCAGAATCGCAATACTATTGAATCGTGGCCCAAATATCGCAATACTATTGAATCGTCACATTTTTGCCAATTCCCACCCCTATCGTCACCTCCTTCCTCTCCTGCACACAGCCTGGCCAGCCCCCCCAGGGTCAGCATGCCCTCCCGGGTGGCCACGGGGGCGAGGACACGCTTGTCTCTGGACAGGATGCGGAGGGACTCCAGACATGTCTTCTGACAGCCGGGCTGCACCTGCCTCCCCAGCACTGACAGCACACTCTGACACAGCTTCTGTGGAGGAAGCAGGAGGAGAAACACTCTGATCACCAGGAGACAGGAGCAGATCTGGGTCATTCAGAAAGGAGCAGCTCAGATTCACGGTGCTTACACTCCGCAGGGCTTCTTCCTGTGGGTCGAACGTGAAGATGTGTGTGTTCTGAAACAGAAACGATGCACATTGGTGAAACAGACACACACACACACATATGAAACACGTCTTATCACACATGTTTGGTGTGGTTTTCATCTGTCATACAACACAACACACATGGCACATTAGTCCTACAGGGCCTCAGCACATCCAACCACACATACATGTCAATAAGAACATGGGAGAACCAGCTGATGCTAACACTGCTGTTCCTCTGACAGGCAGCATTAGCATCTCCAGCTCTCCATGGCTGCTGGGAACCACACGCTACACACACGTCGGGCTCATTCATAGTTTACTCTGCTGATGTATCGACGACGCAACCATCTCATGTCGCTGCTTTCATTCGGTTGAGTTTTGCCAACAAAGTGTTTAGCTAACTCACGGCTAGCATAGCTGCCCGGCTAGCTAGCTAGCGTTAGCGCTGCGGTTTGTTTTGGTTGACGTAAAAAAGAGAAAGCGGAGCCGCTCCTCACCTCTCGGTTGTACTGACGCAGCAGCTCCTCGGTTTCCTGCTCGTTGTTCGATTCCAGCTGCGACAGGATGGCGTTTAAATCCATGGTGAACACAAGCAATGGACGAGTAGAACAGGCAGCTGGTTGCTGACGTTACCCGCGAGTGTTGTGAAGCTAGCGAGCTAGCTGCCTGGCTAGCCTGGAGAGGGAGGGAGGGAGGGCGTGTGTGTCACCATCAGCTGCTCTCCTCTGAGTTTATTCAATGTTGTACAGTTATACAATATACATACATATATCATATTCCACACACCAGTAAACTTGTTGTATACTATTTACTATACTTTATACTACTGCACAAAACACAGCATATCTAATTTGTAATACTCCCATTACTGTATCCTGAGGTGAGGTTACTTTATTAGTACCCGTAGGTAGATTTGTTTTGCAGCCAATAAAAGAGGAGGCATCCATCCAAACAGAATTCAAAATGGTAACACACAGAAAAGAAGATTACGAAAACAAAAAGTGCTCAAATGCTTCACTATCAATAGATATTGGTGATGGAGCTGGCTGACCTCTGTAACTGTCTGGTGTACTGGGACCATTTCACAACCTGACTCAGTCTGTTTCTACCCTTCAAAGACAGGTCACCAAACCATGTCACCAAAGAAAAGGATAAAACAGACTCAACACAAGCCTGATGAAGTAGTGTCAGCATGGTTTTGTCTATATGATGAGACAAAACCTTATCACTTAAACCAGGTGTGAATGACGGTCTCCTGCAGGGACATGTGGTTTATGCACATGTGTAACAAGACAACATGTGATCCATGTGTTTTGCTCAAGGAAAATACACAAAAAGAGTGAAAACGAACACAGGTATATAAACATGGAATCATCCAATAAGCAGCCAGCTTTATTAGTTAACCATTTAAAGCAGGAAGTGTACAGGAAACGTGTTAATTGAGAATCGTGACATTATCTTAGTTTTTTTAATTTATTTGTTTTTTTAATTTAATTTTCATTTTAGCTCCTGTGCAGAAGCGGACTGCGCAGGATTAATTAATTAAATTAATTAATTGATTTTTTTGTAATTTACATAGTTTAAGATATTGTGCAACTCATAGGTGGTTGACGTTCTGCCAAATTTAGGGGTTCAGTATCTTGCCAGGGACACTTCGTTATGCAGGTAAGGAAGAGTGGGGATGGAACCCCCAACCTTCTCAACGGAAAAATCCACTCTACCCACTAGGCCACACCGCCTTTACATTAACATTAAGGATTGGATTACCTGCTTATTCCAATGAGAAGCTAAGCACAGAAAGAAGATGGACACATTATTTTGTGTATGTGTGTGTCTGTATCATTCTATGCTTTTTTTGATTCACATTTCAGAGAAAACCATTGTATTTTCTACTTTACTACATTTATTTTACAGCCTTACTTAAAAGTTACTTTTATATTGCATCTTAAATCTTAATAAAGCCTTATTGTTGTTTTTCAATATGACAGAGAGTGAGGCAGTGGTGCTGCAGATGTTTAGACTTCTGTGGATCTAGAGATCTATGGCACCACATCATTGAATTGGATCAGGATGTGTTGGCCACAGCTGCCTCACTCTTCTGGGTTTCAACCTCAGAGTTTGAATCTTCCTCCAGCAGCCCCTTAGACGTGCACAGTGAAGTGAGGACCAACAGTGTGAGCTTCTGTATTCCTTTTAAATATATATTCCTGCAGGCTGCAGCCTAGCCCTGAATATAAGTAATTCATTGTTGTCAATGCACTGTTGCATGTGACTGATACAGATGATGCACATTATCCATTTATAAATACTGCGAGTTCAAAGTAAAAAATCCAGTTATTTTCTTGTCTATAGTTTAAAAGAAAGAAAATCTATTTTAGAATATGCATTTAATCATTACGCTGCACATTTATGTTATAGTATTTGTTAAGCACGTGACCAGTTTCTTTGAAGGAGGAACATGTGCACGAGTTTCTCACAGCTGACAGCCTCCTCCTCCTGGTGCCCCCCCACTCTCACCAATCTTCCTCTGAAATCCTCAGCGGATATTGATACTGACACTCAGGTCAGGTGATTAAATCACAATGAAGGCGGCCCCCTTTTTTTTGTCCATTGCTGTAAACACGTTCTCGGTTTTTGAAAGTATCCCTTGTGAATCCCGCAGAAAGAAACAGAACACAGGGGATCTATGTTCTAATAAATACAAACCTCGGCAGGGGTCAGAGGTCAAAGGTTACGGGACTGAGTTACAATGACCTCAGCACAGCGGGACATTCTCTCTATTCAAATGTGATTCTTTCGGCAGTGTGGCCTCTGTGCTGCTGGCCCAACCCCCCCACCCCCCCATGTGTTGTCAATGGGATGCACCGAGAGAGAAGTAAAAATCACCTTCTTTTCAACATCTAAATGTGTGTGGGGATTGTGAGAGAAGGCTGAGATCACTTCATGGATTTGAGTCCAACACATATCTGAAGTTACAAAAATCAAAATATTTGACAAAAAAGTAGGATGTGCTTTAAATAATTGTATTAGCCATCTTATATTAAACATAGAAAGCAAACAGATCAGTGGAATTCCAGACTTTGCTCCAGTGCTGAAATGGATTCGGATAATTATCAAGATACAATAACAGGTTTTTGTGCATCATCTCTTGCATTTCTCCACAGACGGTATAAAGAGATAGAGAACAGAATAGACTATATTAAGAAGATACTTTGACAAAGATGAGTCACTGCTTTAGATTGTGAAATTATTTATGTGGCAACATCTTACCCACATACACATCAGTTTGGACTGTGATAGTTTAACAGTCACCACAAATGGTTTCCAGTGCTTTTATTTACAGAAGAAAGTGACTAGAATTCATGTTACTGTACACTTTGATATTTTCCCTTTTTATAAATACCCATAGGGTAATAGGTCCTCAGTTGCTTTGAGTGCATTATAAAAACACACAACCCTAATTAATGGTTAATGCGTCCTCTACTAACCATACAAAACAGAGAACAAAGTACCAGTTGTAACATAGAAAATAAAGAACAAACCATGTTACAAAGTTACAGAAAATACATACTCAAATATATATATACATATACATTTATATGTACATATATGTATATGTATATATGTGGTCACAGGGAAACAGCAGAAAAGCTTGCGACAAAACAAACTCACACAGTTGTTTCTGAGTCACAGCATTCAATCATTAAAAACACTATCCAAGATGAAGACACCTTCACACGCAGATCAAGGTCTCATGAGTTTCTATCTGTCACTCGTTAAGTTCTAGCTTTGTGCCGCTGTTTGATACCGGTGTCCCAGGAGAACGTTAAGGCAGTGCAGTTCATCAATTATCTGCTGCAGTGAGTTCACGACATGACGCTGCACAGGGCTGAGAAACCACAGACAGGGGGGTGTCACTGAGATTGTACTGGTGTCAGTAACAGGTTACAACACACTGGTCCAGCAGCCAGGGAGGTGACTGACCGGCGGCTGGTGGGAGGATGTGCGCGGTGACTTGTGAGACCGACGAGGGCAGAGGTGTACATTCCTAAAAACAAAGGCACAGCTTGGCAGCAGCATTGCACTGTCAAAATGATTTTGCTGCAAGTTTTGACAATCTGTATGATTTAATAGGTTTCTTCCACCGCTTGCTGAAGAAACTTTTGACAAACACCGAAATCATCAGCGTGATTGACGGAATGAGTCTTTTCGAATTGTCTGTACGTCCACACCATGATTCCTTTTACCTTGCATCGGTACTCTCCGCTCTCTGCTCCTCCTTCATCTACTTGATTGGAAGTGTCCAGAGACTTTGCATCCACCTGTGTGGCAGGTCTGGAGCTCGTACATAGCAAATCAGAGTTTGAAGGTTATTTAGCCCAGCCTGTGGTGGCCTCTCCATTGATATAGGCGAAGCCGGGGAAATGCTGCGAGTGTTCGTACTCTGAGTTCCTGCGTGGGCCCAGGGGGGAGTACATGTCCCCAGAGGCGGCATAGCGGGATGAATGCATAGGTGGGCTGGTGTAACAGCTGTTGGTCGGTGACACATCCGGCCAGCGAGAGGCCACAGGTGTGGGGTGCAACCGAGGAGTGCTGCCCATCAAGCAAGGCTCCATCCGAGACATCTGACCGTTGAGTTGGTACTGTTGAGGAGAAGAAGAGGAGAGACGTGAGTGGAATACAAGTCATCACACGTTTTAACTTATTAACTGAAACACTAATTTTCTCAGATCACTTAGAGAAGACATAAGTCCCATGTCCTCCAAGCTTCAGTCCTGTTCATATTATATGTGAAGCTGTGATAACCATGTAACCTCGGGTGTGAACTGACCCTGCCACCAATCATTTCCTGTCAGGAGCAATTGCTTTACAAGTTTTAGCAGACTGGACAAAATAGAAAATTAGGCCACTTAAGAAAATTAGACATCAGCTGGAAAACTGCTCTTCCTGTGTTATTGTTGTTGCCCTTGGTGCCCGACCACAAACACCAGCTGAGGAAATCTGCGTGTGGACGGAAATATTTTCGGACAGATGTGGATCCGACAAAGTTTTCTATCGGTTTCAGCTCCATCTCTAACCTCTCGTACGCACAAAGCTCCGGCATTGTGCCCGATTTAAGCTCAGACGGTCTTTAAAACAAAAAAAGGAAGTCAGACCCTTTTCCCTTTTCTCACTAAATATAAACACGACAGTCGAATCCATTATGGGCGACCACGGCATGGAAAAAGACAGTCGCTGCAGGTCAGAGAGCAGAACAGACGCCTCAGCTGCCTCTTGTTCACAGGCAGAAAAGAAACCATTGAATAACAATATTTTAATAAACGCCCCCTTGCCCTGCTCTTTGGCGACTGGCTCAAACAGATGAAGAGACTATTGAGAGCTGGAGAGAGGAGTAACAGAGCAGGGCCCCTCTCTGCCCCGGCCGGGCCACCTTTCACTTCTATGCTTCCGCTGTGTGGAGGAGAGGCTGATTCTGGGACTTTAAGAAACACGCTGAGCGCTAAGGCCCCGGTCGGATCTCCTCCTGCTGAACGAGCAGCTGAAGCTCGAGGACCCTTAACAGGAAATTACCAGCAGAAGAGTGAACTCTCACCAGCCGGGACATTAGCTGGAACACCCCCGACTCGTCATAACAACACCTCACTCAAGTGTAGGTCTGTCTTCACAGGACAGTTCAGAGACAGCCTGATGATATTCTCATTCAAAAATCAAATGCACATGAGCTGCTAGTTGACAAATAAGGAGTACTTTATTATATATTAATTAAATAGACATAATTTTATAAAAACTGTATCCTGACATGTATTACAGGACATAGTTATAGTCTCAGGCTTCTTCTTCATCTTTTTCTTCTTATCAACTAAATAACTAATTAAACTATCCCATAATTTCATATATATAACATTATATTCAGAAAATGTGCATAATTTTGCATAATGTGTACTTCAGTTTTTAATTTAGCTGATTTGTTAACTTAATATCTCCAGTTAAAGTATTCTCTCATCAATGATGAGTAACTTATAAAACTGGTCATTTAACTTAATACAGTGAATATATATAATATGATATATAAACACTTTAGTTGCCTGAATTGTTTCATCTATATTTGTGATTTACACTTTAAAAACTCGTGCCTACACTACTGATTAATTAAATTCAATTAGCGAATTCATTGACTGATTGCTATTGGCTGGTCTTTGTGGTGACGGACACTGACCTGTGCAGATGAGCGGTGGTAGGCGGAGTAGTGAAGGGGGGCGGGGAGCGCCGGCTCGTGGGCCAGACTCGGGTACTGGCTCTGGATAGAGTGAGGATGCTGGTTGGCGTAGCTGCCGTAGTTGTAGCTGCCAGTATACCTAGAATACAGTCAGCAATGTGTTAAAAAAAAGTATTCAGCAAAATGTACTTGTTTAGTTACTAGTTTCCTAAGCGTACTGAAACTTAACATAATCGTGAAAATCATGTAATTACCCATGCTCCTCTCTGTGGGTGTACACTGGCAGCCGGTGTGCGGAGGAGGGAGGGGGGACTGGAGCGCTGTTCCTCATACAGGACAGCTGCTGTCCGGCCTCTGGAGCGGAGCCGCCGGCTGTTGTCACTGTGTATGTAAGGGACCAGGTATATGACTGAACAGCGCCTGGTAGACATATATAGACACAGAGACAAATGTGTTGGCGCAGAGAACCTATGCTCAGTGAACCCTGTTACACCCTGCGTGTGTGTGTGTTTGTGTGTGTGTGTGTGTGTGTGTGTGTATGACTGACGCCTGCCTCACCTGTGGTGGTGGGGACTCCGGTGTACTCTGGAGACACGGCCGCTGTGGGGGAGCTGGTGGAGGACACGCCCACAGAGTGGACGGAGCGAGCAGGAGAGAAGGATCCTGGGGACGGGGAGGTGGGAGTGGTTTCTGTCACCGGGAACTCCTCCTCTCTCTCTGCTGAAGGTGAGAAAAGACGACAGAACATTTGAAATTTTAATACAAGAGGCAGTGTTTGGAGTCAAAGAGCCAAAATAAATCGACAGTTACTCTGAGAGGTTCAAACTCTTTGTGTTCATTAGAGAAACAAATGTTTGGATTGAAACTCAATTACATGAAAAAGAACGAATAATTCAAGTTTCCTATTTTTCTATTCTTGTTCTTCTAGTTGAAGGTATATTACATTCAACTTATTAAACTGTTCTATATATATTATAGTTAACAAACCCATAATTACAGATTTACAGGCACAGGTTACAGTTCCTCAACACTTAATGAGAAGATCAAAATGGGCACTAAACACAAAAGATTTTTTATTGGGTGGGGGTTCTTTCTAATCTGCAATTAGGCCCCATAATTGTACAGTTAAATAAATACTAGGGCATTTAAAGCTGTAAAGATTTTTTTAACTTATTTATTATATTGTTGATTATGTCATTATAAACCAGTACAAATTTTAACCGACAATTATTTCAGTGATTGGTTAATTTCTCAATTAATTGTTTACAATGTGGAACGTAAAATGTCAAAAAAAGTGAAAAATATACATCTTAATTTCCTTAGCCCAAGCTGATGGCTTCACACTAAACAAGCGTATATAATTCAAACAATATAAACCCAACAAACTACTACATAGCATATATTCGCGTGCAGCGGCCTCACCTGTGCTGCCCTCACTCTTCATGGCCCTCATGAGGTCGTTGGCTCTCTCTTGGCAGTGCAGCGACTCCAGCAGGTAAAGAACATAGTCATCGAACATGAGGTGGATCAGGTGGAAGGAGCCTGGACACAAACACACAGGACAAGTGTTATTCATCAAAAACAGCTTGGACTTCATCAGGTTAAAGAAGTGACTTGGTGGCAGTGAGTGAGGCTCAGTTGGAAAAAGATGCCAGTGGAAGACATTAATGATGACGACCATAAAGATGTTTCTAAAAGCATCTGTTTGATGACCTCACATCCTGCACACTGACAGCACGGCCCCTGTTATTAGAAGGAAGCATGTGCGCTGGTTTCCATGTACCGACCCAGTGCCAGAAATATGTCAGCTGACCCCGGGGTCGCACGGAAGATGAGACCCTGGCCTGTGAGGGAGTGTCACAATTGTGTCATTGTGCTGGCCGCCTCCGCCACCGTGCGCATAATAAACACTTGTGGCTATTTAGGGGGGAGCAGGGTATAATACTGACCGGTCGTAAAATGGAAAAGACAGGCAAACACATCGGGTGCACGGTGGCGGGGGGTCGGCTTTTGTTAATTAGCTGTTTGTGCACGGAGACCTGCTCTATCAAAACACCGCAACCAGCTGTGTCTTTGATATTCACAGACACGGCCAAAGACACCAGTACAGGAAAGAGAGGCCATTTGCTTTTCTTTCATTTTCACTGCTTTTGACTTGGTGCAAACCTCGGCCGCGCACAACAAGCAGCGGCAATTTCCAGAGTGATTTACTTGTTCTTCCTATTTGAGAATCTTGAAATGTTTATAGGATGGTGCTGAAAGTTTAAACCAGTTTCACTCATCAGTGGTGATATATGACAAACTCCAGACATCGTTGGAAAACACTTTGTGCTTGGGCTTGAAAAGTGCTATATAAATAAAATGTATTATCATTACGTTAGACATATGAGAAGACGCGACTCGCTCTTTTTGGACATCCCTGGTTAAGGGTTATTAAATTTAGGTTCAATTTCTTAATTTTGTTCAATTGGTTAAAGTGTCAAATTGTCAGTGCAAATTCTTCTATGTGTTCATTGATCCTTATGTTGAGCAGAATTAACTACAAATCTAATTGAAATCCATTTCAGGTTTTGATGCTCATCTTACAATGTGCATGACATAATAAGTAATTATTCCCTGGACACGCCTTCAAACTTGCGTATTTCCCGCCTGTTGCAGGGATGATGACAAAGCATTAGCCGCTCACCGAAGCTGGGCGCGCTGTGGAGGGTCATATCCCGGATCACTCTGGTACCGAAACACGACCACATCAGCAGGAACTGCTGGGCCACCTTCTTCAGGCAGCCGGGCCTCTTCCCTGCCACCTAGAGAGAACATTTCCATGAGAAAAGAGGGGGAAGGGTCGGGACGCCGGGGTAGAATTAACCCCCGGGTCCGTATTGGGGCTTAACCCTTAGGAACGAAAAACATGTCAACAAGTCAACTATTTAATTTGCCCCCGGGGACACGCCTTCCCATTGAACTATTGTCTGGGCAGTCCAAGACGTTGCCAGGGCGACCACATTTTACAAGCCCATATCTGGCCATAATGGACGCAAATGGGAAGCTTGAAGACATCATTAACTGGGAGGATTGCCGGCTAAGTGCCTGTGTGTAAAAAGACACGCAGAAACGAGTGGCTGTGAGCCGCAGGTGTCTTCTTAAGGGCAAAGGGATCTGCTGTGCAAATACTTTAAACATTTAGTTGAAGTCACTTCTCAGAATCTGTTTAAATCTGTGGGACTTGACCTTAACACATTTCCGTTTTACAAAAATGCGCTGAGTCAGTGCATGTTTAAAGAGCAGTTCTTCAGGATAACATTGTTTTCTGTCTGACCTTGACGACACAGCGGTCCACCATGGTGTCCAGCCACTCGATGTACGCCTCGATCGGAGACTGCTCCTCCAGCAGCCGGTCGAACTCCTGATACACTGTGACAGGAGGAGGCAGAACGTCAGGTTACGTAGGATTCAACATCAACCGAGACTAAAACAAACGCCTCCCTGCGACGGCTTCTGCGTATCTGTGACCCCTGACCCCATCAGGACTGATGACTGGAGATGCTCCGCAGGGTGTTCCAGAGCAGAGGGAACCTTTGTAACCTTTAGCTCTCCATCATTACTGCTTTGACTCTGCCGGTCGTGGGAATGATTGTCGCTCGGTGTGTTGTTTGCGTGAAGGTAAAGTGTAACTCTGTGTGCGGCTGGACGTGTTAGAGTGGAGTCAGTTTAGCTGCATAGACTTACAATGGATAATGAGCTGCCTGTGCTCCTCTTGTGAGTCCTCCATGGTGTAAAGTGTCTGCTTGGTGATGCTGTTCAAGTCCACATTCCTCCAGTCCTCCAGCATTTGAAAGGTGATGTCGGCGCTGTTTATCACAGTCCGCGACGCCTTGGGGACGGTTGCATCAACAATATTACTCACACGAGCATATACCCATATCGCTTATCAGCCGCGATCAGCCCTTCATATGGATTTTATTAAAAGAAAAAAACATTCAGAGCCCGACACGTACCTGACAGAGATGGTTTAACGATGTTTGTCGCTTTAGAATCTGAGAAAATCTCCTCGATACTGGAAACAAAAAAAGAGAGTGGTTACTCCTGTGAATAATCATTTATTTCATCATGCTTTTATTTTGTTACCAGTGGATTCGATACTTACATTCAAATTTGATGTTTCTCAGGTTTTCAGGAAGGTCATGAAGTGCTATTTTAAGCCACTCATCGAGCTGTTTGGCAAATTTTCGAATAACCTGAGTCAAACTATAAATGAGAGAAAACAGAAACATGGAAATCTTATTAGGTAAACAGCTATGGAGAAATTAAAATCCAGTAAGTGGAAAAGAAAAAGGACAAATCCTCACGTTTGGGAGGCTGGAAACATGGCGGAATATTATTTATGACTAATAATGGTGTTTCTGAAAAAGCATTTGAACAATTGAGTTTTTCCACTGGTTAATTGATTTATTGACTCCTCATTTTAAACTCAAATTTAATAACCGTGCTTAAAAACCCAGAACAGAATTTAAAGCGGACTTTTTTTTAAAAGTTTTGCTTTCTCCAAACTTTCCAAAGTCGATTAAAAATGTTTCTGCAATTCTTAAATATTTTTTCTGGAAAAGAGGATCTTTCCTGTGAAATGATTAAACCGACGATCATTAAATACAATTTTAAAATGTATGAAGATCATTCGAAAGACAAACTGCAGGTTTGCAAAAATAAAAGTGTGTGTCAAGTGGAGGCTCCGACCCGACTCACCTGTCAGGCAGTGCTTGCAGGACGGTGGGCATCAGCACCCCAGAGATGGCCTTATAGAGGATGGAGTCACAAACACCGACTATGTTCACCACCGTGGCGGAGCCGAGGACAGGGAGCATGTGGGGGGGCATGCCCTGCCAGAAGTGCAGCAGGAAGCTTTGGACCTGCACACAACAAACACACACACCATGACGTTACACACAAAGAGTTACACACAATCAAACTTTCTGCAAAACAGAATTTGATTTAAAAAAAACAAGGGTTAGAAGAGACGCCTTGCCTCGTCGAAGTTGGCTCGGATCACAGTGTCCAGTATCCTCTGACAGTGCGTTCTGTACATCATGATGAAGGTTGACACCTGTGGGCAACAACACAACATTCATCTAATTGCATCACACACTTAATAGCCTTTTCTCCCTCTTTTGGTGGAAAACCGTGGTACAAAAACAAGAGAATAAATCTTAAACAAAGCATGTGAACCAATAAATACTCGTAACAGGTCTAGGCTGGAGCGGAGTAATATAAAACGAGCTTTAGAGATCAGCAAAACACAAACCATTTAAAATCATGGCCCCTCTTTAAAAGCTGGACAGCTAGTGCCTGTCCTTTGTCATTCCTAGATCTTATTATCTCCCCCAAAAGATTAAGAGTTAGTGAGGAGCCAGCATATAAATCCTTCGGGGTCCTTCTCTAAACGCAGACCGAGTGGAAATCCAGATAAAAGAGCCAGAGGGGGCGCAGAGATGGCAGGGAGAGGTGGGATGAGAGGGGCGATTGGGTGGGGGGGGCTGTAAGGATGGACTTTTAAAACTCCTGTTTACCCTCTCTTCTGGCAGGCTGGCGGGCAAATTTAGGTCTTTGACATTTGGAAACTCTGGCAGGAGCGTCCCCAGTTTGGAGCGCGGTGAATACGCCACTGTCTGCTTGGTGACCTCTTTCTTCCCGGTCTCGTTCACCCACGCCGCTCCCTTCTTGGAGTACATCACGTCATAGTACTGAGAGGACTCCTTCACCGCGATGCCGTAGTAGTGGTACCTGCGGAGAGGAGGAGACGCGGGTTATTCTTCCCTCGTCCAGTAGAAGTTATACTACTATCGACAACTGTGAAAGAAAAAATCAGCTTTTTGTATAAATGCACAAGTGTTTCATCAAATGTCTTCTATCAGATCATTCTCATGAATCTATTCTCACCTATGCTACAATTTTAAATCTTTACTAGTATCAAACTAAACATAAATCTGCTTTGTGCCAGATAGATTTGTATAAATTACCAGTAAATTAGAAGAAATTTTCCTTTATGTTTAGAGATTTTTCATGTTTTTCTCTTCATGAATATGTATTTTTGTCTTTAGATTTCTTTAAGACAAAACCCATCTAGACCAACTTACTTGGACTGCCCTCTCGTCCCCAGTCTTCTAGTAGTTAACGCTGGAAACTGTTGCCTTATGATCTGTGGATTGTGGGAGAGAAACAGTTAATTTATATCAGATTAATCTGATCCTTTTACATGAATTCAGAAAATGAAGTGAAAAAGAAAAGGAGTCAAATGAAGTCAAATAAAATCTTTATAAAATATTGACTTGTGTAGTTTTTACCCGGTGGATAGTAGAAATCTATGTGTCAGTACCAGTATGTATTAATGAACAGAAAAATATGTAAATATAAAGTATACTCTGTAATACTCTGTACTTGATCATTCAGGCTCTTATGATAAAGTGTCTAATAAAGTTTGTCAGCAGAACGACATGAACGTCTCATCGCTGTGTCCACTGGGAGGTCTGGGAGGAAAATAAAAGCTTTGAGAACCATCCATTTATGACATCCAGGGGTATTACTATTTTTTTTTCTTCTATATCAACAGTCTCCCCTCATCCATCCCCTCTCCCTCGCGGCTCTCTTTCTCTCCCCCACGCCCTCCTTCTTCCTCTCCTCTCTTTTTGTCCAAAGAGATTGGATCCTTGGTCCAGCTCTTGGTGCAGAAACTTTAGCAAACAGTGTAGCTCTCCATTGTGTGGGATGAAAAAAGAGGCCAAGCTGTGAAGTTTCTGTCAGGCCCCGCTTGATAAATGAGCAGACAGGGAGGCAGTCCGGGCCCTCTCTCCTTTTTTTGTCCTGAATCAATGAAGCCTTCCTAAAGGACACCCCACACTGCTCCAGCCACTGATCTAACATTCCGCAACATCTCACCCTTCCAAATTTCCTTTAATTACACATTAATCCAGGCCCCTTCTCTTTTTCAATATCTTCCGACAGGAGCTGCAAAGGGGCGGGGGTGGGCCTGGGGTTGGGGGTTGGGGCCGGAGTCCAGGGTACAGGGGATGGCCGGGGGTAGGAAGGCTGAGGAACTTGTTGGGGTTGTGGGAACAGACGAAAGCACATCTCCTTTGGCTCTGGATGATGTGTTCAGTGAGCGGCCACAGAGCTTTGCTTCACACTGAGCTGCAGACGATATTACTCCAACACAGCAGCCAGAGCCCGAGCCAAACCAAGCCAGGCATGAAATGGTCCGACTAAGGCTCACGGCTGATTGACTGGATGTGATTATTGCTTTTCATAGAGGCTCTAACATCTGACTGCCGCCTGGTCTCTTCTTCTGTTTGAGTCCTTAATGACTTTCAATGACTTTTAATACATTTCAGGATGGGTTCGAGTTGAACTGGATGAAGGTGTGAATGAGGACGTGTCAAGACTGTTTGACTTTCATACGCACAGAAGAATTTAGTCTTACCTTTCCAAAGCTGGCTGCGTTCACAGGCTGCGTGTCCTGCTTCTCACTGAAGTCTAAGTAATGCATGTAGAGGGCACTTCGGGGGATACACACACCTTCGGCGATCTCATAGTTCTCCTCTAGCCTGTGAGCAATGAGATTCATCAGAATAAATACAACTCTGGTATTTGTTAATATAACATGTCAACATAAATTAGATGAACTGAGAAAACAATGACAATTCTGGTGGATATAGTGGAAAATGTGTATGGATTTGACAGCAGAGCAATAAAAGCATTTAATGAGGTGACAACAATGTTAATGTTTTTATTTATTTATGTAAGAGGGTGATTTTGTGGAAAAATCCTGATAAATTCAAGACATATCTGCATTTTGGTCAAATTGTCCAACATTGACAGACCCTATTGTATCAGACTTTCTATCGTATTGTTTGGATATTTCTCGGGTTGCTGTTCCTGCTTATAAACCGCTGTGTTGGTTCAGGAGTTGTCTTGAATGTCAGGGTCCAGACAGTTAGAGCAATTTATGTAAATAAATCCTCTCTACATGATGCACATCATAGTCGCCCTGTTACTTTAAAATGTATTTGTATCGACACACTTGTTAAGAATGTGAAAGAATGTCCAGTATTGCAGATCCCAAAGAAAAGCTAACCCTAACCCAACACTTTGTTCCTTTAGTTGTCAGTGTCATTAAATTGCTTTTTGTTGCGTTTGTTAGGTCGACAAATGTCTGAAGAACTTTATTGCCGTCACTGATGTTGATCTGATTTTTTATATTTTTTAAATGTCTAATGTTCTTTGTTATTCTTCTGGGTTCCTTTTATTCACCATCTACATTCTGCCGCTGAAGCAAACTTTGCCGAGACGTAATATTGACTTTCATCGTAGATGATGCGTTACTGTGTATACCGCCCCCTAATGGTCCCGAACAGAAACCACTCACTGCAGCTTTAAAACATCATCCACAACTTACAAGTAACAACAAAATGTCAATTTACCAAATTAGAAAAGGCCCAATATTGAGCCTTGAGGGACACATCATCACCAGTAAGTGCTGACGTGGCATTGAACCGCACATATTTGTGGAAATTTTATATTAAGTTGATTTATTTCATATGATTTATTATATTCAAAAGGTACCGAAAGAGAAGGTATCTGGCAGAATAGCGCTCACTGTGCTGTCTTTGTTGATGATGATAATGTGGCCACCAGATTTGGAAATTACTCCGGTTTCTGCAGTTTTGAATATGTTTGAAACAAAAACCTCCTCTTTAATGACTCAAATTTATAATGTATAATATCATTAATTAATGTAATGACCAACTTTACATTCGTTGCCCCTGATCATTAAAAAATAGAAACTATCATGTGGTCACTTCTCTGAAGGACAGAATTCAGAGTCTGGACTTTCATGACGGGAACAAACTGCATTTTCACTTCTAACAATATATTGTTTTGCATTTCTTACCTTATTTCTACATCTTAAATAAATTCCTCTATACTGCACTTTTTTTTCGAAGGGACTATCCTGCTGTAAGAGCCTCATGCTGCTATTTTATGAGTTATTGAAGATAAAGTCTTTGACCTGACTTTTTATGCCCCTTAAAAAGCTGAGAACTCTTCAGAACAAAAATAAAAAAGGCAATTTTCTTTTAAAGTTTTCACATTTTCAAAACTAATTAAATCAGTGCTGTGTTTATCATTTTGTCCGGGTGTAGATCTTAGTTATCCAATATTTGATATAAATTAGGATCCAACATCCTGTGACAACATGTTGTGTTTCTGGATTTTTTCTCAATCAAAAATTGATGAATACATTTGTATAATAAAAATAAAACAGTTTACTTTTAATGCTGCTATAAAAACATTATAAATATATTAAAGGGGGGAAGTTCAAATATAATTTGAGTCGATAATGCGCCCCTTTAAGAATAAAATAACTGGTAAGTGACTCCACTCATCCTCCTCACCCTGGGTTTAAGCCCCCCCACAGTGCAGCTTAAATCAGTATTAATATTCATTTAAGCCCATGTGTGTTTTAATGCTGTTAAGTAACAGGTGTCATTGGTCATGGGGCTCGGCAACAGGCCACAAGTATGAGCTTTGTATTTTTTTCATGTGGAGGATGTGAAGTCAGATATACAATCTCATTAGATTATTTAGATCAATGTTATGAAGTTAAATACAAACCAATAAACCACACATGGGCTTAAATGAATATAAACACTGATTTAAGTGTGTGTTTTATATATTTATGATATTAACATGGCTGAAAATGATGAACCACACTGTAAAAATGCTCTCATGTGTGTATTATTAAAGTCAGAATAAAATCAACCAATTGTAAACTTGATATCTATTTTTTGCTCTATGTTCCACAAAATGAGGGACAGCTTAAGTAAAAATAATGATTAATAAAAAACATCTGAAAACCTTAGAAGCCTAGCTTAAATTTTTTAAATTTGATTTAATATATATTGTGTGCTGTTGAACGTAAAAGTATTATTTTTTAAATTAGCTTTAGTTTTGACAGAGGAATAAAGAAAAAAACATTTAGATTTTTTGTCAAACTCACCATTCCAGAGTAGCTGGTGTCGAATGTGGTTTAGAAGCTCTGTTATTTTCTTTTTCTTCATCTGTAACAAACAACACATGCAGAGTTTTACACATAACCGGACACAATGTGCAAAACGTGACATGATATTAACTAACACAGCAGTTTGTAAGAATCCTCAGTGAATTCAGTAGATTAGGTGTAACAGCATTTGTCGTGCTTACGTTCATCGTTGGACATGTTCCCCAGAGACGTGTGACTCGAGTATCGCTTGCTCTCGCTCTCGTTGAGGCATCTTTCAATCCAACTCTCTAAGAAAAGACACCAAGGACCAAAGATCTCCTCTTATTACTCAGCAAAAACGTTGAATAAAGTCATTGAGACAAGCGAATATGAAATTGTGGATCTGTAAGAAGAATATTTTAAGAATTTAACACTGGACACTTTTTATTGTCATTTGGGTAAAACATCACTTGCAGCTGTTTTCTACTAACTTGAGCATTTTACTTTAAACTGAAAACCTGACAATTTAAAAACTGAATTGAACTCGCAGCCAAAGGCATATTTACACAAACATGAAAATCGCTGCGTGCACAGACACTATAAATGTCACTAATGTGACAGGGGGAGCTGACAACAGTGGATTGTATGGGCAGCGCAGCAGCCATGGCTCTATTTGAGATGTTTTCACCGAGACGGCAGGAATCCAGCATTGTTCCCAGGAGACTACGAGCGTACACACTTGCTTAAAAGAGCCTGTGCACATTACTGAGGCGGTCTGCTGGAATAGAGGCCATTGTCCCGTTTTAATTTCTACTTAGAAATAGCACGACTGGTGAGCTTTCTGTGACCGAACAGCAGCAAAACACCAGAGCTTTCATGTGGAACCTGCCTGACCGAGTGGAAATCCATTTAAAATGTCTTTGATTTCTTCAAAGAAAGGATTTAGTATTTGATCAATTTCATCAGGAAATACAAAATTTGAAATTGTGTGTAGCCAATATTATTTTTAGGGGTTTATTTCAACGCAAGAAGGCATTTTCTTAATTTAATTTTTCTTCACAGCTTCTTCTTTATCAGCCAGTTGTATTAAACCTAACATTACGAATGGAGAGCCAAATAAAAAGGAGAATATTTTTCATTGAACTGGAAAATAAAAACTACTATGTAACGTAAAATGGAGATGATCAGAACTTTAGGGTGCACATGCAAAACTCTAGTAAAAAGCTTTTACTAATCAAATCTAAAGTATAAACTGTTCAGAAAACATTATTTAATTATTTAATTAAATCTCTTTTTTTCTGTTTGTGACCTGGCGACAGTCACCATTACATCTGTTGCTAGGACAGCATGTTGGCAGCAGGACCTGTTGCTGCAGCCCATTCACAGAAGGTCAGGGACACTGAAAAGTTTGAGAAGTTTAGACACGACGAGGTTCTGCATGTCGGTGTTCGGCGTGAGCTGACAGAAAAAAAGATGTGTCTGCGTAAAGAGTCTCAACGTCACAGACCACGAAGACGTGCATAGAGTTTTGATTTATTTTTTTGATTAAGTTATTATAATAATTAGAAGCTTATTTTTGACTCTATTACAGATGCTGTGATTATCGTCAGATTTAATATTATTCTGATTATAAGTATTCTGTATAACATCCTAATGATAATGTCTCTTACACAATAAAAGAACAACAGCCTGAGAATTGAATAAAACACCACATGTTGTCGCTGACATTTCTTAACATTTACTGACAGCGTTTGTTTTTGTTTGATGGAAGAAAAAAACTAAAGAAAAGCAAATGAAACCAGATGAAAAAGTGAAACCAGTGGAGTGAAGCTAATTCTCCACAGAGGCTCAGCTCTCAAGCTTCATTTGCCACAGGAGCAGATAAGTTGGGGATGGAAATAATTGGATTAAATTTGATCAACAAGTGAAACAGCTGTTCTCTCATTTATTAACACACATTCAATACTTTACTGCTTTAAACTGCAGCAGCAAAATCAGCTTTCTCCATGACTGAGGCTTAAGGAAAATTCATTAATCAAACATGCTTTAATTTTAAGAAATAACTACACTTCTGCATCACTTGATTTTCTTTAAAATTTTGTTTTAATTAAATTGTTCAGTTTGCAGCTGAATAAATTCTTTAGCTCTCCAGCTTTACACCAGAAGCAGAAAAAGAAACTAAAAACAGGTGCATGATGCTGCTCATTCACATGCACTTGTTTTTATTTCCCCACAACTACTGATCAGTGCAATTTCTAAAACTACTTCTACTGAACAGACAAGAAACCACCTGTTGTAGATTTTAAAGACTACTCCATGTTGTCTGTGACTTTTCCTCAATCCACAGAAGTCATACTTCTCGTTACTGCATGTGACCAAAAACAATGTCTAATTGATACTAAGTCATTAAAACATTAAAAAGAGATGAGAAAAAGTTGGAAATCAACAGCCAGGCAGCGGAACACCCACACAGGGCGAGTTTGAGTCGTCCAGAGGAGCAGCAGCAGAAACACTCAACGCACAACGTCTCTGAACAGAAGCAGATTTCCTTCACACATCCACACGAGCAGAGTTGAAGGGGACTGACCTGTGGAATCCATATCAGGCTCCTCCAGCAGCCCGCAATGCATCCTCTTCCCATCAACAACGCTCGGCTCCTCCAAGAAAATGGCTTAGTGCACGCTTGCCCCTCCTCGGCGGCTCTCCCCTGGTCTCGCTCAGTGTTTCCGTGACCACTGCCCGTCACAGGAGATGTTGAGGATCTGAGGTTCGCCCACAGAGGGGTGGTGTTGGCGGAGGAGAGGGGGGAGGTGGGAATGAGGGAGGGAAGAGGGTGGTGGTGGTGGGGTGGGGGGATGGGGGGGGGGGGTAAGAGACTCCAGAAATCCAGCGGGGGGAAAGCCAGACCCGTCAAAATGTTTGCTGATGTTTCATGGGAAAGGGGCTGATTTTATAGGAGCCCTGATGGGGACATGTCATTGATAGGCTTGGAAGGCTGATGAATGGCCCCAAGTCAGATGGGGATGTGGCAAGGCTCACTGGAAGTCTTTTGTGGGGCTGTTTTGAATAAGAAAAGCTCCCTCCCGACGGAAAAAAAGAGGCTTAGATCTACACAGTCCCAACACTGTGGCCTCCCCATCTTCCATTATGGCATTTAATTTAAGTTTTATACACCTCCCAGCTCCAGACAAAAATACACAACCTCCGCTGCTGATTCTAACTGCGGCTTCATGTCCCTTTAGAAACTTGTTGCCACATTCCCTCATCCCCTCATTCCACCGTTACACCGTGTTTGTGGGAACTCTGCCGCCCGGCCGACTCCGTCATGTGCTCGAACATGTATCCAAACATGCTACAAACGGCACAAGTGTGGATTTATTAATGGGCGTTTTCACCTCTTTTCGCTCACTCTTTTGCTTAGTTTTGGTGTGCCTGGGAGAAGAGGGAACGGTCACAAAGGGGGGGAAGTAAAAGTGCAAAGCCCGAGGCTGGGAGGGCTCTGATGGAGTGCCTGAGAGCTGGAGAAGGGAAAGCTGTGATTAGAATATGAATGGAACCACAGGAGAGGGGGAGAGGAGAAGGGGAAAGAAGAGGGGAGAGGAGAAAGGCGGATTATGGCTGAATTACTCACCACACCATGGATAGCAAAGGGAGGACCCACTGCTGCACTGCGCAGGCGCTGCTGCTGCTGCTGCTCGCCGACACACAACGTGCAGCCACCTGGGAGCACGGGGGGGACAGGGCGGCAGCAACATGCCACGAGACAACGTGCACAGTCACAGTTTGTTAGAACAGGGATGTGCAAGTGTTCAGGGTCCTACAGGAAGGAGAAAGCTGCTGGAACGGGAGGAAAGGACAGGAACGACTAAAAACACTAAAGAAATTCATTTTGACGTTAAACTGAATAAATCACAAGTAAAAACACTGTAACGACCCTTTAATAACTTAGTATTCAAAAGGGGCCTAAATGGTCGTTAGTGCAAAACCGTGACCTCAACATAGGATCTAATTAATTTCTGTCAAATAAGGAGAAGGTGGAGTCGGCGGACGCTCTTTTTCCCCCCCCCATCCCGTTATCTGCTTATTAGAGCCTCATAAAATAGGACAGGTGCAGCCTCCAGAGAGCCTCTTCCACTCGTCCTATTCTCACACACACAAACGGATGTGTGCTGCTTTTGTTCAGTGAAAAGGCCCCAGTTGAGTCATGTGTGTATGTGCGAGTGGGGGGTACGGTTACGCTACATACGACGCGTTGCTGGTGTTAAAGGCTTCGGTTTAAAAAGAGGAAACTGTACGACTCAAAGAAACTTTCTCTTCTTCCTGCTGACATGAATGAGGCTGCTGCTCTGTTGGTTTCGTTGTGTTTGTCCTCCAGCAGAGTCCTCGTCCACTTTCCACTGACAAACATAAAACATCTTTTGATAAATAATAAACACAAATAAAACTCATTCGAACCGGGTTATAAGCAGATGGTTAGTTTCTGATGGATGTTGTTACATCAAGCAGCAAATATGTCTGCACATTACATCAGTCCATCATGGACTTAAAGATAATTAAATGTTTTTGTTTTTTCATAAATTATTATTTATTTAATAAATTAATTTGCAACATAATGTCATTGTTTGATTTGGTTTTGAGAAGAAATATCAAATGTGAACGCTGAAAATATTTAACGATCAGGAAAAACAAGACATTTGATGAAATTAAATTAAAAAAGGTCATTCTGCCAGATTCTTTTGACATTTTTATGGACCAAATAAATTAATCAATTCATCAAGGCGATAATAAAAGACTAATTTAAAGCAGGCTTGAAAAAAAGAAGAAAACATTTGCAACTTGAGTTTTTGTCCTGAACATGTGAATGATTTGGTTTGAACTTTCACCACTGTCGGGTTTGTAAATATTAAGTGAAGTTGATTTATATTATATGTGATGTTAATAAAATTAAATTCACATTATTGTTTTTGGCCAATGTTTGCTCCTTGTTTGTTTTCTGGGGTGGAAATTATAATACAATCACTTGTCAGCTGAGCGTCTCACAATTTGGATCTCTGTAGATGTGACGTCATCACATGAGACAAACGTCCTCAGCAGAAATCAAACCTGGACGTTCGCACAAGCCATCAGGAAGCAGCCAGAACATAAAACTAGATACAACCACTGTGATAAAAGTAAGAAAGTTTCAGGTCTCTGATTTGAACACCAGTGGCTTTCTGAAGTTTAAAAACTTACTCAACAATCCGGAACACTTGTTGGTTTGTAAATCTTTCAACAGACTAACAAAGAATGCAGCCCATATTTTTTAGAGCTTAAGGATGCAAAAGAAACATCTGCAGTTTTTCCATTGAGTTATTATCCATGTTTAATAACTCCTTTAAAATATCCTATTTACCTATTTGTCATTAAATAGAATATGTTGAGTTGAAAATAATTAGAATGTACGAGACACAGCGGCTGATTTGAAATATTTTCTGTGTTTATTACTTACATATACAAAGAGTAGAATGGTGAGAAGGTATCAACAGAAATGAGTCACAGGTCAAACATTTTGTAGAAAACAAAAAATCGTCAGCCTGTTTCTTGCTGCTCGTTCAAAAAAAGCTTTTTACAAATAAACCGTGTTTCAGACTTTGTCAATAACAAATCTGACTCTTTCACTCACATACACCGTGTTTCTGTCCCTCGCCTTTTCACTCGTTGTAACGGGCCAGTTTGAGTCGAGGGATGATGTTCATGGACTGCATCTCCTGGAACAGCAGCTTGCAGGCGTACGGGATCCGCAGGGAGGAAACGTGGCAGGACGACTTACAGTAGTGACACCTGGGAACAGAGACCGAGAATTAGACTGGACACAAACCAGAAGATATGGGTCTTCATCATCCAGGCTGCTCAACAATGGCTGCACTGTGAGATGTGCTAAAAGATCCTATTTTATCATATTTAACACACTTTAACTATTCAAATGTAAGCAAAATCACTTATTATGCTGCCTGCCACTTCAAGGAGAGGAAGCAAAAAGTATGTGACCTGAAAACATGAAAATAATTTTATTTTAATTTTAAAAAGGCGACAGGTCGTCAGAACACATCGGAAAAGCTTTCGCTGATGAATCTGAATCCACAAGCTTAGATCCTTAGGTTTAAATGTTAAAAGGAGCAGATTCAGTAGCCAATGAGAACACATGGATCAGGTGAGTTGTCATGAGTAAATGACAGAAGCCCTAATGTTCATTGTTGAGATTTCTAGTTCCCATTATAAGATGACCAGTGTATGTGGGTTGCTTACCAGCCAGAGTATCCCAGCAGGCCGCACTGTCCGCACACGTCCACCTCGAAGGCGTCACTGGAGATCATGAGCCGCTCCAGCAGTAACATGCTCGCTCCGTAGCCGATCAAACAGTCGCGCTCCATCTCGCCCAGTCTCAGACCTCCGTCCCTGGAGCGGCCCTCTGTCGGCTGCCTGTCGGTGAGAAGGACGGAGGAAACAGAGGAATGTAGGTTGTTATTCCACCTGCTCTGAAAAGAACATTGTATTTCTATCAGGAGTCAGCGAAATGTGGGTTAAATTCCCGTATGGTTGACTTTACCTGGTGAGGACGGCCCTGGGGCCTCGGGCCCTGGCATGCATCTTGTCTAGGACCATGTGCTTTAGTTTCTGATAATACACCGGCCCATAGTAGATGTAAGCCTCCAGTGGTTCTCTGGGGAAAAACACAAAGATCATTAATATTTAACTAACACTACTTTACAGAATACATTTCATTAGGATGCAGTTTAGTGTCAGATAAAAAATCAAATGTAAAATCCACATGTTTACAGGTTACATACATGTATGAAATACAAGGGATGACTGCTTCTGTTTTTCTTGTAAAATGATCATTGATGGATGTGTTGTTTGGTTGTTTTTTTTACAGACAAAAGAATAACTCATTAATCACAGATGTTTTATTGTCTTGTGAGAGCAGGGGCTGCTGGAAAAACACTAAATTTTAACTATGAATATTCATGAAGGTATATTTTAATGTGCTGTTTGATTATAGAAAAGATCACTTAAAGATCAGCGCAGACTCATCTGTGTGTCCTTGAAGACGAGGAAGAATAACATGAAATCATGACATTGTTCAGAGAAACTTATATATATATTTATATATACTAATATGTTCCTTTCTGCATCACGTGCTGAATAAATACTAATTAGCCACAGAGAAACATCTCACAATCTAAAAGGACTCATACTTTAGAGAATGTTAAGCAGTAAGTGGAAATATCTGTGGTTAATGAGAGGAAACTGTTTATTACCCAGTGATTCCTGAGGTGACGTAGTCTTTTCCCTGGTAGTTGTATCCGTAACGTACGAGATCCTCACACACGTCCTTCACCTTGCTGCCGCCGAAGGCCGTGCCGTAGTGGAACCGTCCGTCTAAGACTCCGGCTTTCCCAGCCAACAGCTCGATCAACTTCCCCACCTGACACGATCAGAGGAAATCCAACAAACAGCTTTCAGACACTTTGCTGTGATGCTTGAAACTTGGCTCAGGTGTCTCCCATGATGTTTCTTCACATTGGTTTGATTACAGCTTCGTAAACTGAATTGAGGACATGATTTGGAAAATTACACAAGAGTCTATATATAAAAGATTTCCCAGCTGGAAATAAATACCAGAGGAAAAACCAAGTCATGAGGATGAGGGAGCTGCCTGCAGGGCTCAAACACCGGATTGGGATGAGACACAAACATTTCTGAAGGTTCAGCACAAGACAATGTCTCAGAATTCACTGAAACTCTCTGAATGTCAATCTAACATCTCTGGAGAGACGTGAAAATAAATATCCAACCTGAGTAGCTTCACAGGATCTGCAGAGAAGAAATCCCCAAATCCAAGAGAGCAAAACTTTCCCAAGAAGACTCAAGACTGTAATCACTGCCCAAGGACACAAGCAAGTGTTCCTTCACAATAAATGTCTGACATTTGTTTTATTGTTGTTTTTTTTAATTAGTTTTTTCATGATGGGACATTGAGTGTAGTCTGGGTGATAACTTGTATTTTAGCATGAGAATGCAACATAACAGAATGTGAAAAAGATAATGGGGTCTTTCTGAATGTACTGTACAGTCTCAAGTCTGAGACCACTTTCACCTAATTTACATCCTCCCTGTCACAGGATATTGATATAGATGGTGAGCTTAGAATACACATGTACCCATCGGGGTGGGACCAGCAGTCCAAGGATGACTGATTTCAACAATTCCTCTGGGGTCACACCCGGAGGACCCCTGACCCCGTTACATAAAAGGAAACACCTACTCTCATTTCACTCTCAGGCCACAGAAACATCCTCCCGAGCCAAACATTTCTGAGCCTTAGCCATGACAACCGCTGCCTGCAAACACACTGGCACTGACAACTTCAGCAGTAAAGATCCTGCACGTTTTTTATAGTGTAAAAGGACAAAAAGCCGCCAGATACAGGGGCCAAGTTCCATGTCATTCATATTCAGCACCATCATGTACTGTGCGTGTTTGATAAAACATCCACACGCTGCGACGGGAGCCAGCTTCCCTGGCAGCAACAAATATCTGTTTGTGACCAGTAAGATTGCTGCTTAATAGCGTCAATGGACGTGTGCTCTGGAAGCCAATGATAACCCAGAGGAGACGAGTGGGATAATGAGGGTTTTGTCTCAGAAGAGCCGACACAAACTTATGAAGAGCGACGGTCAACACAGGAGACTGAGGTGGTTTCAGTCGGAGCTGCAGCCAAAAAGAATTCACTATAACAACTGTGAACAGGTTCATGGTTAAAAGTCAAATTAAAACCTTTATACTAAAAATAATAGTTTTTGATTTCTTGATAAATTTCACACAAATTTTCGAGATTAAATGATTATGTGAAACTGAAAATGAATCAGCAATTATTTTGATAATTATCTGTTTAAATCACTTTTTTAGCCAAAATGCCAAAGTTGGAAAACTGCCCACATTTAAACACGGTTTCTTTCTCTTATATATGACAGTAATCTGGATTCATCTGGTTTTTAAACAATTGAACAGACATAAAAAGGTGTTGATAGGTGTTTTAAATATTTTCTGATATTTTCTGAGGAAGTGGAAAAATACCATGCAAATTAATTAGTAATAACAGATTGTTGATTCCTATAACATATGTCTTTCAGCTGAGAGGAGTCGTACCGTCATCCTGGAGGGATACCCATGAGGGTTCATGATGATATCTGGACAGATGCCCGTGTCACAGAACGGCATGTCCTCCTGTGGGACGATGAGTCCACAAACACCTGAACACACAAACACAAACACACACACGCACACACAGATTGCTGTTAATGCACGTTTGTACAAACAATCATGTGACTGCCCCTTCACAGAAATTGCAGATGAAGCACAAAGAGCCATTTAAATAGATTTTTTTCCTAGTAGTGTTAAAATAAATGTCCATTAATTAATCAGGGAATCAATAGACAAACAAAAACAGTAGTACAATATTTAACTGTTTAAGCTGTCCCCAAACAGATCCTCTTGGTTGTAGCTTCTTATGTGTGATAATTAGATTTTGGAGGTGATAAGCATTTTTATATATTATTTACAGATAAATCAAATAATCAAGAGATTAAAGAAAAGAAAAAATATATTAGCTGCAGCGATATCAAACCATTAAAACCAGATTTATTTCTTAATTGAAGTGTCCTCCCACTTCTCACTAAAAAAACTCTCGCACTTCTGGTAAAACTGTTGTTGTGGTTGTGTATTGCTGCTGGAAGCTGAGGACCTCTGGCGGAGCATCACATTTCCATACTCATGTGGACAGACAGGGTCTTCTTTTGATTCACATGACGTGGGGGACAGGCGCCCTGGTAGCCAGGAGTTTAAGTGCGAGTGCAAATGTTTGCCGAGGGGCCGAAGCACTCTTCCCAGGCCAGGGTAAACAGATTGTAGGCCCATTTGCAAATGAAAAAAGAGAAAGAGGGGAGAAGAGAAGGAGAGCAGGAAGTGGAGAAAGGTGCTTAGTGCGACAGGGAGACCGGGATTACACATCCATGACTTTCTGTTCAACTCAGAGGAAGTGGAGGGGATCAACTGGAGAGGAGAAATTGAATTCGAGCACGTGGATAAAATTCACTATTAGTCCACAAGTCAGCGACACAACACGGTGCGGACTGCTGATGCCATTATAGGACGCTGCAACAGGATGTTGACTGGGAACAAGTGCAACGACTTGCTGGAAAGTCATCCAACAGCAGGAAGAGGGTGGAAAGAAAAGAGAAAAAGGCGAGTGCGACAGGGCCAGAGGAGAAGGAGAAAGGGGCAAAATAAAAGGAAAGAAAAGGCAGTTGAGAGAAAAGTTTGAGGATCAGGCTAAAAGTGAAGTGAAAGAGGAGGAAATAAAGTGAAAAACGGAGGAGGAGAAGGTGAAGGGAACGATTGAGAGAGAGGGAGAGAGAGAGAGAGGGAGAGAGAGACACTAGTTCCCATAGCAGACATCCTTGGTGTTGTTTGTTTTGTGTGAAAGTGAATGATAAAAGAGGCATGAAATCAGCAGAGAAAGGCAAGACAACAGCGAGGGTTCAGAGCCCTCCATCACAGCTCACACAGCTCCACGCTGGAGGCTCGCACAATGGGGCCCTACTACTGACAACCTCTCCACCTCCTCCCCCACCTCCACAGCTGTGTGTGTGTGTGTGTGTGTGTGTGTGTGAGACCAGTAAATAATTAACTTATTCTGCTCTGCTGACCAGGACTTATGAGACTGGTCATGAGTTGATCTATCGCTAAATTCACTTCTAATTAAATAATTAAACCCTGATTTAGGATTAGTTCCAGATTCTGTTTTAAAACATTTGACAAGAAAGAAAATGTGTATTTTGATGTAGAATAAAAAACCCACTGGAATAAAAATGCAGGCTTTTACAAATTGTCTGTTTTCTAAAGTTGGTGTGAACGCATGTGCAGTGAAATCTGATTAAAAAGTGGCCATATATCATTTACACATCTGGGCCTCTCCATCCAGATCTCCTGCTAACCCAGCGGCGACCCCTCTCCCTCCGTCATTATCTGAGACAGAGGACATTGTCCCATCCTGAGCTGACCGCCCAGTGGCCGTGGCGTTAATGAAGAGAGTAAATTATGCATGGCGCCAGTTAGCTTTTTGATTAAAACATCATACAAGCCCTCTATAGGGGAGGTGCAGCAAAACAATGGAGGTTGTAAACACTTTTTTCGCCCCAGCAGCAGCAGAATACTGCTGTGGTGTAATAAATTTACATAGTCTGGCACAGGACAAAGAGCCAATTAATTGAAAAGAGCTCTTGAGAGATGAGGACAGGGGGGCAGTGACAGAGCAACAGCCACTGGGACTTGACTCAACAAATGCTCCGACACAGAGACGGCCGAGGAGTCTTTTCTTGGTCCGGTCATTTACAATCTTTCATGACAAATTCAAATTTGGCCTTGAAATGAATAGAAAGTTTACGCAGTTTTCTGTTTTGTGCAAATTCAGTTTTGAGTTCAAGACACTGGAGGTTGTTTAAGAGAGAAGACAGAGTGACCGTGCTGAGGGTGGCACCTTTCTGTCCGTGACGACTGCTGAATTTGTCTCCTATCTCCGGTCTCCTGGTCTGCCTCAGCAGGATCTTGATGAGGAAGGCATCTTCGGCGTTGGATGAGATCATGACCTTCTCGATGTACGAGTCTGTTGAGCCCTTATAGCTGCAAACAAATAGAACGCCAAAATCATGTTATTCTTCATGTCTGCAAACAGTTAGGTGACGGCAGGTGTAACAGGTGTAATAACAGGCGTAATAACAGGTGTAGTAACAGGCGTAGTAACAGGTATAGTAACAGGCGTAGTAACAAGTGTAGTTACAGGTGTAGTAAGAAGTGTAGTAACAGGTGTAGTAACAGGTGTAATAACAGGTGTAGTAACAGGCGTAGTAACAGGTATAGTAACAGGCGTAGTAACAAGTGTAGTAACAGGTGTAGTTACAGGTGGGTCCACAGCGAGCTGACGCAGGCTGAGATCACAGTGAACTTGTAGGGGGGGCTGTGTAAGTGTGTGGGTGGTGGTGGGAGCAAACGTGCACTCACCCGACGGGCACGTCTCTGTACTGGGGCTGGCCTGGCTGGTTACTGCCCTCCAGTGGTGTCTGAGTGACAGTTGGCATTGACTTGTTTACCAACACCTGTTTGTTCTCCACTTTCTCACCTGTGGCAAACAGAAGGGCGATCACAGATTAGAAAAGCGACGTTGGTACGGCAGCCCACTTGGACTAACGGTTGTTGTTGTGTGCTCTTTGAGATGAACTGAGACCCCCGCGTCTCGGGCAGGTGCGGGTTCTGCCCTCCTTTGCCCCCCCTCAGTGCAGAGCTCTGAAATGTGGATCAAGCTCTGAATGGCAACAGGTGACTGATGTACACCAACAGAGTGTGGATACCCCCCGACCCAGGCTCAGACCACACAGGCTGGGCAGGGTCTGGACAAAAATGTAGATATTTGGGTTGAGAAGGGGTGGTCACATTGATTGAGCTGATTTTTTACACTACACATGACTATAGTTATAGGGAAAACCGGGAATAACAATGTGTGTGAGGGACGGTGTCACACAAACTCAGTGCAGCTCATAATTGTAAATTTTTTTACTTTTTCCAGTGCATCTCTGACATGCAAAGCTGTATCCGATTCACAACGTAACTGTTGCTTGAATGTTTATTCTGAAGTAATGTTGACTGTCTGCAGCCTGAGTGTCTTTACTGGGTCGTGGTATCACAAAATGAAGCTGCGATTTAAAAAGCAGCTAATACTAATGCTGTAACTGAGGACTTCAGTCTATTTATTATTATGTCCAACTCTCAATTATTAGATTACATAATACTAAGTGAGTTCATACTGCCACACTGCTCATAAAACAGTAAAAAGCCAAAGTAAAACACAGCACATTAAATGATCCTTGATATTTAAAGATTTAATGATTCATCTAATTTACTGGAGCAGTGGTGTCTGACGAGAGGAGCAGCAAAGCATGCTGGTCTTCTCCTGGTCCTGTTGCTACTCACCAGGGGAGCAGATGCCATCAGCATCCAGGATGTTGTGCCTCCAGATGGGCTTTCGTGTGGCAGCATCCAGCATCGGGCCCATCACCTTGTCGAAGGTCTGGTTGGTGTAACGCCGCAGCGTACACTTGGCGTTTTTATAGACGAGGCAGCGGCCAAACCCTGGAAGCATAACACACACATTACATAGGTTGTAATAGCCTTTTCTACTGCACTCAATTTTAGGCAGAGTCTTATGAGGATGAGCTCTTGTTAACTCCGGTGGGACTCACCTCTGTCGAGTGAAGCTTTGTTAAGGATCAGAGCGTCTTCAATGTCGTAGCCGCTGTAGCTCATCACAGCCACGGTGGCGTTCTGACCAGCAGGAAGCTTCTCAAAGTCGATGAGCTCAATGGTTTTTGTTTTGACCATCGGTCTCTGAGGATACGCCAGCAGATACATCAGAGTGTCGATACGGTTCCTCTGATTATAGCCAATAGTGCCTGGACAGAGGAGACACAGATGGATATATAATCGGCAATGTTTGGTGAAAAATTATATTCAAAACAAAATTTTAGTGTTTCACTGCACATTTTAAATTGATTGTCTATAGATTAGTTATTAGAGGTGATTAATCCTCCTGTTCAGGGCCATGCCTGGTTATCACAGAGCGACACAGAGGAGGAACAAGCCAGTTATGACATAAAGCCCAGCCTCCATGGAAGCCTTGACATTTGTCAGATGCTATTACTTCACAATCAGGCTACAAGCACCGAGTCTGTGATAATAGGCCCGGGCCACACAACCAGATTTGCACATGTATAGGGCCGTCCACACAAAAAAGACAAGGCAGAGGATATTGTGCCAAATATAGTTCCAGTCTGTGTTTTTGTAAGGACGGGGGGAGGGGAGGAAGGGACGGACCGAGGTAAAGCAGTGGGATGGGGGTGACAGAGGTTCTTACGAATGGTAGCGATGCCGTTTGGGGAAGTTTTGGTTACCAAGGAGCTGCGGGTGCGCACTCTGTGGTCTTTCGCAGCTGAGCACACTGACCCCCCGAGCACAGCCAGAGCAGACACAATGAATTGCTAATGACACTCTGGGTGACTGGCAGGGAAAGGGCCTCCGCACACACACGCACAATAGAGAACCTACGCAAGCGCCCAATGTTTGATGTCCAAACGCGCACGCACACACACACACACACACAGACACACACACACACACACACACACACACACACACACACGAAAAACACTCAATCACACATACAAATGTATTGTGACAAGAGGTAGAGCAGGAGCAGAGTTTTGGGGGAGACGAATCAGCAGGCTGCTTGTATCTATGTTGTTTGTTATTCTAATGTCCTTTTGTATGATTTTAACTTGTGCAAATAAAAATGCTAAACTCTGAACCGGCAGATTTAAAAGGCTTAAGAACGGTGTTCATGTGAGATTAAATTACTGTAAGTGTTTGTGTGTGTGAGTGCATGCAAAGAGGTGCAGCTGTGTGGAGGATGTTTGAGGAGGGATTGGAGATCTTCACTTTTCAATGACCTGCCCGCTCACTGAAGCTACCTGCTCAGCTCAGTCTTACCCATGGCCTGTTTGCCCATAGCGCACTGGTACGTGTTCCTGGGGGACTGGTTGTGGTGGGGGTAGGGAATGAGGCCGGCACACACCCCGAGCAACGTGAAGGGCTCGATCTCCAAGTGGGTTGTGACTCTGCAGACAAAATAAGAAACAAATACGAGATGTAATAAACACATCATGTTGACCAAAAGGATCCTTTTCCACTTTTTTTACAACAGCAACATTGTGCGTCACTCACTTGGAGATCATGTGTTCATAAAGGGCGATCTGACAGTCGTTCTCCTCGTTCACATCCAGGTACTCCACGAGACCCTCGTGCAGGAAATCCTCAAAGGTTCTGGAGGATAGAAAAGTGTGTTTCAGAAATTATTCAAAGAGAAAGTTATATATAAACTAATTTTGACTATTTGCTATTTCAATATACACAATTATCGGCAAACAAATATCTACACTCAAAAACGTGTAGCTCCCCTGACTCCTGGCCTCACCTGTAGCCCTGCGTCAGGTCTTCAATGTGTTTGTTCTTCACCATCGGCTGCCCCCTCTTCACTATGATGTACGGCCTGAAGGGGAAACATAGAAAAACAAAATAATTTGTTGTACCCAGTTGTATTGGTAAAGTCTGTTGTACTTATTAAAGCCTTAAGTTTGGAGGTGTATTGTCATCCTCACCTGCAGAGGCGTCCTCCGTCAGACGAGATGTAGACGCAGCGGTCGGTCAAGTTGGTGGAGATGGACACAAACTCGTTGATGAAACCTGCTCTACGCATCAGCCTGAAGGTGTTGACCAGTTTATGATGGTCTCTGATGACACCCAGAATGTTACCTGTGGACCAGATACAGACACAAGCACAGATTTAAAGAAGAACGACTAAAAAAATATATCTATCAACTATCACAACAAATAATTTAAATTTGATTAAAGGTATAATCCAACTTTCTTCTCAGGTGAGACAAACATGAAGTGAGTAACGTCGTGTTTGTTTGCTGCTCGTCTTTCCCATTTTGAGTCTAAGGTAAAGTTGAAACTATTTGTAGCTTTCATAACTCAGTTAATCATCTTGTCTCTAAGCGGTCAGAGTGAAAAACATGCGTCATCATTTCCTACAGTGCAATTTAACATCATCAAATTTCTTAAATGGTTTGAGCAGCAGTCGGAAATACAAAGATATTCATATTAAACACAGAATAGCAGCAAATTCTGAGATTTGAGATTTGGCATTTTTGCTTGCAGCCGATTCATTTTCTAGTCAATTGTTTCACCTCTGATCGACAATGAACCAACAAGCTACAGCAGGTTATGGGAACTTCAAATGGTTCAACAGATTCAACGTTTGGGATAAGTTCTGTGTGAAAAACTCACATCCACAAACTTAAAGCTGAAAGAAAGAGAGACACAGCGTGCATATACAGTGGGGCACTCTGAACCTCCACTGCCGCTGAAAGCAAAGCTCCAACTGCCTGCAGGGGTTTGTTCATATCAAGTCCGACAGACAAACGAGCAGAGAACAGAGGAGACACTGTGCTCTGCCTCTGTGTGAGGGCACATTCGCACTGAACACACTCTGAAGGGCTTTGACACCTGCTGCTACCAACTAATTAAATGGTATGGCAGCTAATATAATTTGACAGTTATCAGCGGTGAGACAAACATATACAGTAATTAAGGGGCCAAGTTCTGACTCAAAAATAATACCTACTGCTGCCATGAAATTAATGACTTATCAGCCTCCCTGCAAAATACAAAATTACCGTCGGTAAACTAAACAGAATATTTCCCCTCATTCATGTTCATAAGCAACGCGTTCCAAACAGGGAGGATTAGAATTTCTTTTCAAGTGATCTGAAGCAAAAGCATCCAGTGTTAATTCTCTCGCTGTTTGTGGAGTTATTAGGCGGCGCGGCTGCGGAGGAGTTTTACCGTTGAGGAAGACGAGGAAGACGCTCGGGTAGGAGAGCTCCTCGCCGCACAGCAGGTTGACGTCCTCCACCCCCAGGTTGAAGGCCAGCTTGACGATGGGGCCGTCCTCCATGTCCGTGGTGATGTGGGTCATCAGAGCCAAGTTCTTCACCAGACCACAGGCCTACACAACCAGCACAACGAGGTTTGAAAGCATTTCGTCTCTGTGGGTTTACTCTAAATAAAACTTCTACATTCAAAGTGCAACTTCAGCTGTTAGGAGTCTCTCTATCAAAACAATAACAAAAGAGCTTGATGATCGACCACTCACACATATTTTGGGATTGCCCAATGATGCCTCCTTTCTGGAAAGGGATAAAGAGCGAGATAGATAAAGTTTTGGGAATTTATATACTATTCGCCCCAAGTCAGTTTCTTTTCGATCTAACTCCTGAAGGCATGTACACAAGAGACCAAGAGCACTTGTTACATATATTCTTGATGACTGCTAGGAAAATGGTGACAATGAAATGGTTGAATCCACAGCCACCTACAGTGGCACAGTGGAAACAGAAGCTGAGGGAGGTGTATGATATGGAGGCTTTAACTGCTCAATTACAATTAAGGTCTGATGTTTTTGTGAGGAGGTGGCTACCTATTGCAGGATACCTCTCTAACTGAGGGGAATCCTGTGGTACGATGGAATGTCTTAACTGTCCATTTATTTATTTATTATCTTTCACTAATCAGTCTGTCTTATATAATTTGTGATGTTGTCAAGGAATGTTTGTGTTTCTCTTCAATAAAGTTCAAAAAAAAAAAAAAGGGCTTGATGATGTCACGGAGCAGCTGGGGATCATGGGAGTTTTTGTCTTTCACCACCACTGCTTATGAAAGTCTCCCTGACGTGACTCAGACACAGAACATGTTCACGGATGAGGCAAGGTACAAAACTTCTATTCACATTATGCAGCAAAACAAACAGTGGAAGGAAAACCCATCTAACTGGCTGACAGTGTGTTTTTCCTTCCTCTTATGTTGTTTGCCCTTGAAGTTTTAGAGGAGACGAAATCTATGATCTAATATATATAGCTTAATATATAGCACATTCTTTAAACTCACAATATTCAACCATATAAAATAATCTCAATGTGTTCCTTTACTTCTGAAACTATCTAACATTGCTGAAGTATATCTGTGGTTAACAAACCTCTCAATCAGCACCCAGTGAGAATTACAACCACTGGATTAAAGACCAAAGGTTTTACTATTTCTCTCTGACAACCGTCTCAGACAGCTTCAAACTGCACAGTGTGGAGGGACCACTACTGCCCCCCCTTCATTGGGTCGGCAGGAACAGGTCAGGTGTGCAGCGACACTCACCTCTCCCTCAGGCGTGTCAGACGGACACAGCATGCCCCACTGGGACGGCTGCAGGGAGCGCGGGCCGCTGACCTTCCTGGTCTTCTCAAACTGGGAGGAGATCCTGGTCATCATGCCCAGAGCCGAGATGAAGGAGAGACGAGACAGGACCTGAGTGACGCCCTGACGGTCCATCTTGAATCTCTTCAGAGACCAGTTTCCCTGTGGACATTCAAAAAAACACTGTTATGACTTCTTAATACATTGTCGTGAAGAAAGAGAATCAATGAATCAGGAAATGTAGGTTTTCTATATAAAATTAGGTTAAAAGGAGTGTGCTGGTGATTTTAACACTTTTTTATTTCATTATTTGATCACAGCTGACTTTTGAGAATCTGTTAACATCCTGCTGCTGTGATGACAGTGTTGTTGTCTCAGGTCAGATAATGTTTTACATTCTGACATGTGTATAGTGTAGTATATAAAGTAAAGTATGAGTATAGATCATTTACTTCACACGTTGAAAAATGATAAAATATATTCAAGAACGAGTGTTCACCTCAACTGCTACTGAGTGTTTTTAAAAATGAAAGTAAGGTTTTTCAGCCACTGAGCATTACATTAAGTTTTAAAAGTTTACGATTGGGTTTTTTAAAGTAACTAATGACTGTTTACATAAATCAGAAAAATATCAAATGACTGTTTTGCACATCAGAGCTGTCTATAGAGAGAGAGGGAGAGGGAGAGGGAGAGGGAGAGGGAGAGGGAGAGGGAGAGGGAGAGGGAGACTGTGTGCAGAGATTCTTCAGAATGACAGATGTTTTGTGGCAGAAGGATTTGAACATCTTCCTCCAGGGGAACAGTAAATCCTCTCTGTTTAATGATTTCATTACATCCAGGGTGTCGCACACTCACCGTGGATATGGCATTGACCATGCCGTTGGTGATCTGGTCCTGCCGCATGTGCTTCACCACGTCAAACTGAGCGGCTCTCTGCTTGGGAATGATCTGGTCCGCGATTTTCTTCAGCTCGGAGTTGAACTTCTTGAAGAGATCTTCAAACAGCAGAGACAGCAGCTGGAAAAGGCAACAACAGAGAAAGGGAGAGCGTTGTTTGTAAAAAAAACACGTTTGACAGATATTAGTCAGTCGTCAAGTCTCCAAACTGAACACAGAGGGAGACAATCCTCTCAGAGTTTGAGATGTCATTGTTTCTTCACACAGTCTGACTCCCAGATCTCCTGGCGTCCCTGCATCTGCTCACAGCTCTAATCAGCGCTGAGGTGCGTTTACAGTCAGATTTAATAACCAGGTGTGCCGGCTCACTGATAAGCCTGACCTGGCCTCCGTCCCAGGTCCCTGTCCTCCTCTGCCAGGCCTACAGGAGGCAACCTCTCCCACAACCCCCACCCACCCTGTGCATTAGCATACATCAAAACAAACAGGCAGCTCTGCTTGAAATTAATAAAGAAATTAAGCTTCCGTCGCGCAGCCAGGCCAATTAGTTGAATGTCAGGGAACCATAATTGGAGAGTGAGGAGATTGCTGGCGTTGTTAGTGTGTAAGCCCCCTATTGAAAGAGGGCTCTGGGCCCCCCCCTCCTCCCATCTCCTGCTCCTTCTACAGAGCAGGTTGGGGGGGGGAAATTAAAGGCCTTAAGACAGCAGTAATTACATTATCAGAGCCGGGCCTGCGGATTAGCTCAATCGCTCCAGTCAAGGCAGCAGTTCTATTGTCACGGTGCTGAAAAATCCCCATGCTTCCACAGCCTCCGGATTTTGGTGCCACTGCATATCTCTCTCCTGACAAAGCCAGGCTGAAATACAGGGGGAGGGGGGACGAAAACAAAACAGGGAAAAACAAAGCTGAGGGGAAATAATGAGAGTCTTATTAAAAGACGGAGGCTGGAACAAAGATGCAGGTGAGAGATCAGGGCTGGAACAGCTTTCTGTCCTCTGGTCCGCTCCTGTGATCCATTTGCACTAAAGCGTGTGAGCATTATTGGTACATTTCTATACGTATATTATTAATGAGCGTCAAGCGTGTGTTGTGCTCTGGGGGCTCTACGGGTGAAGAAAAGGTAGTTGCATGGAAATGAATAAACAACACTACAACAGGGGGCCTTTAATATCAGAACTGAAGTTCGGCTCATTTACAGAATCCTGTTGATCAGTTCACAAATTAACAAATAAACGGAACCTAATGGGACTAGGGTTGCAAAATTCCGGGAATATTCAAAGTTGGAAACTTGCCATGGGAATTAACGGGAATTAACGGGAATAAACTGGAAATGTTGTGGGTAATTTATACTAACTGTGTTAACCTTGTCATATACAGACATAAATATAAACATTTATTTTGTCATAGGCTGATTTGAGCCCTGAGAAACTTTGGGCACTTGACTTAATGCTTCTGCATCGTTGTGGCATTCTTAACATAGGTCTCTGCACAGTATTTGCAAATGTACACAGCCTTTCCTTCTACATTGGATTGGGTGAAATGTCTCCACACATGAGTGCACGTGGCATTGTTCTGTAGAATAAGATGAGAAAAAAGTTTGTAAAAAAACACTAATGCAATGCCAGAGATATAAATAGTTAGCCAAACAATTGGAATCGTCTGTACTCATATTTGATGGATAAATAAATGGAAATAGGCTAGATGAACAGATGAACAATCCTCAATCAGCATGCTAATATATTTTCTCCAGTAATATCATCGAAACTTACCTGACTAGTCCTGCACACTACAGCAGGCCTCAATAGCCCTGCTGTAGTGTGCAGGATGCTGGGAATTATCCCAGCAATTATTATGATGGAAGAATGCACAATGCACAGCGGTTGAAATTCAACGTGCAGCGTGTGCTGCATTCCATCCATCTTTAAAATAGAGTTTAAAATTATGTTTTTATTGCTCAGCGTCTATTTTTTATTTTTTTTTATTTAAATTCCCGAGCTTAACTTCCCATGGAATGTTTCCAGAAAGTTTCCGTAAATTTACCGGAAACTTTCCGCCCCTTTGCAACCCTAAATGGGACTAATGTTTAGTTGGAGACTAAGTAGAAAAGTTAAATTGGGTCGTGTACGAGCTGTAAATGGGACGGGTGCATGAAGACGTACCTGTCCCGCCAACTCAAGACGTTTGTTGCCATAGTAATCTCTGTCGTCCACCTTGTTTTTGTTGCCCTGGGCCAGAATCACTCTCCTCACCATCACAGCCAGGTAAATACACTTAGCCCGAAAGTTAAACTCTTTGACCTGCAGAGAAAACACACAGTGATTATAGTTTGTGTAATGCACGGAGTGTGATTACCCATGATTCCTGTCTGTGTGTTTACGTACGGGCACATGTGTGAGGATAAGAGATGCAAGAAGCTCTCTGGCCTCCTCCATCTTGGTTTTCTTGGGGCCTCCCCACATTCGCTGTCTCCGCACTTTATTCCCGAGGTACCTCAGAGCCTGAGATGATGGGGCAGACACAGCAGAGGTCAGAGAGCAGTGAACAAGTCAATCTCGAAAACAGATATCATAACCAAACGTTTATGTTTCCTTCGTTTAAAGATTTATATTTTTAAACAAATCTTTTTTCTAAAATATTGAACTTTTTCAAAAATCTAACATAAAATAGAATCTGCCCACCCAACTCAACCTGCTGTGTATAAAACCTTTACAAATATATACAAAAATAAATTATTAAGTAGCTGATACAAGCTAATGCATTGAATTACTAATTAAACACTATGGAGGTTGGGGGTGTTGTGGGATCATTGTCGTCCTCAGCATCGAGCACAACAGTGACAAGGTTTCACTCATCCATGACCATTTGAAAAGTGAAAGTGAGGTTAAGAAGTGTTTACATAATATGCGTTATGCAGTGTTTCATACATTATACAGTATTACAGTAGTACTTTGAAGTATAAAAGTGTCCTTAATTTGTTTTTAAGAAGAGACAAAAGAGAAGTGACAGGAGCAAGAGCTGGCGGAGGACATAAAGGCCTCAAAGCTCCTCAGTTCCATTCAAACTGGAGATGTTAAAGTTACATGGGCAGAGGCTCAGACTCCAGGACACTGTTTGTCAACTTTGACTGTTTTTTTGACTGAAGCCTTAAAAGGCATCAACAGTCAAGAGTTGCATTTCAAGACGTGTGTTTCATGTTTGGATGTGGAATTATTTTTATTTTCAAGAGGAAGAGAACAGAAAACGTGTGTATGAGGACTGTGGTAGGTCAAGTAAATCACAAAGGAAATAATGCACATTGCATGGACGCACACAAACACACACACACCAACACTAACACCTGAGTCAGTGTGCCTTTGGATCCCTCTACACAACTATAGGAAAGGTCAAAGGTTAATGAGGCTGAAGACTTTCTGAAAGACCACCCACCCTGCCCTTCATGATCCAAAGAGCATATAGAAAATAGAAATAATAATATGTAAATACACAACTCTAAATAAACAAAAAAAAAACTATAATCTATCAACACACATATAAATATATATACAATTATCTAAATATTGATGGTGTCTATTTATACATCACTAGGAGAAAAACATGACTTACAAATGTGGTTTAGGCAGATTACTTACCATCTGATAATCTGATAATGTTTCTTCAGCCTTATCTGCCTTTAATTATATAGATTTAGGCCTCATTGTGCAGAGTACAATGACCCAATGAATACCATGAAAAGACATCATGGCTGCTCCCAGACAGACGAACACGAGAGCTACAGCGACTGGTTACTAGGAGGCAAATATGGCCTCATCAATGCATCAGTGGTTCCTCCTCTAACGACATAATCTTTATTTGGCCGCTCGCATTCACCTGAAGATGTCAAAGAAAAACGTGTGGGCCTCCTCAGTGACCGAGAGGAGTGAGAACCATCACTTAACTTCATAAGACAAAGCCTGAGTCATCTGATCTCAGGGGGACAAAGAAAATACCCTCATGTCCACAGCATCAAAGTTAATCGGCATCAAAGTTAATAGGCACACATCAGGGCTGTGTTCGATACCGTTGTTTATTTATATATAAGGCTGAATAATACTGTAAATACTATGTGTAATACTTAATACTATTGTTCTACAGATTTTGTGGTCTGAACAGGCTTTGATTTATAAACAATTACCAAATTTACAAATTAACTTTGAATTCAGTTTATTCAGCTTGAATTATTTTTTCTTTTTAAAACTTAACATCATCATAATAAACACGTTTTTTTTAAAATGTCATTAGCTTTAGGAAATAAGTTTATGAGTGCTGAGCGAGTCACTTACACATATTTATGCTAAATACTACTGAGCTTAGCTTAGCATAAAGAAAGCTCCCTAATTAACATGTAACATCTTGTTTGTTTGATCTGAACAAAAACCAGAGGAAACACACAAGTTGCGGTTCGACACAAAGTCATGTGACTTACTGACTCCTGTTGTCAGGGTGAGGTTGCCAGGCAACCAGCTACAATCCAAATCAATGTGCTGATTTTACTGTTGGACAAAGCTAAGCTAGCTATTAGCCTGTTATTTGTGGTCAATGGCTGCATGTTGTGCTGTTATTGTACAGTAATGAACAGTCGTCATAAAGTTAAAAAAAGCAAATGAGTGCATTTGCCAAAATGTTGAATTAGTCTTTTAGTGACTATTTTCTATCAAAGGAAGAAAACTCAAAGCGGCAGAGGACGAGATGTCCCGACATTTCTTAACAAATACTGGTCAATTTCCCAAATCTTATTTAACCCTCTCTCCGTGTTAAACGCTAAGACATCAATTAAACTTCACAGCTCAGGTTGTGAAAAATGTGAAATCATAATTTTACTTCAAAAACTTTAAAAGCTCCTTCCTCAGTGGTTAGATTGTTTAGCAACACATTAAAACCAAATTAAGTCATGGTTCTGTTTATGCTGTTGTGTTTGAATTTTTCTCTTTTTGTCTTAAATATTATATGTAAATAGTTTTCCTGTTATTTGTTCGATTTGCAGTCTGTGACCTTTATTGTTTAAAAACACATAGTTTGAACATTATGTTTAAATAACTGAAGCGTCTTTGTAAATCCAAATTAGAAGAGAATGAAAGCTCCGTAGGCTCAGTAGGATCACTGATGTACCTGCGTCTGCGTGAAGATCTGAGCTTTCTGACACTCCTCCAGACTGGCGCCGAAGCTGGCCATGACGTGCTCCTCTGTGCCGATCATCTGCACGATCTCCTGGTCGCTCTCCACACCCATACCCTGTGTGGAGGACATGGAAACAGAGAGTGAGCACTGAAACTGTATAGAAAGCAAGATGAGAGACAAGATGGTGGACAAGTGCATAACTGTTTTAATATTCAATATGTGGGGCCAGATAAGAGCTCGCTGCGGAGGTGAAACGCTCAGACATGTTGCACCTGGAGCAGGAGCAGTGAGACAGGAGACGTAAGAGATGTGTGTGTGTGTGTGTGTACAGGGAGCGAGGGGTGAACTGGGAGTCATATGGTTCCGTGACATTTGCTTATGGAAATGGGAGGCTGTGGGAACTTATCCGTGTCCCACACTGGATCTGGAAGAAGTCACCCAGGATATACAAGTACACGGCAAACAGAGCGAGCAAACTGTGTCCTGTGGATAACGACTTCAGCTCCCAACACTCGACGCTCACAGGCTGACATGTTTGAAGAGATTTGTCCTCACATGGACAGAAGTTAATGATGCCAGCTGGCTCACTGACATTTTCACAAGAGAGCAGAGAGCAACACGCGAAAATTAATCTGACGTAAAACAACTGAATACTGATCTCCGACTGCTCAGTGACGATAAACTAGACCTAGCAGCAAATCCATGTATTACTTATACTGTGTGAAATATCTAGATATTCAGTAAAGCAGAGTTAAAGATACATTGATGATCAGATAGTTAATTTGGAAACAAACACAGATCTCTATTATACAGCCTGTGGAAAGTCATCATGACAAACAGCTTCATCTAACATCATCTAAATGTCCTGTAGCGCCCTCTACTGGACGCATCAGCTCTGTCAGAGACTCAAGTCGAAAATCCCTTCTACCTTGAATATGATGGCGATGGGAGCGTCCTCTGACAGCGTGTTGTGTCTCAGGTAGAACCGTCCTTGCTTAACGATCATATTTGTTCTGCTTTTCTTCTCGTGAGTGGAACTGGAATTATAAGAACAAGATACAATGAAACAGACGTTAGAGGAGATGAAGAAAACTTTGAGAAAGAAGGAGCAGCTTCACAAAACTCAGGAAATAATTTTGTCTAAAGAGGTAAATATGTGCAACTGAGATAAATGTGTCTAGAGACATTTTTTAAAGATAGAATCGCCATTAAATTTAAACATTTCTCTTTAACAGTGTCTCTTAATGGGGCACAATTAAATAATCAAATGTCAAATGAACAAGAATTATTCATATCAAGAAATTAACAAAAATCATGAAGTGAATTTGTGGATTATATGTTTATGAGTAACTGCCTGTTTTGTTTGTGTTGTGAACAAGTGTGAAGGTGACTTCATACACAGTCGTGCCAATGGTCAAAGGCACATTTAAATAAATAGTAAGAGGAAGCAACTAAACCTCGATGTAGACAAAGCAGGTTTCCACATTTTGAAAATCAACACACAGGAAGGAGATGTAACTCGTTTGTCATGTTTTCTATGTGCAACACTGAAATTAATCAGACACTGTTTGTTTGCGGGAAGATTCTTTAATTAGAACCATAAATTAACTTTTGGAACACAAAGTATTTAAAAAATGCAAATAAAGAAAAAAGGGTTTGAACTTAAGAGTTTGTTGGTAGTTGTTGTGTGTTTCATTATTGGCTGTACACACTCTTGAATAAATAAGGATATGTAATCACAGTACCTGGTGACTGAAGCTCCCACTGTTCCCTTCCTGTCCTGATCCACGATGATTCGATTCTTCGACAGCTGCTCCTGAATCAGAATGACCTTCTCTTGACCTTTTACAATGAAATAACCTCCTGTGAAGAGACACAGTGAACACGGTGAATAAACACCAGAAAAAATAACTTGTGCTGTTGCTGTTTTAATTTGTTATTCTTTCTTTCATGTTTTTGTGAGCTGGATGTTTTTTTATAGTTTGTATTCATACTGTGTACCTGGATCCAGAGGACATTCGTTGAGTTTTGCATATTCCATGGGCGTCTTTCCTGTGAGAACACAGTTGGAGCTCCGCAGCATGATCGGCATTCTGAGAACAACACACAGTCAGTTTTACAACACAATTAACACAAACCTGTGAGGAGATGATGCTTGTTAGTGGCATTTAGGAAAAAACTGAAATCACTGAATGTGAACATGATTTCTTTCCAGTGAGGTCAGAGGTGAAGTTGCTGTGGCAGGAAATGACACTCTGGAACAAAACAAAGACAACAAACAAACAAAGAAAAGCTCTGCTACCTTCCGATGGGCAGGGCATTGCGGATGATTCTCTGACTGCCGCGGGTGTACTCTATGTCCACTGTGATGGGAGCGGAGTACGTCATGTCCCTGAGACGACACTGAGGAAACATACAGGACGATGAGCTGCATCACAACAGAGCCCGATGTTCTGACAATTGAAAATAACAAGTTATATTGATTTAACATGAAAACCTTAATAGTAAACTGACCTCGTGAGGTGACACTGGTCGAGTTACGTTGAAGCTTTCCTCTACATCAGGCATCCCGACATAGATATTGAGGTATCTAGAAGAGAAACGTTTATATATTTAGTTTTGACGATTAAGTGGACACACGTATGACTGCAGGTTGACCGTGTTGAATGAGAAACAGTGAGTTAGTTAAATCAGACAAAGAGGTTTCACGTGGGTCTTACTTCAGGTACCACATCGGATCAGCATCACTTGTGATTTTCTCATTTGCTTTCATTATTTTCTTGATCTGCAAAAAAAGACACTCACGATGAATTGAAATCAAGACGACACCGAGGCAGCTGTGACTGCACACACACAATCACACACACACACAGACACACACAAACACACACACACACACACACACACACAGAGACAGACACAGGCGTTTTTACCTCCACATTGATGAAATAGTTGAATGAGTCAATGTGCTGCTTCACCAGACCTTTCACCTGGAAAACAGTTACGCACAGTGAAATAAAATACAGTTTGTATGAGTGCTGAATGGGCAACTATAATGTAATACCCTTAAAGCGACTAGAGATAAAACACTGGAAATCATTTTTTTATATACACTACAACAGTGAGGAGGTTTAACAATTTAAGTGATCTGCTTCAGACTTGTTAATGTTTAGCTTTTTTTGTTTGTCAATCTCTCTCCATAAAGAAGAGTAAAAAACCCACAACCTTCCCTCAGGAGCAAAAAGTCTGTCTTTAAACGTACTACTGATACTACTACTACTACTACTACTAATCATAATAATAATATAAATTGATTGTGGTAATTATCAGTAACGACTGATATATTTAATTTTTATATAACTTAAGCCATATCACCTTGTACGTTTTCCTATTTCACATAACAATCAATATGATTATAACTGCTTATGTCTTCACAGAGGTTATACATTTATTTTACAGACAGGGGATAGAGTTTAGTAAAAAGCAGGTGTGTGTGTGTGTGTGTGTGTGTTTGGTGTGTATGTGTGTGTGTGTGCGTGTTTGGTGTGTCTGTGTATGTGTGTGTGTGTGTGTGTGTGTGTGTGTGTGTGTGTGTGTGTGTGTGTGTGTGTGTGTGTGTGTGTGTGTGTGTGTGTGTGTTACCTTCAGGAAGGCTGGTAACAGTTTCCATTTTTCCTGTCAAAATGAAAAACACAGTAAGTCAGTTGTTGTCAAACAGTTGAAGTTTTTGTTTGACACATTTTTATTCCCGAAGCTCGTTTCAGGATCAAATGACAAAACGTCTCCTGTCATCTGCACCGACTAAGTTTAACTACACGAACACACACACTGTACTGAACGTGTGTCCATGTTGTGTTGCTCTCTATTTCCACCACGTTAGCTTGTGTGTGTCTCAGCTTGTGAGTGTGTGTCTGGTCGGAACTCACCTCCACCGTGTTGACAGGAGCCGCCAGCTCCTGAGGAGTCATCTCACAGAACTCTCCTCCTAACACCTCCATGTTGCTTTCTCCTGTTCAGCGGACACACACACAAACTCCGCTCACACACACTGTGTTGATGGAGGCTGCCGGAAGTCGCTGCAGCATGCGTCCATGTCGTGTGCTACGCTGTAAAACGTCCGTGCGGGCGGAACCGAAGAAAGTGTTCCGCCTTTTGCTAATTCTCCGACACTGAGAAGATAACGATATCAACACTGGAGTTGCTTTATTGTCCCTTAATGTTTGTGTGTGAGGTTAAAGTCCATGAAAATACACATCAGTTAAAATGCAAAACAAACAGAGGTGGTAAACAAACTGTGATGTTTAGATACTGGTAGATTATAGTTTGTAGGAAATTCCACGTTTACCCATATTATTTCAGTCACCAGTCAGGTTAACTTTGAAGTATTTGATAAAGATGTGAATATGATATTTTACTGGAGATTTAAATAATAAATAACAAATGATAAAATAGTTTAAAATAACAGATTTGGAAGGCTCATAATGCAAAAATACAGGACTAAGATAAAATAAATTAACAGATGTTTTCTCACTCTCCTCTACTGGTATAATACCATGCAAATGGTTGGATTTGTCCAGGTTTTGAGATATTAATAATTTCAGAACTCATTATTCAAAATAAAGAAAATAACTGAAGAACTCACAGCATTGACATACTGCAAATATGTTGACACAACAATATTGTGAAACGCTATAATACCAACGTATGTTTAATTACTGCCAGCATGTGCAACAACAACAACAACAACAGCTTCCACACTGGTAATGTAGGTTTTATGTAGGTGAACGTTTTTTTCAAGGTTTAACTGATAAAGAAGTGATTTAAAGTAGCAGTGTGTAGGATAAAAAGTATAATTTTCATGATTAGGTTTTTATTTGTGTATAATCATCTCAAACTAACAGTTATTGTGATACAGGGATCCTGTTTATGTAGCCTTTAGACGCTGGACACCATTACATGCAGGTGGTTATCAGACGTTTCTTCAGTGTGAGGGCTGCTGAACATGTCTGTCGTTGCTGCTGAGCAGTTTGGGGTACGCTGTGTCGAGGGAGCGTCCTCGTCTGTAGACCACCAGCTCCAGCTGACACTGGTCGATGTTGACCACCACCTTGGTGCTCCTCTCTGTGCTCCTGAGGAAGACGATGGTGAAGACGGCCATCTCAAACTCAGGGCTTGTCCCGATGAAGGCGCTGCCAACAGGCTTCACCAAGCCGTGCCAGCTGAACTGGAGGTTGAGAACATGGTCGTCTTGATCGGGCTGTGGACAGAAACAGTCATTTTAAAGACAACAGGTTGTGTTATCTGGTCAAACATTTCCCCCTGATGAACTGTTGCACTTACTAAGTCATGGGCGCTGGCTTTGTATCCTTTGTAGTCCAAGTGGCGGGTTTTTTCTTGCAGGTAGAACTGGATCCAGTTGTGGAACCCAATGATGTCTGTTCCAAATTTTGTTTCTCCAACAAACACATGCTCGAATCCACATGAGTCCATGCTGATGAAGGTTTCCATTTTAATATACCATGTAAAATTAATTCAATGATTATTGCTGTTCTTTCTGTAAACTTACGCATATAATGACGAATCAAATGAATGGAAAGTATACTTTGGGCTGTTTCAGTAACTCACCCTGCGTTTCTCTGTCTGTGGTAAAGGTTGAACCAGATCAATTTCAGTTGAGTCTTGAACTGCCTCAAGTCAGACCTGGACTGTCCTTTACTCACCAGGTACTGATGAGCTCGCTGTGGACAAATCACATCACGTCAATGGCAACAGAACTCAGAAGAATAAAACGATCACAATGAGAGAAAATGGTTTGGCTACAAAACAACTTTGAACTGTCCAACAGTCATTTTAACTTTGCCTCTTCTAATGGCAGGTTAAAAGGGATGTATGTTTTCTGGATTACAGGCATCTCACTGTTTAAGGATGCATCACCTTTGTTGAAAAAGTTCTTCACGCATGAGAAATAGACATATACTTAAACTCATTAAGAAAATATAGATGGTTCCGGATGTTTGATTGTGCGTCAAAAATTAGAAAAAGATTATTATTATTACTTTAAAAGATTTTTAAAAAGAAAGAAAAATGAGGTGCCTCTATATTCATATATCTTTAAGCTTGACTACGAGAAACCTAAACCTGTCTTGTGGAGAAAGAGTAAAAAAAGCTTTTGTCCTCATGCAAACAACAGTCATCTGCTCCATCTTATCTAAGCCTTTCTTCCAAAGTACTACATGTCCATATTTTTCCTGGGATCCTCTATGGGGAGACTGTTGAGGCCAAAGCAGCATTCCACAGCTGCAGACAGATGTTTTAGATGTTGTTCTCTCTCTAACATGTGTTCAGTATCGCTCTGAGGCAGGAAGAGGCAAACCTCTCACTGTAGTCCAGCTCCCATTAAATGTGGGGAAACAAAAAAACTAGAAACAGCTGTTGGGAAACAAAACAACTTTGTATATATGTGTTGTTACATGATCTTCTTTGTGTGAGAGGCCTGAGACATGGAAAACAAATGAGGAGTAGTGGAGAGTGAGTGAATGGTAAAACAAGGTGTGTTGCTTGTTAGATGCAACTAGTTGTAACATGTGGAATGCACCTTCATGACTCCTGTCTGTAAGACGGCATCCAAGAAGAGATCAGTCTCGCGCTGCTCCTCTGCTGTGACTCGCTCGGCCACGCCTGTGGACCGCTCGTAGTTGTCCAACAGTTTCATGAGCTCTGCAGGTAGAGAAATCACATTTACTGCAGTGAGGTCCGCTATTGAGTGAGACCACGTCCGTCTGTTCTGCTGCACTCACGGGAGGTGGTGGTGATGTTATTTAATTTGATCTCATCTACGTTGGAGAACAGGGGCTGGGAGGCACGGTCCTGAACAACATGGGTTCCCGGGTTCACATAATTGGCTCTGCCCTGTACAGTTCAAACACAACATTTAGTAAAAACAACTGTAGGAGTGTTGTGTAAATGAGAGTGTGCACTGTACCTGGACAGATACTGTGTAGTCTATCCCAGGCGTCAAACGATTCACATCTAACCTCCACAGCTCATTGAAAAGGGTGGATAGCTCCTGATCGACAACTGGTCTGTTACAGACAGAGGTTCAGTACAGACAACTGGAAAACACAGACAAACGTGATCAGCACAGACACTGAAGAGACATCATTGTTAGTTTAATGTACCTTGCTGCATCCAGACCACTGAGAATCACTGCAAGGACCAGGACTCCACAGAACCTTACAGACATTTGACACAAGTTAGACACAGATAGTAAAACTAAAGACATAAAAACAACTTTTTAAGATTGTAACAATTGAGCTAAATTGAACTTGTGTAGAGGGAATAAATTCACTTCCAAGCTAATATGAGAATCAAAAATGAAAATACATACATTTTAGCCATGACACTTGATGCACGCTGCGTCTCCCTCAGATCGAACTGTCTCAGGCAACTCACTCTGTTCCTCTGTGGTTCTGCCTCCAGCAAACACTGGGACCAGTTCCACACTGCGCATGGGCAAATCTGGACAAGCTGAGGTTCACTACTTTCAATTTAACAGACACCAGAGGGCGCTTTGTCATAAGGATACACTTCTTCTCAAATGATTCCAGGCATTTCTCCAAATTCTAAAAGGCAGTGTTCACAACTTGGACTGCTTTCATAAACATATTTATTTTTATATTGTTTACACTTCATCATCCAAGACATTTGTTTGCAGGATGTGGATCTATTATTTATTGTTGATCTCTGGCATGGCCATGTGCGTGTTTCTTATATAATCCAGTATATGGGACTTTAATCTAACATGTCCACATTTATAATTAGTATTTAATTTAGCACAGATATGAATCATCTCATTTTGATTCATATGATTAAATTGTGTTCACAAGCTCCATGTTCCTGGACAACTGGGAACTTGGAGGCTTGGACGATGTTTGCCCCTTGAACAGGCTTCATATACAACCACCCTCATAAAGAATGCTCCATAAAATGACTGGACACAAACTTTTTATAGTTGACAGAAAGTAGGAATCAACATTTTGTTTGATCTGTTTTGTGTGTCCACAAATCGTCATATTGACTCGATAAAACCCTCCATGTGAGAGGAATCAGAACAGATGTGGTTTCCATAGTTTACAACTGATCGACATTTACTCTTCAAATACCTGACATGGCAAAAAGGGATGGTGTCACCACGTGTAGGTTTAAATGTCTAGGTGGGAAGGCAATAAAAAGACTGAACACTCCTCTAAAAGGTTTAATATCAACTCATGATTCTGTAAAAAAGTTATTTATTATTCTGCCCTCCCCCTTTGACCTGGAGGTTGTTTTATGCAGATTTCTCAACATGATCAAAACAGAGCAATGATTTAAATACTGGCATTAGACCTGATAATTATGTCGTATCTAGTGTGTGTAGTAAAGAATCCAGACATATACGGGCTGCTTAATTTTTTAATGGCCTTGTTTTGTAGAACAAACAATCTTTTTCCCACATCTCCCACTGTGCTCATTCATAACTTGATCTGAAAATGAGGAAAAGCCCAATTGATTTAAATAATTTTATTGGTCCTAATCTTGATCTAAACGTACAAAAAACAAAAATAACCCCACACAATTTACGTTCTTAGGTATGACCTTTACAACATTATTACTTTGAGACATTATCTTACGTCACAATGGGACTTTTTCCAAAAATAACTGTGAGCCAACAGGTTTCCTTTAAAAATCAGTTTGCAGTTCTAATAGAGTAAACAACAAACCTGTGTATAAATGTGATGGATTTTAATACCATGCAATGATATTCATTTGTACAATATGATATGTATCGTTGCAAATGCATGCAGAGTATTACTGTTGAGTGAAAACCTGTCAAATCTCCAGAGGAGGAAACTTTATAAGACAATTATTAATTAGCAGGTTTTAGTTCGTTAGAAAACATAGCAGCTGTTTCAGAATCTTTACTAATGTCAAAAAACAGGGAAAATCTACTCAGCATATTACTTCTATTAAGTTCACCTCTTTTTCCCAAAATTTCTACAGTCAGAAGTTTAGAAGACATATATTAAATCTATATGTGCATATTCTAGAAGTCATCTTTCTGCTGGTTGACACTTTAGTTCCGTCATAAAAACAAAGAAGCCAGCACATAACCGAGTACAAAATATCTCCAGAAACCAGCTGGCAGGCGAGCAGTGGTGTTGCCCCAAATGTTCCATCCATCATCACCCGACAGTAATGGAGACAAAGTTCAGGAGTCATAGTGGGCGACTGGGCTCTACGTTTAACAAATCCATTATCTAAAAACTGAAAAAAATAGAAATACACTAATACTTTTGGCTCATCTCTGAATGTAACACTAAAATGAAACGTGGGAGCGTTGTTGGGTCTTTGTGTGGCTGGAGTGGGTTGGCACAGAGTTTCTTTCACAGCAGGACCAGGTCTCATGGGGCCGACGGTCTCATGCGTTCGAGTCCTCGTCTGTTACACTGAGGTTCGGTGAATTCGAAACCACTTTGAAGAATTCATCGTCTTTCAGCATGCTCTGGTAAAACACAGGACCAACAAAATGTGTTACTTCAAAGCCACAATATAAACAAATATATAATGTGTCAGCGAGAACTGTAGATTCTCACCGTCAGGTTTTGAATTTCCTCGGAGAAAGCTCCAATCTGTCTCACAGTTCCCTCTGAGTCCTCCATCTGAGAAAAAAGAGAAGCAGCTTTAAAACAAAAAAACCTGACACTCACAGTAAATAATAAAAAACAGATACTTCCAAGGAAACACTGGTGAAAACACACAGAACAAAGAACAATTGTGTGTTTCTGGTGAACGTGTTCTTTTATAATATGAGAACATGATTGAGTTTACTCGCCTGTTCGAGCCTGTCAAGGTCGTCCTCGTAGATTTGGAGCTCATAGCCTTTCTGGAAGCTTCTTCCCTTTGGCATCTCCACGTCCATCGGACACACGTACTCCTCACTGTCCTCCTGCTTCTTCTTCCTCAGACTGCCAAAGCTACCAAACGACAGCTTCTTCGGCTGGTACAAGAGAAAAAGAGTGAGAGAAGACAAAGACACATCTTATTTAGCTACTTTTACTGTAGTTTTTTTAAGAGCAGAGTACATGTTCCTTTCAAATATTGGATATTCCTCACTGCGCTTTTGTAGTATACTGGTAATGTTACCCATTTCTTTCATTTATTTACAATGTCCTATTTTTTCTTATTGTCTGTGATTAAATGATGAATGAAAATATAAAATGTCTATAGTTTTCTTGGAGATATTTAACAATTTTTCTTTCTGTGTAGTCCAGGTACAAGCCGGACTGGAGGATGAGCAGTATCCTCAGTATCACATGTAGTACCTTGACCTTGGTGGTGGCAGTAAGCAGAGTGTAGTCTGGGTTTTCGAGACACTCCTGTTTGAGCTGCTGGGCCTCGGAGCCAATGAGCAGGTTGAAATGTGTGGCGAGGTGGCGACGCAGCAGAGTCTTGTTGGGGGGGATGTTCAGCAGCAGCGCCATGGTCTCCACGTTGTACCGCGGCTCCAGAACCTGAGGAGAGGGGCAATGTGTGAGGAGTGGGGGATATTTGAGGAGAGTCAATAATCTCAGGAAAACAGAACAACCGACTCTCTTACCATCAGGCCACCGTGCACACCACTGCCTCTCAGGTTGGGAGCGTATTCAGCAAGATCCGCAGAGCGCAGCCACTCCATCACCCTGTGGTTGGTCCACTGTGAAATCTCTGCTGGAGAGATGTTGTTCTACAGGCAGAAAGTAGAGAAAAGAGATGAATACATCGAAACTAACGGTATATTCGAATGTAGCCATTATTAGAGCACGTTGCTAAAACCTCATCTGATGGACGACGACGCAGGCAGTTGGGCTCGTAGTTGTTGAGTCGGAGAACTTGAATAGCTCTCTTGATGCTGAGGTGATGCAGGACGCTTCCCACCTTCAGAGAAAGCAGGTCATCCTGAGGAACAAAGTTAGACATCAGTGATACAGTGAGTGTATCATTAAATAACCAGAGGGTATCACAGAGGGTGAGACTGTCTCCACTGCAGCTCAGACTCTGTGTCTAATGAGAAGTGGCATAGGAGTTGTCAGAGCCACTTATCTCCGGGGTCTGTGGAGGAAGCGTCTCTTGCCAACACTCACCACTGTCATGTAGTGCAGCATGCGGCCGTCCACTCTCCCCTCATCAAACTGGGTCTTATACTGAGGCAGACCAATGTCATCCAGCCATCCTGAGAGAAGGAGCAATGGAGAAAGCTTCGTCAGACAGAAGTCAGGACAGTCTAATCCCTTGTCTACACGAGTGCAGATACTTTCCCCTCCATTTAAAAAATAAATCCCATTCAGACCACAAAAAAACTAGAAACATTCAAACAAGCATGTCGGGCCATTAGGTGCTGATAGAATCTACATCAAAGCAGCGATTCCTCACTTGTCACCCAGTTGTAGTCCAGCTTTCCCTTATTGTCCTCCTCCTCTGAGCCGAGGGCCTGCAGAGCCAGCTGCAGCTTCTTTCTGTGCAGCGGGTGTTTGATGCCCAGCTCCTGAAACACACACAAGTCGACAAGTGAGGACTATGCACCCCAGGGCGCTTCTACAAAGAACAGTCCAACACCAACAAGAATACTTTGCCTGCCAGCTTTGGTAAACTTATTAAATGATTCTGCCTGGTCTCACCCTCTCCAGGTCCTGTTGTGAGGCCTGTAGCAGCGTCTGTCCAGAGGAGATCCAACCACGAGCCATGTTCACGTAAAGACCCAAACCCTGATCCTGCAGCCAGTTACACACCTGATCCTTAGACCAGCGTGCAAAGGGAGCATCAACCTCACTGAGAAAAAAAAACACAGAATTAAACAAGTATAAATAGTGAGATATTACATGCTTTGTTATCCTGACGGGCTGCTTTGTCCATCCTCCCTGTATGAGCTCTATATTTCATTGTACAGCAGATTGAAAACTAACATTCCGAGTCTTATTATTGAGGCTGAATGCACAGACTCACTTGTTGACTTGCTGGAGATCACGTGACCAACCCAGTCTGGGTCCCGCTGTGGATCGCACACCACCGCGCTTGAACTCACCCTCTGGTAAGTTGTCATCCAGGGTAAATGTGGTAGACTGACTTCTTTTTAACCTTAAAAATTTGTTAGTGTTAATATTAAAATCACAAATCAAACTAAATCCATAGACAGACAGCAGTAGGACTAATAAAGGATCTTATCTGGACACTTTTATATATTTCTAGCTGATATGACAGAATAACATCTTCATCCGTTATTCTAACGGCATTTAAATAGTTAAAATAAGTCTCTTTTATGACTTAGTAATGAGTAGACTTGTTTTGAGTTACTTAAAATTAAGAGGTTGAGATCCTCAAGTCATTCTCTACTCACTTTCCAAATAGTTTCATTATTCCTTTGGATTTTTTTTTGCCTTCTGGGGTGGTAGGGAGTGTGTTGGTACTGTCACTGTTAGCAGACCGCTGTGGCAGCCCGGCCAGATCCAGATGGTCGGTGCCCTGTTGCTCTGTTTCAGCTACACAAACAAATTCCAACAGAACACCATCAGCATCAGTGTGGGAAACATACACAGATCAGTGGAGACTGAGCCGCTGCACTGGGCCAGAAAACACTCCTAAACAGACAGAGAGGTCAGGGCGATGGGCATTAAAGAAAAGTCCTGTATAGTAAACAGTACATGCATTAGGTTATTTCTGACTGAGTCTGGAGTAATAACCTGTTATTTCATTAGGTTTAAAAGAAATTAGTTGTTTTGTTTTAGATTTTTAGTTTGGGTATTCTCTGGGTTCCCAAATTGAATTTGCATTTAGGAAGAAAACCGGGTGTAAACAAATACATGCAGGCAAACCAACATACACAATAGACTGGCTGAATGTTGGACAGTCAACATGTGTGCAACAGTGGGTAGTGACAGGGGTGTGGTTGTTAAAGTGCTGCAGCTACTGACACGTGATATGATAAATAGATGTCAGTTGATGAATGAGTTTAGAAAAAGGCAAAGACGTACAACCACGCAGGATATACTCAGTAGTTTCCTTTGCTTGGAAAACTACTGCAACGCTACAATGACCCAAGGTCAATACTGTACCTAGCATAGGCGCACTCGCACTCCGGCTGCGGTCTTCACGTGTTACAAAGCACACGCAACACACGACAGGGTCCAACAGAGAAACAACAAGACAAGAGGGCAGATATAATTGAAATGACAACAGGATTGGGAAGGTGGAAAAAAACAGACATGGGTACAGATCACACACACACACACAAAACAAATGCACAGGACGAAGGGCACACGACAGCACAGAAACAGACTTCCATAATTAAATGGGGACCACAGGTTGAGTGGGCTGCAAATTATGGTCCATAAAGTGTACACCATGGGTGTGGCTTGAGAAAATAAAAAGCGGTCATGGGTAAAAACTAAAATCTTCAAGAAAATCTCACTGGGTCATAAACATGCTCCACAACTCACTTCACCTAACACACAATCAACTATGTGGGCTAAGTCACTGTGCACACACACACACACACACACACACACACACACAGTTGCTAAGTTCTATGCAATGATCTTACCAAGGTTGGGAGTGCTGCCGGACTTTTTGCCACCGCGGATCTTGAAGAAACCTTTTCCAAAAGATGTTCGAGCTTTTCTCGAGCCAAAGCTCTCGTCCTCTGTGTTGGCGGGCAAAGTGGCCGAGGGACTCATAGGTGGCTTTTCACTCATCTTACCGTTTTCCTCACTTGGGCTCTGAAAGAAGGAAAAACATTACTCATATACAGAATCAGTGTATACACACATTTTATAACATATGAACATTTGTCTGAAATACAATTATATATATATTTTTCACAAAAGACTTCTTTCAACAAATATTTTTTTTTTGGTTTTACCTTTTCATTATTGCCCTTATCGCTCTTATCCAGCTGTTCCTGGCTGCTCGTCTTTGTGGTATCTTGGTTACTGAAATGAGAAACCACACCAATAAACACTTCATTCATGGCAGAGAGGTTGAGATACTAAACGTGTGTCACATGGTCATTAGAAACAGCAGTGTGGTGATACAGGACATGAACTGCTGTTACACACATTGTTCTCATGTGTTAAGTACAGAGGGAAACTGTTACAGCTCCTCAAACCTCGTATGACTGCAGACAGAGAACACTACTATGTGCAATGTGCTGCTCATGGGACAAAATATTGGGACATGTCACATGTTCAAAAATATGTATTAACACTGTAAAAATATATGATTATGAGTAGTGTTAAAGTTATGATGTTCAGTATCTACTGAAAAATCTCTGCCAAAGAGTAAAGCAATTGGAGTGGGTGTAGGGAGTTTCAGGTTTACCTCTCCATGTCTGTTGGTGAGGACTCAGACACTCGCTCTGGGTCGGAGGGGCTCGGTGCAGGTGAAGACTCGTCACTCAATCCATTTAGACTTTCCAGCTGAGCACAGATCAGAATGAGAGAAGAGGACGGGCAAAATTACTTAGAGCTCAAAGTCTTGAAACATGATAGTAGAAATTAACACACAAGACTGCTGGACTGACAGGAGATGTTATTTCATTAATTGGACCTCGTGCCCTTCAACGCTCGTATCCCAAGTGTGAAATTTACTGGAGTTAATGATGTTTTTCTGACCACTTTAGAGTTTTATGCGAAGTGAAGCGAGGGCTTCACTTTCTCGAGGGCAAGAAAGGTAAAGAGCGAGAACCAATTAACAACAAGCACTAAAACAGGAAGGAAACACAACTATAATAGTTTCAGGTTTCAAATATAACCGTTTGTTAAATATATTAAATCTCATTCTACATTTTTGTGAATCTAAATTAAAAATAAATGATATTTCAATACAAACCAACAATATATTGTTAAAATGTTGTGCTGTAAAACAATTAGAATTTACTTTAAGCCCTGACTTGTGATAGTCACACAACATGATATGATTCTGTACAAACCTCATCCGGACTCATCCTTTTCAGTTGCTGAACATCTGTAGCCTCATGCCTTTCTGGTTCAAAGGACATGGGGATGTTTAAGAACGCAAGTGAAGCATCACCAACATACTCGTTCTCTTTGGTTTTGTCTGGAGAGGAGAACAAATAAGAGACAACTGAAATTACTGTATGCTTTGACTTGTAAAATAAAAATAAGAAGTTTTCTTTGGCATTCATCAACCCATCCCAGAACTCAGAGCAACAGAAACAGGTTAGCTGAGATATATATATATATATATATATATAAGTGTGTGAATCACTAGGATTAATTTATATAAAATTTCTGAATCCCTTTCACCTTAATCTTACAAACCGAACCTTTAAATGTTATCATTCATCTACCGAGTCTCACCTTTCTTCCCCTGCACTGACATCACCATGTCTTGAACTTTCTTGTACCGTAACAGCGACTGTTTTAGTTCCTCAATCTTACGATCCTGCAAAGACGAAAACAATTTAAAACGCACAATGAGGACAAGTGTTCAGAAGGAGCTGAATCACTTGATTTGTTAGCAAGTGACAATTTTCAAATGTACCTTCTCTTCATTGGCTGCCATCAATGATTCAACTGCCTTTTTCATTCTCTGCACTTCCACATCTATTCAGGGGGAAACAGTGATTACAGACGAAGAACTGTTGAGCTCACAGTGTTTGAGGAGGGTGAGAAGTGGAGATGCACAAAAAGCCTGAACACACAGGGTGAAACTGCAAGATTCATTCCAAACTGGCTGGAATATTCCTGACAGTGATTTTCCAGTAACATCACAGCCACTTTCTTTGTATTTCCAAGAATCTTTTGAACATCCTTGTGTGAGCAGGTGGACATATTTCATGCCTGTAGAGCATTTTCACTTTTCAGAACACACACTTTGCCACAAAGCTGAATCAGCAGTAGACCCTCCACATTCAGTGAGTTGGGAATGAAAGTTTAATTTACAATCAGATAAAAAGAAACCAATGTTCAATATACAACCTCCTCTAAGTTTCTACCTATGCTTGAAACTATAACGGACCAAATTCAATTTCAGTTATATTTGATGCTTCTAATACAAATAAATAATATATTAATAAACATTTTAACACAGTTATTGGGAAAATTGGTCAAGCTTGATTTTTTATCCTGAGCATATTACATTTGCCTAAAATGAGATATACCACACAATATGGAATTTAAAAGTTTTAATTGACAGACTATTATTATTATTATTAATAATTTCTGAAACTTTCTGTAGAGTTTTTGATAATATTGATGTTGTGAATTCTTTTGGTCATTATAATTATTAACTGAAAAGTGAAATATGTGGCCACATTCTTTTAGCAGTTTGAACTTAAATGCGTCCTCCCGAGTTTCATATTCCCAAATATTGATGACTGACATCTACCTGTTGATGCAGGTTAATATCAGGGCCGTTCTTAGTGTGTAGAATGTGTGCACTGAGGGAAAAATAAAATTGCTCTACTCGGGTGAAGGATCACTGACGGGGCAAGGTGCAGACATGTAGAGAACACTGATTAACAAAGATCCTGTCACACAGCACTGCACATGACAACATCAAAGGTTAGCAGAGCACACACTGGCTGTTGGTGTGAGCAGTACAGAGGAGGATGGTGCAGATGATTATTATTGGAGGACATGAGGAGGGAGGATGAGTGAGCAGCCTGAATAGTTATGACAAACAGTTCATTCCTCATTCCTGTTGAAAACAGAGAAGCAGACATTCCTTGTTGCCGTTCCAGGCGGGACACAAAAAACACACTGATAACACACACAGGCTTTTGGATGACCTTGGATTCGTTCAGCTCAAAATTGGAAAAATAAAAGTGTCACAGAGGTGTGGTGCTCTGTGGTCGGGTATTAGCACTCTGATGAGTTATAATGGACAAGCAGAGTTCACATGGCTCATGCTCGTTCATGCAAACAGGGGTTGAGATGGGTGCAGTAATTAAGTGCAATGATGAACACAAACATAAAACCCCCCTTACGTTTCTCTTTCAGCCTCTTTCTAAGAGTTTCATCTGGATGAGACACTAAACAGGACAAGGAATTATGAAACAAACACTGGTTGGTGGCAGATTTCTGTCGTCTGCTTTGCTACGTATACACAGAAATGACCACTCAATCATATTAACATCAAGTTGAATATGTGAGGTTAATCATCATGCGTGTTTGTTTTCAGACAGGCTTGTGATTCAATGGACACTCCCACCTCTCTCTGAGGGATCTGCACTGCTGAAGGCCATGGCATTGAAGCCCGTCTCATCCTGCAGCCTCCTCATATCTCCGTCTCTGCCCTCCAGCTGCCTTCTCAGTATGGTGAGCTCCTCCTGTTCAACAGAAGACAACAGTTAGGACATTTCCTCCACCGCCGCACCGCAACACTACAAACAAACCACATCACAAGGATTCACAGATGATGATGTGGTGTACACACACGCAGGCCACACCTGGTCTGCTGTGTGTGGGGTGCAGGGAAAGCACTAATGTCTGGGAGGACTGAGGGAATGGCAAATACAGGAACAATTATATACATTTTAAAAAGTACAAGGTTAATTGACCGGAACAGGAATCAAGCATGGAGACTAATTCGATCGTGAAGAGATTTGAATGAAGGAAATTAGTAGGATGAGGGAAAAAAATACATCAAATATAAGTTTTGGGGAAAAGCAAAATTAAGGTATAGCTCTAATCTTGAAAACATAAATATGATTAAACTGGTATTTTGTTAAAGACGAATCAAAAGGAGCTCACTGTACTTTACTACTCATTTAACTGTATGGCATTTAACTGTATTTCTTTCTTTGCCAAAAATACAATTCCTACAGAGCTCTTCTAGTCGTGACCATTCAAAGTGCTGTCCACTAAAAGTTACATTCACAAACTCATTCATACAGTGCTTCTTTATGCAGCACTTTTTCGACCACACATACTTCACACACGGACAGTTCAGCTGTTTAGGGTTCAGGTTCTTGCCCGAGGACACTTTTGCATGCAACATGACATCATTCTGCCTAAAAGGGTGAAAAGAAAACTACTGCAAAGCGGATTTCAGGATTTTCCTCCTCAAAAATAAAAACGGAACAGGAGCCAAAGGGAGAGGTCAAAACCATAATCATATGGCAAGCACGACAGTCATCCTGAGAAAAGCCAACCTTCATAGCCTGGAGTGTGTGCTCCTTCCTCTGTTTCTCATACTGCATCTGGCCCATTTTGATTTTCAGGCTAGAAAGCTTGGCCATTACCAACTAAGCAGTAGAGACAAACCAGGGAAGAAGGTAGAGATAGGGATGCAGGAAGTGAAAGATAAAAGAGGTCAAGAAGGTAGAGTACCTGAGTTTCAAACCAAGATATTTGTAGAGTAAAAATGGACATTGGTGATCGACAGTCAAAAGTAAATGGCCATTGCAAAAGTCTTCCCCTTTAAGTTTCATCAAAGATAAAACATGCAAATAATAACAACTCATATCCAGTAAACAAAGGATCCTACAGATCAAATCATCATATACAACTTAATACAGTGCCTTAAAAACAGTCACTGGATTCTGGGAACAGGAACACTTTATTAATAAAATCATACTGGGAGCAGTTATCAGAAGCAGACTATGATGTTGATAAGATGTTTTTGAATGAACACATAATAGATACAGTAATTCATGGGGGACTACATGGTGGTATAAATGACTTTTCTTTCGTTGAAAGAATACAACGTTAGCCTTGAATAGTTTTTATATGAAACTCACCTTTGTTGATTTAAGTTTCTTTTCGAAAAGTAGTTTTTCACTCTCCATGTCTGTCAACCTGTACCGCAGTTCGTTAATTTCAAGAATCAAATCCTGCAAGAAGACAAAGTACATATCACAGAAGTATGGTGAAATAGGTTGACTACTGGATACACCTTAATGTTATATTTATAGTTAGATGTACATCTATAAATGTTTGTTAGTAATGTGTAATGTAGTTCAGATCATATTTAAATTAGCCTGATACAGTATGACTTACAGAATTTGATGTATGAACTAACTACGTTTAAAAATGGACGAATTCTTTAAATGGCAGATGCTTACAATCAGCAGCACTGATACAATTCCAGGAAGCAGCTTGTGAAAACTGGGCCATCTTATTCTGTGTAGTGAAACTTGGACATGAAGTATTTGTTCCTCTGCGGAGGAGCTGCTTAACAATATGATGTGTTTGAAAGTGTTCCAAGTTTTCTGCACGTTAACTTGGAGCAGTACCCTCCCCCCCATCTTATCACATTAAATGCTGTAAAGCTTTTGCCCCGACTTCAAATAAAGTCCAGCAACATCTATCATGAATCATCTTTAATAGCAACTAGCACATAAGGCGGATTTCTCTTGGTTAGTCGGGTGAATGTTAAAGTTTCTTTTTCTGATGTTTTGCAGCTGCTTTGAGACAGAGAGTAAAAATCAGATGTTCCTTTCCCACACAGGTGTAAGACATCATGAATGAGTGTTTGGTGTGTGTGTGTGTGTGTGTGTGTGTGTGTGTGTGTGTGTGTGTGTGTGTGTGTGTGTGTGTGTGTGAGAGAACTTGGACTACAAATTACCTCACATACCTCACTGTCCCTAAATCTGTCATCAAAGTTCACTCTGTCCTTGTCAATGCTATTGAGCTTCAGATTCAGGTTGGACACTTCAGAGATCAGCTCATGCTTCTGGGTCTCCAGAGAACTTCTGCACTGAAGCTCCTACAATGATAAATAAAGACTGTTAGATAAAAAAAACCTTTGTGAAATAGATTCCATTTATATTGCCCTTGTAGTCTCAAAGTAACGTGCACTAAAAGATACATTCACACACATGTTTATACAGTGCTTTTATATGGAGTACTTTATCTTTCACACATCATTTACACTGTTGGGGTTTAGTGCCTTTCCCAAAGACACTTTGTTGGGCCGCCCGGAGACACGGGATTAAAAACCAACTCCTCAGGTTGTGGACGACTTACTCTTCCTCCTGAGCCACAGCCGACCACAAAGCTTCCATGTTCACATGATTTAATAGCACTATGGGTGAAGGTGATGATAACCAAAGGTCACTAAAGCATTGTTTGTAGTCTTGTTGACAGTATAATGATGATGAACAAAAATACAATGGCTCAGTGCTTTGAGCTAGAGGAAGACATGGACAGTTGCCAACATGATATTAATAGCCGACAGCAAACACAATCAAGTGATAAGGAAAATAACTCACATCTTCTAGCTTAAAGTCACTGTCCAGTCCACACCAGTGCAAAGCTTTCCCAACTGGGTGACTCCTGAACTGCATTATATATTAAATACATGCATGCACACAGACACACACACACAAACCTGTTGCAGCATCTCCTCAGTGGCGTTGAGTTTCTCCCTGTGCTCCTCCAAACACAAGTCCAGATCCCGAATCTTCTCTCCCTGAGCTTCCACCTGGTCTGTCAGCACACTCACCTGCAGGGAACCATGTCATTACTATTTATTTTTTATCTTAAAAGAGACATTAAAAAGGTCTGTGTGGTAAAAGTAGAAACGTAAGATTTGAGGTCCTTTGACAGTTAAAACTGGTAAGTAATGCTCTATGGGTACCTGAAGCACCAGAGACTCCTTATCGCTTTCAAGTCGGGAAAGCCTTTCCTGGTAGTGGTCACCATTACCCAGAGAGACATGTCCATTGGACTGCAGGGACAGAGGGAAACATGGATTAAACAAAGAACCGTAAGAGATGATTGAAGTTCAGACACGGGAAAATTGCACCGATGAGTTAATTCATTCTGCTGTTTTTAAAAAGGTTTCAATGAAATGATCTCAGATTAAATGTTTCATATCAAAGTGTGACATGTTACACTGCTTTACTCTGCTCAAACAAAACCTTACATGGCTGAGAAGAAAGCTCACGTTCACTATGCGGTACACAGAGTGAGTTACAGCATTACACAAAAACTCAGTCATTTATCTGGCCTACAGCCCATCACTCTGCAAAACAACACTCTGGTTCCCAAGCGGCTGGCGTCCTTCTTACGGCACACTGGCATTGAGACGTTGACAACATCAGCATTTAATGGTGCATTCCCAGGAAACTGGGTATAAAGGGACAGTCTTGTTTTTGCTTAGCAAACAAGTCTTTTTTTTTTTTTTCTTAGACACAGGTTTGTTTGCCCACGTTTGTCTGTTTTAATGAAACACACAGTGAGCTTATCAAGCAGCAATCCAGATGTGCTAAAAGCTTGTTTGGAGCACATCCTGTTCCATTATCTCAGACAAACCTTCCTCCCCCGATTACACAACCTTTCTTACATCGAGTGTTTCTTCATTCAATCATATCAAATGTGTAATAAAGAGAAAATCTCAAAATAACTCGGCTTTAAAAAGAGCTAATATTACCAGCACAGAGTATGGAGCCACTTTCAAGATGTTCAAAGCAACACAAGTCCCATCTTTGACACCTTTTCAGTCTAGATTTATCAGTTATGTGAAAAGTGCCCTGAGGCTACACAGAGGAAAACAGAAGAAATATTCATGTGATATGCAAAATGTGTATTTTCCTGGGGCCAGTTTCATTACTAAATCCAGTCAATGACACTAGCACTGTTATTTTACCAATGTTATGAGTCACATGTAAGTATCTTTGACATGGTAGCTCCTCACCAGTTGACCATGGAGCCACTCGACCAGACTGTCAGCTGTGGAGTCGGGGATCTGGCAGCGCAGATTCTCCCTTTCCTCTGTGTCCATCATTTCCAGGACGCTTCTCAGGTCTTCCAGAAGGTGAAGCGCACGCAGGTTGCCCATGAAGGGGGAGGTGGGCGACTGACAGTCGAACATCCCGTTGGAGTAGTCCAGGGCCTTGGAACCTGAGGTGGAGCACAACAGAAGAAAATATCATATTAGGAGGAGTTAGAATTAAAAGAAAGACACACGCACCGTCTCATACTTCACTTTGTTCTTATTTAAAAAGAAGAGAAAAGATCATCATGTAGCTCAGGTTCTCATAGTGATTAAGGCACATTGTAAATATTCATTGTGCCAAACAAGAGTCCTGGTTTGACATCTGATCCTCGGAAGCCACATATTTTTAAGGCCCTTGTGGAAAATTAGGTTAGGGCGCTCCATTGATATAAAATATAAGCTGGTGTAATGACTGTAACAGTGCAACATGGGAGAACATGGCTTAGAGCTACATATTCTAAATGAGGACACAGAGGCTGCTGCACTCACATATCCAGAGGTCACGTGACTACCATCTAAATGTCAAACCATGACAAAACAGCAAAGTATCTTTTATCACCATTTACTCAGCCCCAGAGTTACACAGTAGAAGCATTGCTATTTTCAGCTTTAAATGAACTGATATAAATACATTGATTTACATATAACTGCCTGAATGAAATGTTATGCTGATGTTTAGAAACATCAGAGAACGTTACCTGCTATAATGCCATCCATCTGCTCCAGGGCCGCTGCCAACATGTCGCTGGCGTCAGCCATCATCTTCAATCACTGATAAATCTGGAATGAGACAATCAAACTTAATTAATAACAATAACAAGCACTCTGGGTTTTAGTCATTACAAAAACTTCATTGATCTGATTGTCAAAAATGCCCTATAATTAAAAACCAGCTTAAGCAGTTCGATGAAATTTGATTTATAAAAAAACTTGATTAAAAGGCTTTGCACTATTAACGTGTACAGGGACATGAAGGATTTTAAAATCAAAACATTCTTCTTGGTTGTGACTACAAACCCAGAAGTGTGATGCACTGATAATAGTTTAGTCTATGGAACAACAAGTCCCTGTGTGCCTGGGATGTAACTATCAACAGTGTAGGAAGACGACTAATCCTGCAAACCTGTGACCAATGTTTAGCTTTCTAGGCTTCAAAGTGCAGTGATGTTGGTGTTAAGCGTGTCATTACAAAAGGTCCCCACCCAGGAATTAGACTGCAACTTCACTAGTCCTAAGCAACCCTCCATGTCTAAAAAGGAATGCGTCCGGTATAACAGCATGTTTGTGAGACGGATTTGTCTGTTTAAAAAAGGATAAGCTGAGTGATCCGTAAGAAAAGGCCATCCATCTAAATGGTTACATGATAACCAGGTACGTGCACTACTGAGTTGTTCTGTCTTATGTAAATTCTGTCCCGGTAAGATCGATGAATAATGTATTCCAGAATATCAATCAGGCCATTTACGTTTAATATTGGCACAATGAATGTCCTGCCTATGGGACACTGGACTTTTGTTGGAGCGCAGTGGAGACACATTTTAGTGTCCCAGTGTTGGACATCTGCCAAAACAGCACAGCAGTTCCTTTCTCTGTGGGTGTTTAATCAATAGACACAACACACACACGAACACACAGTTCTCCACGCTGCTTTTATAAGGATAAAGATCCAGCTTTATTATCATTAAAATGACTCCTCATTATATCTCTGGTTCTTGTTTACACTGAACCCAACAGGCTTGCATGTTGGCGCCATGGTGTGTGACTTTACATAACATGGCATTTCAAAAACAGAGGTGTGAGGTGTAACACAATGGTTGTCGCTTTAGCCCTGATGTTGATTCAGCTCTGTGACTAACTTCACAGCCTGCAAAACGGCAGAACATCAACGGCGCCCCCATCCAAATGGTTTGTACCATTTGCTGGAGCTTGAACTGCAACAACTTACCCTAACGGTTAACCCATGTGGTAACTGTAATGTAAACCTAACCTTACCCTCAACTTAAAACATTTCTTCACCTTAATATTTAATGACTTACATAATGGGAAATTGGGTTTTGTCCATAAATAAAACCTAGAACACGCACACACACACACACCTTTCCCTTTAATCAGCTGCCTCCCTTCCTGGGAGTGGCCAACACTGGGACATAGGACCATTTTCAAACTTTGTAGAAACCACCCACAGACCATACACTGCTATTTCAGCATTCCTGTGGTCACATTTTCCGTTATGTGTAAAATAAGCATGCACTAAAACATAAGAATCGTCACAACACACAGAAGGCCATGGAGAGATGAGAGGAACCAGCAGGCCACCAGTCAGCTCCGTAATAAACTGCTCAGTGGTTTCTGAATGTGGGTAAAAATACTTCTCTCCGGCTGCCTAAAGTGAATGTCTGTCCCATTTCTCAAACAAACGGGAAAAGCAGATTTATATACCATGGCATTTAAAAAGGCCCAACAGTATACAGAACAATTATTTCTGTGTGTAAATGTACAAAATCAACTGAGTCATTTCAAAAGGTGACATTTAGAGAAAATGTCATGCCCACTGAATTGTAAAATACCTACAATCAGCAGTAGCACATCAGGGACATCTTGTCAGAAAGACATGTAATGTGAGACAGAGGCAGAAGGAGACCAAGAAAAATGTCAACTAAATTTTTCGAAACACACTGATGCAATTTGTTAAGCACAAATATTCTGTGAAGTGAAAATTAGGACTGAGATGTGCAGTCATGTTCCTTGTTTATAAACTTTATTTTCTCAATCCATTAATTAATCATTTCCATGAAATGTCAAGACCGTAAAAATTAACAATCACCATCTCGAGACACAATCCAAGATTAAGAAGAATCATTAAGAAATAATAAGCAATTTGCTTGAAGACTTACTTTGACAAAACAATGGCCGCTTGTTATTTTTCTGTTATCTGTTTAGTCAACAGATAATGTAACAGTCTCCAATGAAACCTGGACTGGTTTTACTATTCCAACAGACTGACAATTTTAATTCATACATGAACAGCAGATTAAGAACAGATTTTCATTCATGTGATATCTTGGACAATTTATCCATAGCAGTGGTGGATCATTGGAAAAAGAGAAGGGAAGAGGCCCAACTTCATCCAACTCACTCCTCTCTAGAGTCAACAGCAGAACTCCAGTCTTTACAGAGCCTGTATTGTGATGACTCAAATTGGAGCATAAGGCTGGAGGGCATCCCCCTTAAAAAGAACCTGAGTCAGATTTTCTCTTACACGAGATGGGCAAATATGGGTACGGTTAACACATGGCTTTTAGAAAGCATACCTCAAACACACCGGCCAAGACCAGACATGCTGCTTGGAAAAACCTGCTGTCCATGTGTCAGTCGGTGTTAAGACCCTGTCTGTGCCCTGGATGAAGCAGTAGAAGTGCTCACAGAGTCCAGCACAAAGAACACCTAATTACAGAGGAGTGCACCGTGTCAGGAGCTGGGATGCCTCCATGGTTGGGGAATCAAAGGTAAACAAAAGAGAGCTGTAGATCCAGGAGAGAAGGTGATTTCACCTGCACGGTCTTCACTAAAAGACCATGTCTGTTCAAACAATGGTGGAAAACATACTTAACTATTATATTTCAAAGAAGAGCCAGTAATGATCACCTGGGGGAAGCTGGTACCAGGAAATGCTTGACATTGTGCATCAAAGAAGTTTGAAATTATTAACCAATTATAGTTGCAGATTGATTTTCTATCAATCGACTTTTGGACTAACATTTTCAGCTCTATTGTGTTTTGAAGAATCGAAGATGACGACATCTGTACCTATGTTGGCTCGGCCCTGAAGTATCCATCTGTACAAGCCCACTATCAAAGGGGACATCTCAAAGATCCCAACAAGCGAGCATCACTCTCAAAAACAATGTGTCACTGTCTGCCCTTCTAGAAGAACCACTTACACCAACCAGAGGACGCATACAGAGGCCTATTGTTCGTGGTATCAGGGTATTTTGACTGTAGGACAAGGGGCAGACAAAAGACTAAAAAAAAAAATACACAAAGCAAAGCTACAGTCTGCACAACACTACAGCACCTGCCTGCCTGCAGCCTGTCTCCAGACCCGAAGAGCCACGGAACAAAACATTCAGAAAGCAATCTTGCCCTTTGGTGAAAACAGGCATATAATTCATGGAGACATGCAGAGAATAATGAGCACAAGGGGGAGAGTGGACCGCTTTAATGGCTTTTCAGATCCATCAGCTTCGGTCCCTTCAGGCAGAGAGATCCTACGTAACCCATCCTCGCTGGACACTGCACAGAGAGGGCTCTCGCACACACACGAAATGGAAAACAGAAAAGAAGACTCAGAACCACTTGTCTCTGAGTGGAAAAAGTGTTTACAGCAGTCATGCATCTGGCTTTAACAACCTGCATTGAGACTGGTTACACTGGTGGTAAAATGGCCTGGGGAGACTGGAATTTACAATTCAGACATAACTCATACAGCACTTTCCTTTAGCTATTTTTATCCAGATGACACAGATAAATCCGTGACAGTTTCTGTGGATATGAGGAGAAGGTCCAAGCCCCACCACATAATGACACTTTCCGTGTTTTGAGTCATGCAGGCCTGGACTAAGTGTTTACCTCCACGCAAAGTTTCCATGAACGAAAAAGCCTAATTCTGGCTTGCACACCTCATCCTGTTCTACCTCACACAGTGAATGCTCTATTCTCACTGAAAACCCCAGAGAACGCCTAAGAGTAGCTTCTGTGGGTGTATTCTGGCCCCGAACACAGTGGTGTGTCCGACACAGGATGCTTATGATAATTGTATTAAGGGCACAATGACTGCCACGGTTTAATCTCGTGACAGAGCTAACGTTATTGTCTCCCAGTTTAAGGGTGCATGAAATGAAGCCAGGGGGCTGCGTGTCCAGTGATTCACGGACACAGTGGAGGCATTCATCAGCTGCCTGCAGGTCACCGCTCTGGAATAACCTGCAGCTATTTCCAACCTGGGAAAGCAGGCAGAATACACCATCACTAATTATAAAAAAAGGTAGACAAGAATGAACAGGAATATGATTGTGAATCTCCTCATTTTCTCAATCTCAAGACAAACTGGAACTAAAAATAAAAGGAGGCACATGTGGGTGATGCAACGTAAACACACTGACCAAAAGATGGAAATTGAGTTTATGATTTAAAGAGCCTCCGTGTGATAAGATCGTCCAAGAATCTTTTGCTGCCTGTACACGTGCAAAAGATCAAATACAAAAACGTTCATGTTGGACAGCAACACACATTCTTTTCACATTACTCACAACTGCACTGCGTGTTCCTTTACGTGATGATGAGCTTTAATGCAAAGGCAATGAAAAACGCTGACTAGTGAACCCGTGTGGCAGTGGGATGGGTCATGTTAACAGCTGAAGGTTTACAGTTTACACAGTTGTTTTGCTGTGTTTCACACTAAGTCTACTTGATGCAGGTTTGCAGCTCAGCTTCAACCTTTATAATAACACCACTAATATAAATTCCTTGCATTTTTTTGCTGCAATCTAAGGAACAGGGGCTTTCCCTAAAATCTGAAGAATAATTAACCTTGTTGAGGAATCCCCCAGAGTTAAATCACACAGGGAGACGTCTTCAAATTCCACACGTCAAGAGCTTGTCAAGTCTCAACGGCACAAAACAAACTGAAACCACCATTTAACTGATATACATAGGTGGATTTATATTGGATACTTCTATACGGTCATTAACTTGAGTCTTGTCCCTGGATGCAGACAACACTGTTGTTCTGGAAACCATTTGGAGAAAGGGGAGAGTAAACTTTTAAGAGGTCAACAGGAGGACAATACAACAGCTGATCAAATTTCACAGTGGAAAAGGGAAATAAAATCTCCAGACACTAAAGCACTAAACTAGCTCACTAAGTTTTACAGTGTATTTATACTCAAGTTGGGAGAACAGCACCTAAACGCAACATCAAACCAAGACCTGGACAACATGTCCAACTATTATAACCTCATATTGGTCCATTACACCAACTTTCCTGATGAATGTCACTGGGATATTTCCTTAAAACAGATTTCTGCTCCTGGGTGGATGTGGAGGTTTTAAACTCTGATTACAGAGAAAGAAAGAAAAACACTTAAGCAGTAATTACATTGCTATTGATTGGATTCAGTGTTATTTATACAGCACTCACACCCACTATCTCACATACGTTTACATAGTAAGATTGAGAGCTAACGATATTATAGACAAACCCAAACGAGGACTGGTAGCAGAACCAGAACCAGGGTCGGCAGACATGTGCCTCGACCGGTAGTTGGGGTTAAGGAAAATGGGGGGAGAGGAAGAATTTGATTGAAATCATCCAGATAAATCAGTGAAACAGTTTCCTTGTCCAGCTGAGATCAAACCGGATGAAGTGTAGAAAGAAGTAGCCTCGGGCTGTGGGAAGAACGAGCCTCAGTGAGGAGCTGACGTTTCACTGACTTCTGGCGTCATACGAGGTTTTTAGACAATCCCCCTCAACATTAAACTTTTATCACGAAGTTAAGTCTAAATACAAGTTGACAGCAGCTTTTCGTACCGTGCAAAAGTGTTAAAAAAAGTGACTCCCACGCGGGGATTTAACTACCGGTAACTTGTTGGAGATGATGGCAGCCCCCCGGTCCCTGAAGGCATCCCGTTAGGACCCAGCACCGCGGGCAGGACCGTGAACACAACCCAAGAAGAACACAAACTATTTAAAAAGTGGACACACGTCCCCCCCACGTCCCCGAGGAGCCGCAGCAGCTTTGTTCACTTCGAACCCGAGTTAGTGGAAACAATCACGACCGAGTCACTCACTCACCGCCGCCTCCGCTCGAAGAAACCCGGGATGTTCCCCGTTAGTTCGCCTCGTTTTCCCCGGTTTTTAAAACCAACTCCGCGGTGTCCTCCGGTTCGTCGACTGCTCGGTGCCCGCCAGTGCTTCGCTTGCTTCCCCCCGGGCCGTGCACGTCGCTACGCCATGATGTCTGGAGCTGGTCGGGAGCTGGGGGGGGCTTGCTGGGAAAAACTTGGGGACGTCACCGCTGGAGAATCCCGCCCTGGATACCGGGCCTGGATCCCGGGGAGGCTGGTTTTATATGACCGGCGTCGTGGCGCGTTCACCGGAGCTCGAACACGATGGGACAAGAGAGTCTTTCCACCAGATGAAGAAAAAACTAAATCACCGTTAATCTCATCAACGAGCGAGACACGGAGTACTACTTTAACAAACAACAACAACAACAACAACACTTTGTTTGTCTGTAACACAACCAGAAGCAACAAGACACATCAGTCGCTTCCGATGCACAACGACCGTGTTGAAGGAAAAACGCTGGAGATTTATCACGTTTTTCCTGAAACTCGAAAGCACCAAAATTCCTCAAAGTCTGGGAGGTGCCAGCGTGTCAGTCTCCAGCGAGCACAAGCGACCCCTGGTGGTCTGTAGGTGTCAGCGGTGGAACAAGCACAGTACTAGCACTAAAATGCAAAAATAGTCAAATGCAAGTATACGTAGTTGTAGTGTTTTGTTTAAGTAAAAGGACAATTCTTTCTAGAACACATAACTTTAAAGTAGGTAAGAAGGGATTTAAAGTTGATTTAATACTTCCTGTCTCAGACCATAGTCACCACAAAGTGCCTCACATAAATAAGATAACACCAGAAAACAGAGAGACAATGAAAATGTATGAATACAAAGGACCAGTGTGAATGAACTGGTTTTCAGTCGTTTTTTTAAAGGCTTCAAATTAAGTAGGTCTGATGAGTCACATAAATATCATGTAGTGAAAAGGACAATAATTCCAGCTGAACTGAAGTAAAAGTTTACAGAAGCATACAAATTAAAATACCCAAGAAAAGTACTTCTACCTTATATTTCAGTACATGTACGTTATAAGGATAAAGCATCTACCATCGAGGCCCAGAACTTGTCAGCAGACAAGGTATTTATGTTTTCTCTAAATTTATTCTGGATTTGACACATAGTGTAAAATAATCTGGCCACAATTGCAGGGTAGATACAATAATACAAGGACAAATAGAGGCTCATTGTCTTATGTTATGTGTTATTTATTTTATAAGGAGATGCATTCAGGCACAGAAAACAAAAACAATATCAACAAACACGACACAATGCAGCCAAATAAAACAATAATAATTAATACTTTGACAAAATAACTGTATGTCCATTTTCTGGTGCTCCCCAGTGTCTTCGGTGAATTTTCCCGAGTGACAACGATATCATATGTCACAGCAAATAGAAACTGTGTTGCAAAGATTTATGGAAATTTCAGTGTGATCATTTCTCTGCACTCAGTGAATCGAACACCCCACCGCAGGTCAACCGTGGGTCCCCAAAGCAGAGTCGCTCCTCACAGGCCTCTCCACCTTCACGGTGCTGGGGTCACATTCCAGCATCTCTCTGATCCAATCATCGTCCAGCGCTCCCTCTATGAACTCCTCCAGACTGATGTTGGCTACAGACATCACAAGGACAGAGACAAAGAGCAGAAGACAGACTCTATTAATATCACCAGCTTCTGTTTCTTCCTAAATCTATGCCTGCAAGTGGTTGAATCATTGAATGGGAGTTTAATATGATTTAATGCTATAATTTTTATGTTTAATTTAAAGCAATTTAAATTCGTTATGTGTCCACTTCCTCTCTTGAACTAATGTTATTAGGTTTGCAATACCTCACTTGAAGTTTGTTAGAAATAATAATTCTTTAAGATGAGCATCACCTCCATACATTTTTAAATACTAATTTCTATTTGTATTTATATAACTTATTAACTTAAATTGAACAAACTTCATTAATTTGTGTTTTACCGATTGAAGCAATATTAAAATGTTGGTATAATACAGTATAATACTTCATGGATCTTGTTGAAAATAATCACCCATATTTATGAGTGTGTAAATAAAAATCTGGATCTAGTGAATTTAAATGTGCTTTCATAAGGGGAATGATGGGCCTTGGTGGGGGTGCTCACTGAGTGCCCTTCTCGTTCTACATGGATCTTAAGTCCTTTACAAAAACATAACCTGAGGACATGAGGTCGGTCTACTGAAAGGAAAAAGGCAACGAATGCTCAACAGCAGGGGCGTTTCTAGGATTGAAAGAAAGGGGGGGCTTAGCCCCTAAGGAAGCTGAATATTTGCGCGCGCCAATTTTTTTTTGGCTCATTTGGGGCTGCGGATATCCATTGTTTCAGACAGTTCATAGATTGGTTCAATCAGAAAGAGTGTGATTTTTCTCTGTATCTTTGCTTGCAGTCATTCAGTATAAAATAACAGAAGTTATCTGTCACCTCTGCTAAATAATCTTCTAATATCCATCTGGTCAATGAATTGGATGATATACCGGTACAATAGCGTTATGAGGGACACTATGACATTTAGTTTTCACTAGCATTAACTGATTATAAACAAAAACATTCTATAGGCACTGATATTATTGTTTTAAAATACTAGAGATAGATATTAATGCAAAGAATAGATAAATTTGCTCGTTCACACTCTTGCTCACTGGAGACATTTTCTAACAAAATAGCTAGCTTAGTGTTAACATAGCTCATTACAATATTCCCTTTCATTTGCCTCAAGTAAACCTAAATTTAAGCAGGTAACAATCGTTAACAACTACAGATAGCCACATTCTGTAACTACCTGTACTTAAAAGTTCACTCTGTGCATCGTTTACTATGAGCTAAACTCCTTGGCTGTAATCCTGCTGTCTTGATGAGAGACGTTACTTGGCAGAGTGAGAAAGCCAGCGCAGCAGCAATGCAGACTCCCCAAGGTCCTAGTGCCCTGTCTTTTATTGTTAAGTATGATGAGAGGCTGTTGGATTGTAATTTTAAATTGGAGAAAAAATACAAAGCAGAAACGCACTCACATATGTAGCATGTTAGAGTTATAAATAACTTGTCCATGTGTAAAGCAATAGTTTAATTAAAAAAAAAAAAAAATTATTTGGGGGGGCTGAAGAACATTTTAGGGGGGCTTCAGCCCCCTAAAACAGGCCTAACGACGCCCCTGCTCAACAGAGTATGAGTGTGACATCCATTGTTTCAAGCTGAAATAACACTGCACCACGATTTCAAGCAGAAAGAGGAAACTATTTCTTCACCGTTATTGTCTTTATCTAATCTCACAAATATCCTGTTGGTACATTCTTCAGCTGTGAGTGGGTTGGGCTTGGTCAAAGCAGCAGCTACGCTCATCTTATTAACTGCCTGTGAACAGAGAGAACAACACCAGAGGATGAGCTTCAAACATGTGACCTGAATTTGTGTGTGACACAGAAAACTGCACGCACATGCTCACACACACACACCTGCATGATCTCCAGCATTTCCTCCTTTGTTATGGCTCCGTCTCGGTCTTTGTCATAAAGCTTGAATGACCAGCCCAGTTTGTCCACAGCTGAACCGTCAATCAGCAAACTGATGGCCATCACGTACTCCCTGAAATCCACCACCCCGTCCTACAGGAGACAACCTGCATTAACAGCTTTGTTTATGGGACTTTAAAAAAACACGTCAATATCTATTTATATGCCGCACTAAGACATTATGTAATTTGTTATAGGGCCGGGCATTAAAAACAATAGCAATTCCTGAAATACAATTCTAATCAATGGTTGAATAACAACATTTCAATAAATATTGATGTGTTTCCTGTGTATAGTGAAGGCACAGTGAGGAGGTTTAACACAATTGATCTCAGATTTGAACAATGTTTTGCTGTTTATCATTTTCATAAAGAAGTGTTTAAAACCACAACATTGATTAAGGAGTTAAAATCGCTCTTTAATTCTAGAAGAAATAATAATAACAATAAATAAGACAAAAATATACCGATGTGTCCTTCAGAGTAATTTTTCTCACCCCATTATTGTCCAGCGTGCGGAATACCTGCTCTGCATACTCAGCTGACTCACTGCCCACAGTCCCATTGCAGAAATGCCTCTGAAACTCATGTAGAGTGATCTGCCCGCTGGGACATTCATGCATAAACTTCCTGTGACAAAAAAAGAAAGACCTTTATTTAACTGTAAACCCTGGAGGGTCAGTTTGAATGAAGAGTCACATTTGCAGCAGGAGAAACCGGAGAGAAAAATGAAGAGTTTAGAGAATTGAGGTCAACCTGTTCCTGTCCTGTGTGTGTGCAGATTACCTGAGTTTGAAAGCTTGTTTACACCTTAGGACTCGACTGCTAAGATAAGTAGGTTGAATCATTTTGAACCACTTTACCACAGAGCGACAAGGCCGAGCCATTCAGCAGTGTGTAGTCATGGAAATAATGTGAGGACGCTCCGGTTTATACGACTGCTCACATTCAACGAAACACAGAATAAGGAAACAAGTCAGCATCAAAAAGGTAAAAGAGATATTTTGTAGATTTATCAGGGAAACATCAAATTATATAAAGGACACATAAAGGGACACCTCTTAAATGCAGTTTAACTCAAGGTGTTCCTCTCACTTCTACCTAAATACAAAAGGCACTGAACCTCTGTAGATCAACTCTAAAAAGCCAAATAAGAAATCTTACCTGAACCACTCGTACAGCTCAGTAACATAGGCCTCTCCTCTCCTGCAGGGCAGATTTGCAGCTTGGCCCATTCTGTTCAGGAGAAGCTACAGCTCTGCCTCCACCACTGGCTTTATATACACTACAAATCCCAGGCTTATGCCACCGCTTTCTTAATTTGCGCCAACCACCTCATCACATATCACTTAAATCTCTCCTCAGAGGGAGGAACGGTGACGGAGGGAGAGAGGGAGCAACAGAAGGCAAATGTAATTAGTTCAAAAGGAGACTGCGGCTTCTTAATCCGCTTCACACTAAGGACGGAAAAATGCCCAATGAAAAGCTACAAATAGTCTTCTGGTGTTTGACAATATTCCCAAAGTTCCTGTTGAGGGTTTAGTCAACTAATATTTATTAACATGAAATCCTGAGAAGACAGCCCAGGCATAAGTAGCAGCAGTAATGTAGATAAACAAATACAGTAAGTGCTTCCTCTGGGGCCCACGAATCAAACAAGAGTGAACTTATAAAAATGGCAGGAAGTGATACAATGGAGGCCTGATACAAGCCCAAAGGTTGCTGGGGTCCTTAACAAGTCTAATGGTGCAATAAAAATTACTTAAACAAAACAAAACAATAAATGATAGAGTAACAGCATGCAACTAGACACAAAGCAGGGCGTGAAATCAAAACGTAAGGTTCCCTAGCTCATATACAAAGTCTAGTGTTTTATTTCAAATGGAGACACAAGGAAAATTTGTGTGACCCTTTTTGCAAAGCTCATCAGTGAGGGTCAAATGCTGAAGTGAGAGCCTTCTGGGAAATTACAGTGCAATGATTAAAGAATGAGAAGAACAAAAAATAAGAACAATTTACATTTTGTGTAAAACAAAACAGCCTGTGTCTATGGCAAAGCTCCGTAGCTCTGGTTGTTTGGTTAGTGTTATTGAGTGTTGAAGCCAACGTGTACAGCTCCAAGCTTCCACTTCATTCCTGATGTGCGCAGAATGCTATGTTGCATCGAGTGAATCCAATCATACGTTGTCAACCTCCTTTTACTCTGCGAAGGAGCCACGTGGGAGGCAATCTCCAGAAGCAACAGGTCCATTGAGCAGAAATGTCCAAAGGCACTTTGGACACAGGCGGGAGTCTCCTCGTGAGCTCAGCTGCTCTGTCCACCGGCTCCTCATACTTTCAAGCATTTAGAGGTAGAAGTCAGTTTTCTTCATCATTAACAACCAACATTTCTATCCTCAGAGCTTGAGTTGTTATTGGACAAATCCTCAGAGTTACCGACGAGAACTGGGTCATGGCATTCAAGCAACAGAGTTCCATGTAATCTATTTGTGTGGACAGAAATAACGGCTGGTTCAGGTACGAATAACAAAGGGTTAAGATGCAGATTTACAGCTTAAAAGGAAATCAGTTTACAGGTTCGGACTCGATAAGTGTAACATACACAACAGTCTTGTTTTTGTAAAAGCCCCCAAAAAAACAATGTCCCAAAGAGCTCATTGAATGACTTTCAGTAGTTTTTCTTCTTAATTTCTTTATTATAATGTGTAGACTTTGTTTATTTTCACAACTTAGTGTTTATCCTCAAAATAACTTTTTGGCATCGGCAAGGCATAAAAAACAAATATTTTCAAATTCCACTGACAATAAATTGAGGCATTATAGTCAATTCTAATTTTCCATCTCACTTCCACATGATCACTAACATATAGCTCGTAACACGATGGCTATGAGAAAAAAGACGTGTAATCGTAAGTAGGGGCCATATAGAACTCCATGAGCTAAATGGATACAGGAACCATACGTGACTTCTTCAAGTTCTCACCAAAAGTCATCAGTATGTCTAACGTAAGTTGAGTCATGCATCATATGATGAGAGTGACAATAACAAAAAAAGATCAAGAGACGTATCCTAAAGTTTTGAATTTATGGAATGAACCGTCTGCATAGCATAATCTCTTGCATTAATGCAGGTGCACGACAAGAACATAAAACATAAACACATCTTCTGAAAGACCGTCAGTGCATAAAAGTACATGAGGAAAAAAACAAAAACCCACCTAAAGCTATGGCTTAGCTGCCAGATTACAAAGCGGACAATCAGTGTAAGAGGAGAGGTACAGATGAACAGGTACAGACTGGTGACTCCGAACCAACGTACAGCATGCGGGAGAGAATGTGAAGCGTAAACTGAAGGACAAAACACTGCTACACTTAAATGGAACCGTCGTTTTCTGACTGCATGGGGCGGCTTTGCTTCCATCGCTCCCTGAGTTATGACTTCCACCATGAGACTCAACCTGAAACGGGTCTGCTGTTCAGCCACTGCTACCAGACCTCCATTCCAGCACCTCTAAAGTGCTGTTCCACTTTGCATGAAGTAATACTGTTGTGCTCCTATGAACCGATAGGAGAACATGACTGGTTATTAGCTGCTCATCTCTAACAAACGCATGAAGGTGATGGCTTCTGTCAAACAATATTAACTGCTTAGAGCTAAAAGCAAAAAATATCCAGGGCAGCCTTAAAGTGAACACACGTGAAATTGAAAATATTCTTCCAACGCAAACTATCCCTTTAAGACAGATATGGCCTGAAGACATGGTGTTTGCAATCATACCAAATGTACATATATACAGTAAAGTTCAAGTCAGTGTACAAAAGAGGTTATTGGACCCTTTCCGAGGAAAATGTTCAGATACTGACAAGAGGAAATCTCTGAGCAGCACATCATTAGGGCGACTGTCAAAGTTAGAGGTTTATGGAAGTGTGGTCTCCCGTGGTACGATGCCTACCTACGGTTTGGATCCTGAGGGGGGGGGGTCACAGAGATGGGCCACGTTGTCACGGTGTCTTCCTTGCATTTTAATTAAACATACAGTACCAAATCAAATAACAACCTTTTTAAACAAAATGAAGTCGATTCAGTGCATTATTTGCTTTGTCACTCCCAACCTTTGATCACACGTTGGTGGAGAGAGATTCAAGCAGGAATCCGGAGCTGTCATGATGTGCGTCTTCTCACTGTTATTTGTGATCGTGGGTTCTTAACCCTCGTGAGGCCTCCTCAGTTCAACAGACAGGAGATGTGAGGAGACCATTAAGGAAACAGCGCCTCAGGGCAGGCGGAGCGCTGCAAGGCCTCGAGGCGAATCCTCCGCCCGGAAAAGGGGAAATAAGAAGATCCCTTATTGATGTCGATCCTGCTCATGCCACACAGAGACTACACAGCTTATGTGGAAAAAGGAAGCTAATAAATAAAGGTTTTTAAAAACCGAACTTGGCATCATGAAGTAAGCAGTTCTTGTCATCAAAAAAACTGATGGTCCAAGTGTTTGTCAGTGTGCCTCAGATTCACACTGTAAGAGCAGATTCTACAAAGACCAGCGCATGTCTTCAAAGTCCACAGCATCGCCCAAGTTTGTGTCCGACTCCAGGAGGCTCATGATCACGGCCATGGCTGCTTCGTCATTGCTAAGGCTGCTAAGGCCTGGTCCAACTACACTGTCCAAATCCATCTGAGAATTCTCCCCTGAGAAGAGATGAAGAGGCAGAGGAACAAAAGGAGAAAAAAATGAGATAATCAAACATTATTAAACCCAGTCAGGAAATAAGCTATAAAACAGAAGCAGAAATCAAACCCATGAGTGTCTCTCCTCCAGAGAAGGCAGCTCCCTGGGGCTCATCCTCGGAGCTGGACTTTCCTGCTATCTCCATATCGGCTGCATCTCCATTTGGCACCTAGAGAACGAAAGAGGAGAAAATTACACTCCCAGCAGCAACATGGCAGGAGTTTGGTTCTGAAGGAAAAACAGGACGGAATCAAATCTGTGCTGGTTTAACGATTGCTTTCAACCAATCAAGTTACTGTGATTGCTTCACATTGCAGTCGAGTCAAATCGAAAAGGTGTTCATAAAAAATATAAGATATCTCAAAGGTCATAATGACAGATCAATGTACATTAGTGAAGAAATATGCACATTTTGCAAATGGGAAAATAGTTGCGTTGTGGAGTTCACCTCATCAATGACTGAGACAGATGCATCAATACAAATATGCATGTATAGATACTTACATGGTTGCTGGTTTGATTGTGAGTTTGTGGAGACTTATCCTGTGGTAAACTGAAGGGGCTGACGTCACCACTGGAAGGGGATGAGTTCATCCTAAAGAGGCACGGACACAAATTAAAAGCTACAACAACCGTGGCAGTAAAACAGTGAAACCAACTTCTGTTGATTGAGAACCAACCTGTTGAAATCCAGCAGCTCGTTGGCAATCTGTGTCCCTATGCTTCCTGCATAAATCATACTCCCAGGAGTGGCGGAGATGCCTGGGATAATGGGAAGGGACTTCTTGTCATCTTCCAACAGAAACAAGAAGTTAAGCATGAGGGAACAGAAATTATGCGGCCAAGACAGCGGATTACATCTCCTTAATTTTCTTTTTCCATAATCCATTTCAACTGACCGTCAGAAGTCTTGCTCGACTGTTCAGGCTTGTTTCCCGACCGACTGGCTTGACTGGGATGGTGCAATGTCATTGGATGAGAAACCAGATAAAGCAGCAATGAATAACATTCTTTGTCAGGTAAGAAGACATTCAGGTAAGAAAGTATCAGATGGAAACATATACTCACGATATCACTGTGTTAGTTGACACTATGTATTCTACTTCCTTGGTCCAGGGATTTACAAAACTAAACCACTGACTTTTCAGAGTGACAAAAGAGCCACATTTTGTTTTGAACTTGTAACAGTTTGTGTCGATTTTCTCTTTACTCCGCAGCACTATGGTGGAAAAACAGACAAATTAAAAGGAATAAACACAGGAAACAGCATCAGAATCACCTGCTTAGAGCAGAGAACAGAGGACATCAAATACAGGGAAGTTTGGCCACACAGACACCTACTTAAATAAACATTGTTTCAAACTTAACATGTGATGTACCTCAACACTGCAGCTATACTGTAAATTAACATCTGATCTGAATTGGTCTAAATAATTAAAAAAGTGTAGCTGTCATCTTAGCAGAGACTGAAATCAACAGAAAAAAAGACAAACACTATGAGGGGACTGAAGAATGTATTTTACCTTTTCGATGTCTATCAGCTAAATGTGGTAAGTCGTCTTGGTGGAAGTACTCGTAGCATGATGTCCCAAGCAGTTCTTGGGGAAGATAACCAAGAAAGGTCGTAGCTCTGCAGAAAAAAAGCTACGTTATCAATTTATCCTGAATTATATACATAATAACGTATGGGCTCTCTTTGTTTCCCCTTTGACACCCACAGTCTTTTATGTTAATAAGCATCAAAGAAATTACAAATGTCACTAAAATATATTTGAAATGTGTATTGTAATCAAAGCATGCACCAAACCCCAAACACCCCCTTGTTGAATTGACTCTACCTTTGATCGACAAAGGTGAATTTGCCGTCCATGGCGTAGCGGGTGATGAACTCTGTGGGTTTTACTCTCACTTCTCCGTTAACCTGTGGAGCTGAGTGAGAGTGGATGCGTCCCACCGCCACCAGGCAGCTGAAGTGGGAGCTGTCCTGCTTGTCCACCTCGCCCTCCCCCTCTGCCCCCAGCTGACTGGTGGGCCAGCTGCGCATGTAGCCTGTACAGTGGACTGTGCAGTACTTCTGCGACTCTGGAGGGGCATTAAGACACAAATCACATCCATCAAATAAGATAAACACACAAAGACAATATACAAATACATTTATTCCTTCACACTAATTGTGTAACTGTTTAAATTATACAGGCTGTTGTCCATTTAACAAAAGATAAAACCCTGACTGTAGAGAGTGAATTCCTTGCCTTTCTTTTTAGAGGAGCAAGCCTGGAATTCCTTCTCCTCCACTTTGATAGAGACCTTGTTGTACTTCATGCGACAGAAGAAGGAACGCCGAGCGCCGGAACACAACCGTGCGCCGCCGACTGGGAGGTAGGCCTGGACCTGCAGACCGGCTGGGGATAGGAAAGAAGTGTTCATGTGCTCCTTCCCAAACACCCACTTATCATAGGTCACTTATGGGGACTTTTAATTGAGTTATTTATTCTCTTGAGATTAACTTTAACCACAACTACTACTTACCAAATCCTAACAGGAATCACTGACCCAGGAATCAGCTTTTTCCGCATTTGGGGACACAGTTGTTGACAAGTTTTAATTTACCAACTGTTTTTTTGGCCTGGAATTTGTCCCCAAAGGTAGCCTATGACAAACCTGCAAACTTCTAGCTTTGTGAAGTCCCTCAGTTGAATCATAGCATTCCATAGACCCTTAACCTGACCTTAAGCAACAGAACTAAATGACTATCCTAAACCCCCCCTCTAGCTGAGAGCCAAATCTTACCATAAAAACAAGTCACAACCTTTAAACGGCCCTTTGAAGGTGTGTCCAAAAAGCAAAATGTCGTCACACCTTATGGTCTAGTAGTTAAACTTGTCCTCACAAAGTACACATACAGATAAACTGCTTTACTTTTAGCATCTATTAGCCGTTCACGAGGGTATAACTCAGTAGCTGACAGCTGCTCCTTCACTTTCCCCATGTCCTTAGGGTGAATGTAATCAAACAGGCTCTGTCCAATCAGCTCCGCCTAGAAGAAGAGAAGGAGAAACACAGCTTGTCAAACAGAAGAAATTTCCCATAGTCATAACCAGTCTGCATCTAGAGCAAGTCCTGCTGACAAATGGCCAATTTCACAAAGTACACTGACTGAACTGTTGACCCCGGAGCACACCAGATACTGCATAGAGCGAGCGGTTTGAATTTAGCAATTTGGCAAATATTAAATAAACCTAACAGTTCTATCAGGATTACAAATGTACAATCAAAAGCATAATGAGGCATAAACATTGGATACATGGATTACAAGGAATGGTTTCAATGCAAGTGTTTACAATAGTGCCAAGACAACACAACGCATCTGGTATGTCCGGGGGTCTTCTCTGCAGATACAGAAACAAATGTAAAAGTGTTACCCGACTATAATTTAATATCTTCGTGACGGACTCTGAGACAAAAACTATTTTTCCACGATCACATCCCACTACAAACAGGAACCCATCTGCCGCCTGCACAACAAAGAAACACGGGGGAGAATAGGAGGAGCTGATGAGATGACATGATCAAAACAAAGAGGCTACACTGAGTAAATATTACATTCATATTTTTTACATTATATTTATTTTTATATAGTTATTTAAGTAATAAGAAGCATTTAAATTAATCAATAACGAAAGTGATTACAACTTAAATTTAATGTTATACGTTATAATACAAACATTATAAATACCATCAGCAGATAAACAAAAGCAAAACAATTTCTTTTTTTTGAAATGCTTGTTTTTTTGTATGTTTTGTACGTTTCTGATAAATGTAACTCAGAGTAAAGCCGGGGCGTTGCCAACTGCATAGGTTTGTAACCAATACATGGGTCAGGTTGGTAACCTATGCAGCTGGAACTGGCCAAAATATGGGCAGAGTAATTATTTTAACATCAAATCATAATTCTGAGCCTCAATGATCACTGGTACCTTAAGAACAAGGTGCTTGAGCTCCTCATTAGGAAGGAATGATGGCTTATAGTTGGCTTCAGAAAAGGAACCTGCTGAACCTGAAAATACAGACACAGTCATGTCAGATTAATATGTTACCATCAGTAAATTGAGTTAAAGGAACATTCTTCTTCATTAAAACCTGGGTTTCTATGTTCAGAGTGTCAAGCCATCAATCCTAACCCTAACATACAACTCATTTAATGTACTGTTGAGTGCATGAACATGATCACAGGACTAAAACCCATTAATAACAACAGTCATGCCAGTGGTCATCAGTTGTCTCTGTACCTTTGAGAGATTTAAGGTGCTGCACTGCCATTCTAAGAACAGTGAGTTTGTCCAGTTTGCGAGACATCGGGTTACAAGTCGGGATCATGTCTGAGAGTTTGTCGATGAGGGTGTTCATTTTGTCCCGTCTCCTCTTCTCAATTTGGCTGTGGGGTTCCCTGCAGACATACAAAATAAGAAAACCATTCAGAGGACTAGGAAATAAGAGTTTCCTGTTATGACTCTACAATCCACCTGGGAAATATACCTACCTGAGACATTTCATTTTGATGTGTTGGTCATCTCCATCCGACCTGTGGAGAAGAAAAACACACATTTGAATTGTTTACATGCTGAGCAACATCATGCAAATGTATATTTTCCCAATAACAACAGGAGAGTTTTTAACTAGCACAACAGGACTGCAACTTATGATTCTTTTATTTATAGATTAATCTTGTTATCAATTTATCTGTAAATGTACAACCAAAAGATGGGAGAAAGAAAGAAAACCAGCATGTCTTTGCATTTCAGAAGCTGGAATCAGAAAACTTTGATAATTTCCACTAGTTTGTCTTGAAAAAATCCCTAAGGAGATTCCTCTTTTGAAAATAGTATAAAAACAATTAACATAAGAGTTGTTAAGTTTTACTTGACGAATATTTTTCACAGTCCACTAATCAATTAATTATCTCATTGTTGCTGCTCTACACACAGTACCCGTTTTCGTCGTCATCCATATCTGCATCAAGGATGGAAGCAGATTTTGAATCCCTGAGAAGAAGAAAAAAACAACAAATTAAATTACAAACAGCATCAATTTAAGTGAGTGGATTGATGATATTTTCTTGAAGTTCTAAACAGTCTAAAAAAAGTCCCACTCAGACTCACTGGATGTCTATGCTGCCCTTGCGCTTCCGGGGCATCTCCATGCTCAAGGACATGCTGGCAGCTGAGGAAGCGGACATCAGGCTGGACAGAGACATAGAACAGCTTTGGTTTTCCTCGACCAGCAGGTCCTCTGAAACACACAAAACCCAATGAACCGCATCTGGTCAGAAGGGACTGAATGTGTGTCTGAATGCATGTTCCCTTATTCGGCTACATTACATTCTGTCAGATGTATGTGGTCATATTAAAGGTTTCCCCAAACACAAACACTGTAAAACTGCAATTACTCACAGACTGATTCATGTTACTCCTTAAAAATGGCTGCATACGAGTCTAAATTGTTCAGTTTACTGTGAGAAGCAAGAAATTAGAAGCTGGAACCTGAAAAATTGTTGTATTTTTTTCAGTCTTTTGTTTGATAAATGATAAAATTATTAAAGGTGCACAGCATTGGGTTCTTCGATTATTCCTTAATATTCCAAAAAGAGGTTGTCATAAAGATAAGAAGAGCTGGCTTGTGGCTAAAAAGGTCAAATGCTGAGATCTGCAGAACATGAAGTCAATTTCTTGGTGTGGTAGGTAAATCAGCCTGCTTATGAACTCATAACTGGTTGTTCTGGTGTAACTGCTGTGAATTTACTTATGGCAGCTTTGGCCTCTGCACACTTTTCAGTCACCAGATTCTCTGACGCCAGCGTGGGGCTGGGCCGATGCCATTGTCTATCGTGGCTGTTGCTAAAATAACAGGAAAATATATTTCTTACGAGCTGTGACCTGATCTTGCACTTTTTGCCCTGCTTCATATATTAGAATATTTGTTACAAGGTGCACTCTCATAACTAATTTACTTAAATAATTATCAATAAGCATGTGTATCTGATACATTGAAAGACCACAGCTTCAACTTATTTTTATGAGCTTTAATTCCAAAAGCGAAAGTTCATTGAACAGAAGTCTGTCAGATTAAATCCATTTATATAAATGAATGCGCATTTTGAACACTGACAACAGTGACATGAAGCAAAATGCAAAGATGACTCATTCTGACTATATAATTAACTATTATTTATTTTAGAATAAGCATGTAATAAATCAGTTTAAGTCCACAGCTCACTGTCTATTCCAAAAAGACGTGTAGCTACCATGACTATGATTTATTCCCGTTTCTCAGCAGAAGGTGAGATATGTATGAGACACACCAAATGTGGCTCATATCCATGAAACCTATTTTTAACTCCGACCTTGTGACCCAAATAGATCAGTAACAACCTGGTTTTTAATCCCACTGCCACTGTACAAATCTGATGGATTACAGGGTTAGCGCGAAGGCACCTAGATTACTGGACATCACGCCAAACACACGTCCCTCGGCCAACTCCCACAATCCCTCAGTCAAGCTCACGCGTTCATTAACTTGTCCATTCACTCAATCCTTCAATGAGTATCTGCTGCTACTGCTGCACTCAAACACCCCCAACTCTCTGAAGCTCTTCACGAGTGTTTGTATCCTTGGATCTAATAACAAACTCATGTGTAAAACAAAAATAATCACAGATGTGCATGGCTACAATAACGGTTAATCGAATTAAGTCATGAGCTTTCCTACTTCACATAAATTAAGTTAATCATACCTACAAACAAGATCTGAGCACAAAGGCTGCAGTCTTCCACTATTGCCAAATCAACAGCATGATTTGATAATTCTCTAGTCACAATGAAAGAGTTCATGTTTGTTAAACGCAAAGTTAATTGCGTAATAATGTAATTCTGACTAATATGTAGGTGGCAATAAAGAAAGCATCAGCTACAGAGGTGCAATCTGAATGTAGAAAAAGAGATCACTGGAATATTATGCTCATTAAAACATATTGTTGACTTCTCACAGGAAACTAGACAAGAAAGTCTCAGTGAAAGGACCACTGGTTATCTTGACTGGGTAGATTTTAATAAACGTACCCTAAAAATACTTCTACATAGATGCTCTGATCTGTGGTGAACATTTTAATACAGATCAAAAAAAAGTAGAATCAAACTTGAAAGGAATGTCATCTAAAGATGAACCCATTTTTCCAACAATTTTATTGATCAATAGAAAATGTAGAAACCATTTTATTAAGCAATATCAAACAAAAAGTTCAAACATTATTTTTTTCCCAGTATTTCTTTGTTTACATGACAAAAAGCTGGATAACTCTGATGGCTTATTGAAAACAAAAAATTCAATATGACAAAATAACCCTGGACATGTTTTTTTTTACCATTTTCAGACACTTAATAAACCAAATGATTGAATCAATAAATCAAAAAAGAAAAAAAAACAGGTTATTATTTTCATAATTTCTCTTTTTAAGCAGCAAATGCTTTTAAGTAACTGGAGCTTAAGTGACTGGAACTAGCGATAGTTTTATATTTTGGCTTCAAATATGACCTTAAACTATTAATTGACTATAAAAATTGTTTCAATTACATTTCAGTTGACCAATCAATTATTATCATAATCTTTGCAGCTCTACAGTAAACCTAGTTTAGTCACCTACTCAAAGCTTGTTTTTCTTACCATCAAACAAATGTAATCTGTAATCTAATGAACCAGTTTGATGACAAGCTTGAGTCTGGTCGGTAAAACAGGGGTTATATAGTTCAGTCAGTTGTTGAACTCCAGTCATAATACTCCTCTGAGTCCATAAAGATAAAAATACAACTGGTGTTTTGTACGCATGTCCAACACACAACTCATTCATATCAGGAATTCATCAGGACCAAGTGGGGAGTCTTTGAGGAAGTCCTGACTGATAACAACAATCCTGATGTTTGACCTACATTCAACTAAAGCATCATGCAACACCACACAGATGCATGGTGTTAACACCACCAGAAGTACAACATGTCTTCAGATTCTAGAACAACAACACCATCTCACTATGATTAATGATTTTATTGGTAGGGCTTAACATTTCCCTGGAAAGTGGTTTCCTGGAAAGCAGTGAACACTCCCTGGTGGCTGCGGAATTAAAAGCTCGTTTTAAGGCTTCCGACTGAATGAGACACGTTCTCATATACATGTTCAAACAGAATAATAATAAAAAGGTGCGTAAACAACAGAGGGATTGTTGAGGAGCAAGGTTAAAAAACAAGAGTCTGTTTAGTGAAGGGAAGTCGGTTTGAAGGCGGATTTATGACAGCTTAAAGTGAATTGATGTGTTGTCAGTAGGTAAAAGTAATACATATATAAATAAAACAGTACAGTTAAGGTAAAGTAAAGGCTGATCCGTGCTGGCTAACATCCGATCCCCGGTTGAGCGGGTTCATCCTCCGGGCGAAGCAGCGAGCCGCCGCGGATCATCTCGGGCCTGAAAGCGAGCTCACGTTCCCGCTTGGTTTTCACACCGTGACACCCCGTCTTCCAGAAACCAGGGACCCCCACCAGCTGTGACAACCCACCCCAGGGGAGACACCATCACGGCGGGTGCACAAACCTCCGCCTCGGCCGTGTCGACACAGTTTCCCCCCCGGTGAACAGGCCGAGCTACGGCGGCTAAGCTAACACTCGGTTCGGTCGCTCGGGTCAACGCTAGCACAAGCGACGCCGCGACACAAACACGGTTATTTCGCATTTTAATGACCCTGCTAACCCGTGACAACCCGGGATAACGATGTGTGGGGACGTAACGCTGGGATAAGGGGAGGGAGCGAGCCGGGTCGGGTTACACAGACGACGGGGAAGGCGAGTTTGTTCTACTGCTCTACTGACCTAGTTTTGGAAAAGCGCAGAGTTACGGTCACCCGGTGCAGACCACCCGGGAGAGCCCCCCGCTCCCCCCCGCTGCTTGACACTCAACACACTCACACTACACACACAGTACTACACAGTGTCACTGGTCAAAGTGGTGAAATAACAACTCGCGGTGTGTTGGGGTTACCTGCCGGTTCTCTGTCACCGCCGCCAGCCGATGCTTTCCTGGCCGACATGGCTGGAGCCGGTGCGCCGGGGCCCGGGGCTCCGAGGCATGGGGGAGGCGGGGGACTGGCTCCGGGACGAGGCGGTGATGCGGGGCAGGTCGGGTGGAGAGCCGGGGGGAAGCTGGATCCCTGTGCCTGGTTGTCAGTCGTCCTCCACGGACAGAAAGCAGATCGGCAGCAGTGGTGGAAATGGGACAGTATGGAGGTGGTGGAGGGAGGGAGGGAGACGCGGAAGGCAGAGCGCAGTCTCCTCCTGGCGGTTCACCGGAGTCACTTCCCTCCACCGCCGCTGGAAAACAAGTGTGGAGTCTTTGAAGAAGTCCTGACTGATCACAACAATCCTGATGTTGGACCTACATCAAATGAAAGCATCGTGCAACACCACAGAGATGCATTGTGTAAATACCACCAGAAGTACAACGTGTCCTCAGATTCTAGAACAACAACACCATCTCACTATGATTAATGATTTTATTGGCAGGGCTTGACATTTCCCTGGAAAGTGGTTTCCTGGAAAGCAGTGAACACTCCCTCTTGGCTGCGGAATTAAAAGCTTTTTCTTAGGCTTCCGACTGAATGAGACACGTTCTCATACACATGTTCGAACAGAATAATAATAAAAAGGTGCGTAAACAACAGAGTGATTCTTGAGCAAGGTTAAATAACAAGAGTCTGTTTAGTGAAGGGAAGTCGGTTTGAATTGAATTTGAGTTGGATTTATTCCAGTTTAAAGTGAATTGATGTTGAGTCAGTAGATAATAGTAATAAATATATAAATCAAACAGTAGAGTAATCGTAGAGTAAAGGCTGATAAAAAAATAAAATTAAAATAAATTAATCATGCGCAGAATGCTACTTCGCAGGAGGCGACTGCGCAGGATCTGCAGTCCGCTACTGCCCACTACCTGCTTATAAGGCTACTGGGCAGGATGTGCGCAGTTCACTTTTGCGCAGGAGGTAAAAAAAAAGTTATAAATAAAAAAAAAAATGTTCACCACATTTTAATGTTCTCATACCCATACACATCATAACAATACATAAAAAGAGCGTTAAACATCAATTAGTCCTTTGTTAAAATACTAAAATATATTAAAATGTGTGTGTGCCATACACCAGGGCTGGTTTAGAAGTTCGACTGCTGAGGGGACAATGATCTTAAAGATGACAGAAATTGAAGCATGACCACACATTACAATAATAAAACTAGAAAAATTCTTCCACGATCTCTGATTTGTAATCCACCGTCATATGGTCCATGATCACATTATAGAATCATTAGTGTAATAATTGGTGCATCTGTCTCCCCACATCAATGTGTATTTTCCCTTTGTGTAGTTATTCCTCAGTTGGATCTCATACGGCAGATCCGGATTCACTGCCTCTGTTCACTGCACAGTCCAAGAAGGCCAGACCTCTACCAATTACCTCTATTCTGTATTTTCATTTATTCCTATGTTTCTATCATCATTTCACTAAATTCTCTCATTAAACAACTTTTCTTTTACCAAAACATTGTCTGTTCTGAATTAGAGAGCAGTATTTTTTTAGTCTGTGTATACAGGTGAATACATCTATTTTTTTCTTCCATATGAAAGAATAGATGGAAACCGGTGAAATTATTTATCTACCTGCGCTGAGTGGCAACTGACTTTTCTGGGTCAAGTTTCAAGTGGTTGTAATACCCATCTTGGCCACAAGTGGCTGAAGCGTATCACACTGGACCAGAAAGGATTACAAATATTCTATCTCAGTTTAGATAATAGCCTTTTTATTTATATTGAATAAATCACGTTATTGGATTGGTGTTGGCTATCTTTGTTGTAATTTACCACCCTTATGTTCAATGGCTCTATTTTCAGTTGGTGTCATCAGATGTGCACATACAGAGACCTACAACTATAAGATCCTTATATAAGTACAGCAGTAAAGACTGCACTCGACAGATGTCAGCCTTGTTTAGAGTTAATTCATTATCTGTGTTTCTCTGCACATTATGGAGTCATGTGTCACCTCCTCAATCCAAACACTAGATGGCAGACATGACTTATTCAGAAACAAGATTCCAAGTTGATTCCTAATCTCCTGATTCACATTCAGGTAATTATCACAGGTAATGAAGTCACAAAGTTACTTTCAAATAGCTGCTGAATTCACCATTTGTGTCTCAGTTTTTATGCTAATTATACAATTATAGGAAAGTTTTAAAGTTGAGAGTTATATCTGCAAAAAGGACGTACATCTAATTGTCATGTTCCACAAAACTGTCTCTGGAAAGAAGAAGGCCTGTGATATTTCTCGACCTGTCCACAGTGCATCCAACAACATGCATCCACTGTTTAAGTTTTAAAATCTCAATTTCTATATCTTTTAATGCTATAGGCTCTACAAAGAATGATCTTCACGGTGGAATTTTGTTTCCCCCCTAATGGCAAAAATGCATTTCAAAACTCCCATCACTGTCAAATGGTTAGAGATATGATGTTGAAGTCCATGAACTGCACAGCTTTATGGCAGCAGTTATTATATCTGTCCCTCCTCTGTGATGCAGACATTGTGAAACAGCAACATGGACGAGCTAGCAGAGAGTGTGAGTGTGAACCTGGAACTTGATGGCTCTGGGGTTTCACCTGCTCACATGTTACACCACAGCCGCCCAGCTTCTCCTGTCTCTCCTCCATGCGACTTGTCAAGCTCGTGCATATTTAATTGTTTGTCCACTGGGCTGCTATCAGATGAACCTAAGTAGGTGAAGGGGTGGTTCTGCATGGGGAGGTGATGATGATGATGACGATGATAAAGATGATGATGTGTTGGATGAGGGGCAGGGTTTTGGAAAACCAGCTACACCTGCCCCTCCTCACCAGTGATGGATGAGTTATGAGATGGAGAGGAGATCTGAGCGGAGCCTTCAGTTCAGCTGCAGACAACAGGGTCTCATAATGCCCAGACATTAAAAAGTGGATGCTACGCTTTTATTTTTTTCTGCCTTATGTATCAGTCTTGGATGGATCTTTTGGAGATTAATGTTCCAGAGGCTCTGACAGAACAGCACTTTGGAAGGAGGAGTACTTCAACACCATTTCTGAATCAGCTCTGAAAAGCAGATAAAGTCTGTGTTACCTCTGAGGGACCCTTGGCACCACTCTGAGCTGGAGCCAGCCACCGGCGCCACAAACTCAGGGAGGATGGAGAAAGGCTTCTAGAGGATTTTCATTTTGTTTTCTCATAACAAAGTGTGCCAGTGAGGTATCAAGACGCTGATTTTAGACAAAGGTGGAGAGAGCAGAGAGAAGATCCAGGGAAAATGCCTTTTGGTGGGTTGAAAGGTTTGAAGGAGCAGGTGTTGAAGCCTGGGAAGGAGGAGGTGAAGAGCACTGTGGGCGACTCTCTGGGAAAACTGCAAAGGTGAGTGGGTTTATGTGGAGAGTGGTTTGAGGGATGTTTCATCCACACCCCACAGTTTTTTAGAAGATATTGTTAGACTGCATGTAATAAGCTTAAGCTTTTCACTCATTGTCCGTATATTTCATTCACAGTGGAGATTAAAACAAGATTGTTCAACTATACAAGAGCAGAAATATCTAGTGTTACAGAGCCTGGAGGCGAGCCCATTAAGCCCAGCGTGTTCTCAGAGATCCTGACGATAAATAAATATTTGATTCTTGTGCTTGCCAGGCAATCCCTGTGATGCAATCAGAGATTTTATTTTAAGACATTGATACATATTTCATATCTGATGCATATTTCGCAGTAGGACGTGTGTGTGTTTTGGAGGTGGGAGCCTTCATATAGAAGGGAATTTTAAGAGATAAAATATTTAGATGGCAATTGCCTGGAAGATGAGTTTTGTGTGTGTGGCATTAATATGTTTATGCTCTGTCATCATTTAGAAATACAGTAATCCATTATGAAGAAATTAAACATAAGAAGAAATGAATAATAATAATAATGATGTTATAAAAATGTGCCCATCATTTCTGATTTTCAAAATGTAATCGTGATGTTTTTTTAATCCTGGGTAAATTCCTTGGTATTGACGCCAAAAGATAAAAGTGGTTTTAGTGGATTACAACACGAGACAGATTTAAATAAAATAAAATTTTTTTTTTATTAGCTTCTTTATTAATCCACCAGTTTACAACATATTTAAAGCCCGATCACATGAGGTCAGTGACCAGACAGTCGCTGTTAACGCTTCTTTGCTGCTTTTTGAAAATATCATCTGCGTTTTTTTGCAATTTATGATTACTACACCCTTTCTCTGAGAGTATGTGTAATGCATATTATTTCTGAAAGGATTCTTTCATTTTAAATACAGCGATGTGTGCTGCAGCTGTTTACATGCTGTTCTACAGGTGACATTGACTAACATAACTAACGTTAATTCAAAGACAAAGGAAATAGATAAAGTGTCCATTATCAGGTCCATGTCAAATAAAAGTCAAATGATGTGAAGCCTTTTTAGTCTAATTTGACTACAAGACGGACTATTTTTTTTACCCATTGCTTTTATAACTGACATTATTTTGAAAATCTTGTGCTCTTTTAACTCATGGATATTTACTATTTACTGTAATCACTGGTTGCTCATGAAATACTGAGGTAATAAAGGCAGGATTTCATTGCTTGATAACGAAGAACTGCTCCCAGTTTCTTGCTAATATCTGTCCTGGTGGTGATGAACTGCATAAGAGCTCTTCTGCAGGAAGATGAGAGCATTGGAGCAAGGAGACAGTACAAGATATGGGTCTTTGGTTGTGGAGCAGGTGCTGAAAGCAACCTGATCATAGCAGATCTGTGACCCTTTACCTGGCGTGTCATGGCCTCACCTCCTGCCCTCTGCAAGAGAGTGCAGTGACTTGTGTTACTGTGCTGTTTAGTTGCCAAAAGCAACAGGACACGACATTATCAAGTGAATAATGCAGAAACCCTTAAATGACTTACAGCCAAATTCAGATAGCATAGAATTTAGGCACAAGGGACACTTACATTTGATGAATGATATGCATAAAAATAAAATATTTTTACTTCAGGATACTCAGATAACAAATACTGTGTTCCCTGCTATTTGCTCCTTAGGAAAATAGATGGTAGCAACGTAGAAGAAGAGAACAACATTGAGCTGACAGAGGATGGGCGTCCAGTGGCATATGCACCACTTCCTGCCCCACTGGTGGACTGCAGCTGTGGCGGTATCCCTAAACGATACATCATCGCCATCCTCAGCGGCCTGGGCTTCTGCATCTCCTTTGGCATTCGGTGCAATCTTGGTGTGGCCATCGTGGAGATGGTGAACAACAACACTGTCTATATCAATGGGACTCCAGTGCTTCAGGTATTCACAGGACCCTTTGGTTTTGAGTTTTGAAGATGGTTTACAATGAGTGACAGTCTGGCCTTCACACACTAAATTGTAGGTTACCTAAAATAAAATAACAATTTTTTCCCAGTCCCCATAAATTCTATCAAGCTGCACAAAATCACACACACCTATAGAAATTAGTCCCCTAAGATCTATTGATTGTTTCCTGGGAAATCTGAAAATCTTGAGAAATGACAGATATCCCTATAGTTCCTGGATCTGCCCCCTGATCTAGAACCTTTTGTGTTGAATTGAGAAACTGTGTTTGGCTGATTATGAGTTCAACATTGCATTTTTAAGTCACATAATTTCATCTTTTAAATTCTTCATCTTCCTCTATAAGTCATTTTCTCTCTCCTTCTCCAGATGGCTCAGTTCAACTGGGATCCAGAGACAGTGGGGCTGATCCACGGCTCCTTCTTCTGGGGCTACATCGTCACTCAAATCCCTGGTGGCTTCATCTCCAACAAGCTCTTTGCCAACAGGTCACTCACTGGCTTCACGGCTGTTTGTGAATTCACTGTAGCACTGTTCACTCAGTTTAACCAACTAAAGAGGCTGTTTGACGGAAACAACTAGGCTATTTTATGATGATGACGATTGCACTCCGGGTTCCTGTGACTGAGATTTTTCTCTTTTGTCTGACACATTTTGAACAGAGGATTAATCAACTCTATAAAATGTTGTTGTTGTTGGCTGCCTCAGATACAGTGCAGAGGAAGTGATGATGTTGATATTGAAGTGTGTGGGGTGCAGAGTCAGATGATGCTTTGAGTCATGGTCACCACAGGCCCTGATCATATGTAATAGATCAAGAAATAATCACAGCAAAGGTCTATAAAACCAAATAAAGGTTTTTTGGGGGGGGAGCACCTGCTCAGCTACTCGCAGCTAAAGGGTTAAAGCTGTACGGTGTGGTGAGCGGTGCTGATGGAGCAGATAGCGGTCCTGTAATAAAAGCTTCACAGGAAAAGAGGACACGCCACTGACAGAGTTAATAATGAAAGATCCTACCTCTGATTTCTCTCGGCAACACCAGCCACTGGAATATTACAAGTGTCACTTACACACTGTTTTGGAAAAAGAGGAGGACGGGGGGATGAGGTGAAGGAGAAAAGAGAAGGAAGCTAAGTAGCACGGCGGTGATGAAGCAGAAACTTGGGGATTGAAAGGGATGTCTTTATCTCAGCCGGTGACCGGGAGAGGGAGGAGACGTGTCTCATTGTGAGGCCGACTGTCAGATATGTGGAGATATAGAGGATCCCAATATCACATATCTTTCAGACACTGGGTATCATGTGTTGTTGTCTTTTCACCTGTTACACACGGATCACAATAGAGTTAAGGCACTAAAGTATTGTTGCAGGAGTGTGAAATATCTTAAATGAGTTAAGAAATTAAATATTAAAACAGATTGTTTCTCTTTAATTTCCTGTAACTACAAAATAATTTTGACTTCTTAGCTGCATCTGCTAACATGGATGACGCAGGATATAGGATCTATACTACAGCCAGCCACCAGGGGGAGATTAAGACACTTTAGCTACGCTTCTGGGGTGTCATCATGTCGTCCATCCTTGTATAGGCTACCGTCTGTGGGACTAAATGCTTAATCGTTTTTAAAAAGTCAGATAGGATCATATATGTAGGTTTAATATGTAGCCTTGCTTGCTAGTGTAGCATAAATAATTGTGGACTGTTTGAATGAAACAAGAAAAAGTTGGCTGAATACTTTCTTAGGTTTATATGGTGGTTCCAAAAAATTGTCTTTCTTGCACTTTTAGTTCACATCAAACAAATGACATTTAATGTTATCAATCAATAACCTGTAGAAGAACCTGAACAGAGCCATGCTTGCTCCCTCCTCTCTTTCCTATATTTACGCTAAGCTAAACTAAGCCAACAACCTATTCCATTGTGACTAAGCATGATTCCAATAACTATTCTTGTTTTGTGTGAGTGATACATGTTGATGTTGATGTTTCAAGCTCTTCTCTTTTTTACACCAAATGTTTTGCTACAGGGTGTTTGGGGCGGCCATTTTCCTGACCTCAGTGCTGAATATGTTTATTCCATCAGCAGCAAGGACTCACTACGGCTGCGTCATATTTGTCCGCATCCTGCAGGGCTTAGTGGAGGTAAGACACAAATGTTTGAGGCAAATAAAGGAGAATGAACACTGGGTCACCGAAACAATGGTTCAACATTTGGGGAAATATTAATATTTGTTTTAGTGGTGAGAAATAAAATCAACATTCACAACTGTAGGATTATATGTGAAGCAGCAAGCAAATATCACCAGTAGCTGGTTAGCTTATCTTCGCATAAACACTGAACACAGTCCCATCCAAAGTTCATAAAACTTAGACAGCTAAATCTCTAAAGCTTATATTCAGCAGTGGTGGGAAGTAGCGAAGTAGAAATACTTCATTACTGTACTTAAGTAGATGTTTAACATATCTGTACTTTACTTGAGTACTGATTTTCCTGACGACTTTTTACTTTTACTCGCTACATTTGAACACAAATTTCTGTACTTTGTACTTCGTATATTCTCAAAACTGGCTCGTTACTTGAGCAGCCGTTCACAAACTTCAGAATGGTGCAGCCCAATTTGAAAACTGAAAAATGTGTGCTGCCCACCCGCACCTTTAATCACAGCTGTATGATCCACACACAGGATCATATATAGCAGAAATAATTGTATATGAACGTATATGTATATGCAGTGCAAATCCAATAACATCCACATTCTGTTTGTATAACAGAGCACAACAAGGATATCCGAGAGAAGACAAACACATTTGAGGCGTAACCAAATATACTTAAGGCGTTTCTTATTTTATATCTTATTTTGTGTGCCTAGAACTTGTTTCCCTTTGCTGAGTTATCATAAGGGGCATTGTGTATCATACCTGCTACTGATGAAAGGTCCACGTTTAGTGATATTTACAGAATTATTAAGTGGTTACACTGTGGTCTATTAGTGTTCTTAGGTAGACACAAGAGGCACTGGTTTATTCTGTTGTGTTGTCTGTATAGGACTACTATAAAAAGCACTTTGCATTTTTAATTTTGGTACTTGTACTTTACTTTTGATACTTAAGTACATTTCAACACCAGATACTTTTGATACTTAAGTACATTTAATATGGACTACTTTAAGACTTTTACTCATTCATTTTCTGACAGGTGACTTTTACTTTAACGGAGTCACTGTCAGGTAAGATATCTGTACTTTTACTCAAGTATGGCTTTCAAGTACTTTATACACCAGTGATATTCAGCAACATATTATCTCATTAAACACATTTAGATGTCAGTGTGTCAGCTCAAGAAACAAAATCTAACATCCTCAAAACAAAACAAACAACTGTTTCCCAAAATGTAGAAAACATATGTCAGTGTATCCCAGGCTTCATCCCAAGTCAAGCTTAACTTTGAACCTTTGACATCTTCCACGCCATGTCCCTCCTACAGGGTGTCACCTACCCAGCATGCCATGGGATGTGGTCCAAATGGGCGCCACCTCTTGAGCGGAGCCGACTGGCCACCACTTCATTCTGTGGTGAGTGATACTTCTGTTTATTCCTCTTATAGAAATGCTCCAGAAAACACTATGAATCAAAACCCTCTAAAATTGACATTAATTGAACATAGCTCAAATGCGTCCTCTGAATGAGGGTCTCCATCTTTTCCCCTGTGCGTTGCTTACTGTCCTAATGCACCCTTCCTGCCTCCTGCTGTATTCAAACAGCAGCATTTAGGTCTTGTGGCAGTAAATAATGAAAACAGTGTTATTCAAATCTTTTGGTCACTCACAGGATTTAGGGTTAGTGAAATATTGTGATCTGACTGAAATGGTTTAGAGAAAAATTTGAGATACGTTGTTTATTTCAGATACATTTTCATTCTACAGTTTCGATTGAATTCGCTACAATCAAATAACGTTAGAATCAGTTGTTTATGAAATGCAAAGTTGTGAAAAGGAAAAAAAACAACAGACAACATCTTTTTAAGTCTGACATTTTTGTCCTTTGTTCCCAGGATCCTATGCTGGAGCAGTCATCGCCATGCCTTTAGCTGGAGTGCTCGTTCAGTATGTTGGCTGGCCTTCAGTCTTTTACATCTATGGTAAGAGGGATGTGTTAACACACACATTAAAGAGTCAAAGGTCCAAAGAACAAAAGTCCAGAGTCATGACAACCTTTCAGGTGTATCAAATTCAATTGGTAGCACTTCTTAGTAATCTTAATCATTCTTTGTAAATGGTCAGTAAGTCTCAGTAAATGTTTTCTTTTCAATGTTTAATAACTTAGGTTGTTTCACAAATAACTCACAAGCCTTTAATAAAATACCAATTTCCATCAGCTGGAAAAACCTCTAAGAAATCTGGACAAAATGACATTCAGTAAATCCTTTATAACATTTATATTTTATGCTTATTTACCAGAGGAGCCCGAGTTTGATTTATAACTGAGTTATAAAGCATCCCTCGGCCATTAATAAAGCTACACGCCATATACGTTGATTAAATACCCTGGATGTTGGTTCATGACATCCTGATCCCTGACTCATGTTGCTCTGTGGCAGTTACACTTAGTCTGCTCTGCCCAATAACTGTTATCTGAATTGCTTTTGAGTTTGATTAAACGGATTAACACTCACACAAAATTCATACCTAGCCAAACGTGTTTTAATAAAAAATCTACTCTGCTTCTGCTGTGATACAATCTCTTGATTTATTGATGTGAATTAGCATTTTCCTGTCTGGGGCTCCGTGACTCATACTTTACTCATTTAATTTTAATAATGAAACTTCTTGCGGCCCACAGGGTCTGGGGTTGTTTTAATTAGTCTGTCCTGTCCTCAAGCTGCTAGGCAACACTTTACAGAGCCGTCACTACAAAGATATGCATGTATTAGTGCACATGTATAAATTCATCTGCTCTGTTGTCACAATCTTTTCGTGAAAAGGAGTTTTTGGGATCCTGTGGTACATACTGTGGCTCCTGCTGGCGTACGGAAGTCCCGCTGAACATCCCACAATCACCGAAGAGGAGAGGAGGTACATCGAGACGACCATCGGTGAAACAATCCACAAACTGAGTGCAACTCAGGTTTGTACATTCAATGTTGGACGATGCCTTTCAACTTGACACACACTGCATCAATGACAATGGATTTCTGTCTGTCAATCACAGAAATTCAAGACTCCATGGCGTCGTTTCTTCACCTCCATGCCCGTCTACGCCATCATCGTCGCCAACTTCTGCCGCAGCTGGACCTTCTACCTGCTCCTCATCAGCCAGCCGGCTTACTTTGAGGAAGTTTTCGGTTTTCCCATCAGCAAGGTTGGTCTCGCAATGTCGCCAGAGTAATTCCAACGTCAGTGAGAAACATCCATGATGACAGATTGGTCGTCACATTCACCCTGTATCGTCCTGATTGTGTGACCTGTCGACAGGTGGGGTTGCTGTCTGCTCTCCCCCACATGGTGATGACAATTGTCGTCCCTATCGGGGGTCAGCTGGCTGACTACTTACGTATCAACAAAATCATGTCGACCACAAATGTGAGAAAACTCATGAACTGTGGAGGTACGTGATGGTAAACTAGCAGCAACACATTCCTTCATTCTTAACACTGGAAATTCATGACTTGATAGGTTGCTATCTCTTCTCCTTTGCTACACATTTGTCATTAAAAGTTTTTTTTTATCTAAAATTGTAAATGAGTCATGCAGAAACCATGCAGGATACTTTTAAACCTCAGACTCACTGCTTGCAAACACTTAGATGCACATTTTGTCTCTTTTACGCACTAATCTCCTCCACCGTCTGGTCCTGTGTTTCCACAGGTTTCGGGATGGAGGCCACTCTGCTGCTGGTGGTTGGGTTCTCTCACACTCGAGGAGTCGCCATCTCCTTCCTCGTTCTGGCTGTGGGCTTCAGTGGATTTGCCATCTCAGGTATTACAACATCTGCAAACAAAGATAAATCGGTGCCTCATCTGAAATCAGAAGTTTTTAGTTTGACTCCAAACAGAGTTTAGATTGATACTTGAAAAATGTGGAAACACTCCGATGCACATGATGTAAAATGAATCTAAAATGAAAATGCAGTACTTTTTCTTTGGATGCAACACTGTCTACATGCCCCATACTGTCAAACCTTCTCACTAGCCTCTCTTTTGAACATTTTATAGATTTACAGATAGAAACGTGCAGGTGGAACTGAATCATATTCAGTTTTACAAAATACAGAAATCTTTTTTTTCACATTAATCAAACACTGTCTCGTGTGATCTGTGTTTAGGTTTTAATGTCAATCATCTGGATATTGCTCCTCGCTATGCCAGCATCCTGATGGGTATTTCTAACGGTGTGGGAACCCTCTCTGGGATGGTGTGTCCCCTGATTGTTGGAGCTTTGACTAAACACAAGGTACAAATGATTCTCAACACTTTTACTACACTATGTAATATATTAACATATGTTCATTAGTTGTTTGCTCATATTTGGACTGCAACTGAATATGTTTTTACATAGGTCAGTTGTTAATCTCATATTCTACAGAATTTCATATTCTGTTGGAATTCTTTGATGTATTGTTAATTATTGTCTGTATTAAAAAAACATCTGAGACTGAAACTGTGTCCTTCCCTTAGATTTCCCTCATTACATAAAAATATATCATGCTTGCTTCTTGGTTCTATACTTAACTTGCATCTATAATTAATAGAGCCGTTACATTTATTATACACACTGCAGCTGTAGTATTTTCAATGCCATGAGTAATTCAGAGGCTTTACAGCATTCAGCCTCAGATCTATATCATCATAAGATCACTGACTCCATTCATCTTCCCCACAGACTCGTCTGGAGTGGCAGAATGTCTTTGTTATTGCGTCCATGGTGCATTACACAGGGGTCATCTTCTATGCTATCTTTGCATCGGGAGAGCAGCAGGTCTGGGCCAACCCCGAGAGCACAAGTGAGGAAAAATGTGGCATCATTGATGAAGACGAGCTGGCTGAAGAGACAGAGCTCCAAAGCGAAAACACTGTGGCCCCCAAAATGAGTTATGGCACGACAGACAATTCATCCGGCAGAAAGCATGGCTGGAAAAAGAATAGAGGTGTGACCATGCAGGAGGGCGAGAAACATTCCGTGAATGGGGACTTCCAGGACGGGTACCAGTGAGCCGGGGCTTTCTGAGCACTGAAATCTGGTCACAGAGGAATTTCCCACCTGTGGAAATGTCAGAAACATCGTTGAAGAAGCAAGAGAAGCAGCATCAAACGCACCTCAAGACTGCTCTGTTTCTTTTTTTTTTGGGGGGGGGATCAATGTAGCATCTTAACTGTAAAGTACAACAATCCACAATCTGTACAAAACAATCAAATAGGAACAGAACAATTAGAAGGGCAGGCAGTGGAGCACATACCTCTGCCAAGGCCGACAGTCCATCTTAAATCCAATCGAGCTGTGTTGAATTACACACACTCATAGACATCACTCCCCTTAATATGCCCCACTTTAAACATTCATGCTTTATCCCCTGGAAAATAAGTGAAAATGTCAAAAAATCGTGCAATTTTCAAGAACTTAAATAAAATATTCCTTTGTCCGGATCCAGGACAGAATTATATGGGTTCTTTCTTGGCCCACATCACAGCCTTCCTCCGTGTTTCATGGAAATCTGTCTTTTAATATTGCTGACAACCAACCAACCATCCAACAGGCAGACAGGGGTGAAAATGTAACCTCCTTGTCAGAGGTAACCAATTAAAAAGTCAAACGTAATCTTATAAGAAGCCAACTTGAGCAAAATAAGAAAGAAACATCTACAAATACATGATGAAATCAGAAGTTGAACATTAAATCCAATTCTACATATACTTAAGACATGTATTCTTAGTATTAGACTAAGGAAATGACATCAAACATCCAAACATCCATGGAGAAGCGGCTTCAATCCAGACTTGACTTCCACCTTCCGCCTGTGCTCATCGTTCTCCGCCTGTGCAAATGCTTTCCTCTAAACATGTGAATAGTTTTTGACATTCTTCATGTCGGCTATGCAATGTGAATGTAATAATAGGTTTGACAGCAGACCACAGTGTAAATGTAATGAGCCTTCTTGTTTGTTGGTTTTTGCTCGTATGTATTTGCTGCTGCTGAATGATAACAGTCTGTCACCGCTGCGCTCGCCTCCCTTTGTCCGGGCGGATCTCAGTTCTCCATCCATTTGTGAGGCGCGTCTTCCAGCATTATATCAGCTCCATTATTTATAGTGTTCTGAGCTCATAATGGGCTGAAATGGATGGTGACATAACTCTGTGAAGCTTTTAGTGTAACTCTATTTATTCTTTTGGTGTTTGTCTTTTTGCAACCTCTCAATGTTTGATACATGGAGACCCAGATTCTTTCCAAAAAAACGATGGAGTCTGATGTTTTACTTTGATCATAGAAGAGTAAAGAAATTCACACTCATTCTTCCTCAGCACTGCTAATGATGAGACAGTGAAGTATGATCATATTGTTTGAGGGGGCTTGGATTTGATTTGCACTTTACTTGAACACACCACAGATGTAATGAACAACATTTCTATTCTGTATGCCGAATGTTTAGAAACATAAAGTCCATAAAGAGCGTCAAGGTCCCGGATTTGTCATGTTACTTGGTGTATTCAAAAAATATATATAAATGATTTATCATCAATGACAAATTGTTCTGTTGATGTAAGGGGAACTTGCACCGAATTATGATGTTCTGCTTCTCTTCTCCACTTCTCTGAGACACCTCTTTGTGCATGAAGAGATATCTGTGTCTATAACAGTGCATATTGTTAATATAGGCACATATAACTTGTATCTAGTCCCCTTGAAATAACACTGAAACACCACACCACTGACTTCAGACCGGGTTTTAATGGTCAATCGCTTTCCACTGCCTTAAGTTAGTAGTGCACCAACAATGCTGCTGACCACACCTTATTATAAAGGAGACATATTATGCCCATATTAGGGTTCATAATTTCAGTTAGTGTTATTACTTGAAACGTTTCAAATGCTCTAATGTTAAGAACAGGTCTTATTTTCCTCGAACGTCCATTGCTGCAGCTCCTCTTTTCAGCCTCTGTCTGAAACACGTCATGACATCATAATTACCTGGATGTGTCAGCAGTAGTACTGACGAGGTGTGTCAGGAGTTTCAGTGTTTTCTGCTCATAGAAATAATGATAACAGTGATGATTGTAAAGTAACTTTAGATATTTGCTAATTAGCAAATAACCCTAACCCTAACCCTAACCCTTACCTAAATATCTTCGGATGAAAATCTGACTGTGTATCTATAAAACAGTTGTTGAGATATTTCGGTCTGGAATCAATGTGTCCTCCCTAGAGCCACAGAGGGGTAAATAACTGAGAGGCTAACAGACTGATTTTAAACTGTCTCACTCTAGTGTAGGCCTAGGGTTCCATTATTATTGTTTTTATTGGATTTTGTTGTATCCTTCACTTCAGCTTATTTCTGAACTTATTAATCTCACAAAGCTGTCATGAAGGCAGTGTCACGTCTAAGTTAACTCCTCGTTATCTTCTGACAGTGTGAGCTGTCCCTAACACGGCCTGTTTTTGTTAGCGTGTTTAAATATTCCGAGGGCTCCTCTGGTTCCCATCACTCTGTGGTAAACATCCTTTGTCTTATCTGACTTCATCCGTCTGCTTCATTTTCACCACGAGGAGGATAATTACTGCACAGGATTTTCCTCGCCAGAGTCCAACTCGCTTCTCTCACATATATACGTAACAGTTCCAAATCATTTCTGTGCATTTGGTGGTCAATGAATAGTGTATTGATTATTTTCTCTTGCATGTTGATGATAAAGCTTCAAGGCCACGGACTTTGTTGTTGGTCCCGACAGTGATCCTGCGTCCTTGAGCGCATGTGGTCGATTATGTCACACACCAGGATTTGTTTCTGTTATTTTGCATGTCACTCACAGTGTGTCTGGAATGAGTAACAACACACTGACAAAAAAACAGACCTATTATGCCCCCTAGTCCTCAATGAAACCAAATTAAAAATAGTTTTAAACCTCATCAATACTTGTGAGAACCTGGACTACTGTACGTGTCCTCCGCTCCCCAGAGGACGCCCCTGCCAGCTCATTCCTCACATGCTGTCAAACACAGACCACACAGTCCACAAACAGCCAATGGCAAAGGTTCTGTTTATTTCAAAGAGACTGCTGTTGACTCAGAAGGGCCTTTGGATGGAGCAACAACCCATCAATGATTAAGCTTTTTGTTTTTTTGGGGGACGAATTTAGGATTATAAAGACATCAGGGATTCGAATGGCAGCGTGCATGATGATCTTGGAGAGCACAAAGACACAAGGGCAGGTCCACTGAGGTATGAAGGTGCCAATATAAACAAATGTGGCGTAAACTGGCCAGTGACAAGATAAAAGGACTTCTACCATTTCAAGGACAGATGATTACCACACAGTCTGAGTTTTATGTGATAACCTCAATTTCCTAATATGCTGCTGGATATTTACTGTAAAAGAACAATTTGACACAAAAAGCACATCATCATCATCCTGTGTTTTTATTCAAGGATTTAAAAAGACGTTTTAACTGTTGGACTTTGGACTGATAGCAGCTCATCTGCTCAGCTCAGATGTTTGTGTAATGCAGATGACTGGATGTAGGCTCCATGTGTGATGTTGGTGTATGTGGGTGGGATTTGTGACCCTCGGCTGTTAAGAGGGATTTCATGAGGCAGCCTCTTGTCTTGTTATGATAAAGAGGGATTTTTTTTTTCTTCTTGTGTTTAGTTCGCGTGGGGTTGACATGGACAGTTTAATTAATAACCACCATCCATTTCTCCCTGACCTCAACTAGTCACACATGTTTTCACTGGAATCCAGAGACAAGCGATCTAATGCTCCACAGCGGCTACTGATGGATCTGTAGAATCACACTGTGGATAATCAGAAGCAACGAAAGAAAAGGAAAAACTGGTACCAAGCAGGGATTGAGTATTAACCGACTGGAATAAGGTAAGAACTGCAAGATTGAGGATTTATGTATTTCATGTTCACGAACCTGTGACTTCTTCCTACGAGCCACTGGCGAGCCTCTGAATCAGACAGGTGGAGAGGTGCATGCTTGGCTGTTGTGTGGGCTGTAAATGTGGACTGGAGGTTTTTTACCGTATCCTCGTGGGCTGCTTTTTTCCTCTCAGGGGAAATTACACTGCATTGATTAAAAAATAAATTTGCCAAGTGAGGTCGACACAAGTAATGTTTCAGTAGAGGACCTTGTATAACTTTGAAAACATGTCTGTTATTCATGAAATATAAGCACATCTACAGCTCAGCTTTTCTAATAATATTAAATGAGTTGTATGTACAAACGGAGAATTGAGAAGATCACATTATGTTACGAAAAATTACCTTAAAAAGACGACCCTGTCTAGAGATACAAGCCATCAAGTGGGCCCTACAGACGTAATGTGTACTTGATATGGAATGGGATAAGTCATACAGTACATTTACTGCTTAGTCAGAGCATAGAATGTAACGTCTCCTGTCTTGGCGTGTTCTCCGGGAGGCCGCTTCGGTCTGACTTCCATCCCCCACCTCTCCGCAGGCAGCTACCAGGCAGATCCCCCCCGTGTGGGTGAGGAGACCTGTCTGGTGTGTTGATGTGGAGACACCTGGGCTGATGTGTAATTACTCTGTGGAAGAGGTTTCAGAGGATCTTGCAGAGCTACAAGAGTGCTCATTAGATTTTTTTTTCTTTTTACCATGTTCCACAAATCACACATTTCTGTTCTTGTTACAGAAGCGAACAGAGGGCTACCACGGTTCTGCTGCACGGTGCAAATCTGTGTTTTTTTTCCTGTGCTGGTGCCCGACGACCCTCCTGAATGAATGAGTGGGTGGGTCCCGACATCAATGTGGTGGGGCCGCTGCAAATCCCACCCAGCGATGAGTTCTCCATCTCAGAGAGCGCCCACTTGTTTGGTAAGTCTACGAGGCCGAAAGTAGCTCATATAAAGAGCTACATGCAAATATTGGCATGCAAATATATGGTCATGCTGTAGGTTTAATGGGAACACACTACTACTAACACACAGCTAAGGCTTGTGTGAATAGTGATACTGACATTTTGACCACATTATGATTCTAGATCGAAAGGCATCACCAGAAATATTACAGTTCTTCAACAAACTTCCACAGAAACCATCCAATAGCTATTAAGATATTTCTCTCAAAACCACAAGCACCAACATCATGGTGCTGCGAGAGGAGACGTGCCATGATCATCACCACCATTACTTGGGTACGCCCACTGGAAACCAGTTACTGTCATAATGATCCAGTCTAATTAAAAGGAATGGGTTGGAAAAAAAATAAGAGAAACACCTGCCTACCACACAAGCATGCTCCTGATGATGTAAAGTTAAATCAACAGTTTCACATTAGAAATCTTTGGTATGAGACTGAACTTTAGAAGGCTATGGTTGATTATTACAACGACCAATCAGCTACCAGATGCAACAGGCTGATGATCCAAGATTCGCCATCAACCGACCAGAAGCAGGTGTAACAATATGTGCTGCAGTTGAGAGGGAAAGCAGAGCGGTGAAATACAAAGCTATATTAACTGTTCCTAAGAGGTACTAAACGATTAGAAAGCAGGTAGATAACAGTTGCATCCATAAACTCTTTATTGTGCACATGTTCCTCATACTAATTGCATAGACAAACAAGTTTCTCGGTAATCTCTGGCTCACAAATCCAGGCACAGCGCACAGTAGCAGTCCGCCGGTACCATCGCCCCAATCGGAAAATGACTTTAAACATTAGTCTGCTACTTGTAATTATGTAAAGACATGCGATTTTTGTGGTTAATGAGTAGCCGCGGCAACCTTTGCTCCCCTTGGGATTTCTCAAGCAAGCGCCAAACCGGCTTTGTTCTTCAGCAGCTGTTCTCACGTCTTCAGATGACGAGTTAGACATTAGCATAAATAAATGGAGGACGATTTCTTATTAGTCGGGCAACACGAAAGGACTGACCCACAGAACAGAGGTGCACTGGGGAGATCAGAGAGTAGAGTCTCTGACAAGTGTGTCTGGTCACACTGAGATGAGCATGGTCCAGAACAAGTCTTCAAGAGGTCAGTAATACATAAAGTTTACAGATATTCAACTAGTAGTAAGAGTAACTGCTTGTTTTAATGCTAATCTTTCAGTTCAGTCGAGGGATCATTCTTTTAAATTCTCTCCTCATCGCCCCCAGGACGTTTTTAAAGGAAACGTCATGTCATGAATTTTAGCAGCTCGGAAATCAGTAAAGCTGAAACAACGTTATAGGATCACACGAATAAACTTGTATCAGTTTCAAAATTGCCAACTTGTTTGGAGTGGAGTTACATGTCATTCTAAAAGACACAGTGTGCCCTGTGCAAGCCATCCGTTAATCATTCATGGGTTTATAGTATGTGTTGTGTGTGTTGCCGACTACTGCTGAGCCCGTCTCTTCTCTCACGAGCCCTTCAAATCAAACTAATAAAGTTTTTTATCACAGTTCAGGTTTCAAGGATAAATGTGTTGAATGTTGATCAGGTTTTAAACTAAAAATTGATAAAAATATAATGACTTTACTTGATTTAATATCTGACTGACTTATTTTCTATTTAGCAGCATCAACTCTTATTATAGTAAAATAATAATATTAAGGCAACGTTATACTATTACACACTTACACACTATTACAAAATATGGGGAACCAAAAAACTGGGGAACCGATGTGAAAGTGGTCACCAATAGGGACGTTCCCATTGATAATCATCACCACTTGCATTTCCTCTCAGCACTCTGTGTTTTGCTTGTACAGTCGGCAACTTTAATGTTTTTCTGCTCAGTTCCCTCATGTTCTATAGAAGTGAGCCTCTGTCTTCAGCTCAGACTCTCTGATAAATACATTCTTAGCTAAATATTTTCAATCTCTCTGATCCAAAAATAAATGTGACTTGATTTTGTACCATTGTTTTTTTTTTTAATCAAAAATAATATGAAAATACAGGCAGATTCATTTACACAAAATATGAAAAACTAACCCACCCTGTCCCCAGCATTCAGGCCACCAACACTGGGATATAACTATATACTGTTTATATCACTGATTAGATTAGAAGTTGATAACTCTAAATCTACAATGTCTGCATACGGGAAAGGAGAGGGAGTTACGAGGATTCCCACTGACCTCCCTCCCTTCCTGGCTGGTGCAGTCCAGGTTTTATGATGGTGAATCATGTACATGTTGCTGAGAGTGAAAGTCCATTCATGACCTTGAAAATGTCAGTTTAACATTTACTCAAGGTCCATTTACAACTTTTTTCCAAAGCTTTCTCAACACATCAAATTTGCAGACACATAAAATCCAAATTTATGCCATGTGATAACAACTCGCTTACCTCAACCTGCCAATGAGGAGACTGACATTTATTTAAAAGCTCTGAAGAAACAGTGGTTTATTGCCTTTTATCTTGTTCAAACTTATTTTATTTATCCTCCTCCTCTTCTTGTCTCAGATATTCTGGCAGATCACGGCAGTTCTCTCCTGCAGGATCCCGACGTCTTACCCTTCACCGTCTACCCCAGCATGCAGTACCCGTCCATGGAGCCAACCATGCCTCCAGCACCATACTACTCCAGTCAGAACTACTACCCCCAGTACAACGGAGACGAGTGGTACTCAAACACAGGGATATATGAACTGAGGAAGGGAGCCCTGGAGGTCAGCTACGATGCTGAGATGGAGGACACGTCTGCTGTGGTGTCCACCGTGTGCAAGAGGACCCGGCACATGTCGCAAGCTGGAAGGGTCAAAGGGGAGGAGCTGTGTGTTGTGTGTGGGGACAAGGCCTCTGGATACCACTATAACGCTCTCACCTGTGAGGGCTGTAAAGGTGAGATTGGAAATCAAAATAGACACACATTGTGTAGCAAGCCTTTAAGAAGTCACATTGAATCCCTTTGTGTGTGTGTGTGTGTGTGTGTGTGTGTGTGTGTGTGTGTGTGTGTGTGTGTGTGTGTGTGTGTGTGTGTGTGTGTGTGTGTGTGTGTGTGTGTGTGTGGCAGTCGAAGATAAAAGTTAACCACTTTTCAGGGATATGATTATTTTCACTATTGGTCAGATATTTTCCCTTAATAACAGCAATAAATACCTGCCCTAATTTTTCAAAAGACAGGAAAAATAACCACTCAAACCCACCATAACCTTTCAAGCTGCTATTAATTCAATCAAGACTTGTCAAGCATTTAATTAACCAACTAATAAATTCGGCTGCAAAGAGGAACACAGTTGTGCACAAGAAAGAAATATGTCCTTTATAAAGTCATACAGAGTATTTTAGTTCTGTTTTAGATGTTTTATCTGAGCCAGGCAGCGTTTGCACTGTTTAAAGTAAATGTCCCGTCCCAGTCGAGGCAGTTTACATATGAGCAGGATGACATTTGGCCGACATTCCAAAATTAAGTTAATGTGTGTAGCTGTTGACTTTTAGGGGCCAACCATGACAGGGCGGCTCGTATCTACAGTCCAAACAGAAGCTGCTGGTGAAGAGGAATATGTGGACAACATGAATATTCTCTGTGGCTGCAAAAATAAATACATGTCTGATTAAATCATATTTAGCTGTTACTGCTGCTGTTCACACTGACATATTGCTGCTGATTCCATGTTCAGCTACGGGCCGGGAACATGCAGCAAGTCCTCGCAGTTAAACAAACCATGCAGGCGTGTTCCAAGTTAACAGATGACACTGTAAATGAGGAAATATCTCACTTAGAACTTATACTTTACAAGCATGTAAATGTTTTCCACTTGGTGACAGTAAGGTTGTGGCCTTCAGCGGCTCCTCCCCGTGTTTTATGACACTGTGAAATGTGCCGTGATTCCTGCCAACTGCAGGGTGAATGGATATGAGTGTAATTCCACACGGTGAGGTTGGACAATGCCTGGAGGGCAGCAGGGCCTGTCCTGGCGTTTGACGGAGAATGGGCTCAGGTCTACCTGGTACCGCTGCCAGATTGGGTTCCCTCTCAGCTTTCTGCTGCACAATGCAGGAGCAACCTGAGCTCAGTTACTCTAATGCATGACATTGTGCTTAATGCTGGATGTCAGAATGTCTAATGACTGTTCCAACGTTATTGTGTGTGTGTGTGTGTTTGTGTGTGTGTGTGTGTGCGTGTGGGTTCAAGGGATTCTCTGTGTGACATAATTAGAACAGTGTGTGACCTGTGAAACTGTAGTTTTATTTATTGATGATTAGATTCATTACTTTTGAATAATTATGGTCTTAAGAAAAAAGGCAGAATCTGCAATGTGGTGGAAGAACCTTTGTTTTGAAAAGCATCATTATCACACCAATTAAAAAATATACGCCATTGTATTGCATATGTATGAATTAATTATCTGGGGAATATTCTCAAAGTATCAAGATATTAAAATCAATGATGCAGAATGTATATATATTCAATTATTTAAGGATGATGATTATTAATATGATTGAATAGACTGCTAGGGGATTGAACCACTGACCTTCTGGTTGATGGATGACACGCTCTACCTCCTTAGCCAAAGGCAACCATTATTATAGCATTAATATATGAGCAGCATTTTACTATTGTAGCTGGTGGAGCTACTTTTTAATACTGTATCTACTGATGGATGGTGTAGACGAATCTATGATAATTAAAAAAAGAAAGTAACTAATTTGGACGAGTTTAGTTTTTTTCAAAGATACATTTCTTTGTCTTTCCCGTGCACAGGATTCTTCAGACGGAGCATAACGAAGAAAGCGGTGTATAAATGCAAGAATGGAGGAAACTGTGAGATGGACATGTACATGCGCAGGAAATGTCAGGAGTGCCGGCTCAGAAAGTGCAGAGAGATGGGGATGCTGGCTGAGTGTGAGTATCCCTGCTCGACCGGAGCCTCTGGTGCTGATCAGGTTCTGAACATTCACGTTGATTATCCTGATGACATGTTTCTATTGACTGTCATGCATCAATTCAAACTGATTTTTAGCGTTCACACAAACACCTTCTCTTCAGTTGGTGACCCCTCATTTTCCACTCTGACATGGGCGGTTTAATTTTTACTGAGTATTGAATATCACATAAAAGACAATGGAGAGGTCCTGGTTTTGTTGCAGTTACAGGAATAGCAGCAGCAGACAGACACCTTATGCTTCGTTAAAAAAAAAACTGACAATAAAATAAATTTACTACAGAATTATTTTTGGTCTCAAAGGTTTCAAGTATGAAGCGTACCACACATTTCTGTGAAAAATGTGCTTTCTCTGGACTCTTCAGGGGATTATTAGTTGTTGGGTCCATTACGAGCCGTCAGTTGAAAAGAGCAGGAGGATAGACTGGACTCCTGTTGCTCATAAATAGTGAAGGGAAGCCGTGATGAATATTGCAGGGTGGCAGCCTTTCACGACTCCACCTGCAGGCTCAACAAATTAGACCTTTTAAGTCACAGTGTGAAAAGACAGATGATGATTTACTGGAGACGTCGATGTTTTATCTCTTTTCATTTCTTTCCTCTCTCTGAATCAAGTCTTCTGTAAAAAGGGGACTATCTTTCTCATTTTGATTGACCTAACAACAGAGAAATGGAGATGTGAAGGGACTGCATTTCTTATTATTAGACGTTATGGGATGACGGACTTGAGATGCCCAAAAAGGTTGTGAGGCCAATGTGACCTTTGACCTTTCCCCACCCAAATCTTATCAGTTGTCGTTTATAGCTGTAAGACACAACTGTTGAATGAAGAGCTGAGATCTCTTCAACACACCTAATGAAGCCCTCATCCCTGCTGGCAGGTCTGCTGACAGAGATCCAGTGTAAATCTAAACGGCTTCGGAAGAACACCAAGGCATCGCCGGGACAGTCCACTGGAGACGAGACGGAGGGGTTGGACAACACAGACAGCAAGCAGGTCACCTCAACCACCAAACTGACAAAGGTCATCACAAATACACAGTTTTTGAAACACACATTGTGATGGAAAAGTGTGCATCCCATATGAATGACTTAATGTTTTCTCTTTTTTTAATTCAGGAAAAGGTTGAGATCACCAAAGCGCAGCGGGCACTCATGAAGGTCATCGTAGATGCTTATAACAGACACAAAATTCCTCAAGACGTGGCCAAAAAACTGGTACATTACCTTTAATATTGTTTCAAACTTCCAACTCTATTCTGATTATTGTCATTAATGATGTCCACAGATGAGCTGTTTACAGGTTGCACAAGAAAGTTGCACATTTGTACCATGGCCCTGAAGATAAATAAAACAAATAAAAAACCTCTGTACAAATCAGCGACAAGCATTTCTCCATTAAAAGTCAATGCTGTTGGGTTTTCTCATTTGCCGTTATCTGCCTGTCAGGGCCACCATACATGCAGTAGTACAGACATCAGACTACTGGTGTTCATCTGCTTAAGTTTGCTCTCTTACATGTTTAGGAGTGAATTGTTAACATCCTCATAGATAAGACCGAGAACACCAGCACCACACTAATGGTGTGAACTGTTTACTGCTGTGCTTCCCCCGCAGCTACAGGACCAGTACAGTGCCGAGGAGAACTTCCTCCTGTTGACAGAGATGGCAACGAGTCAAGTTCAAGTTCTGGTGGAGTTCACAAAAAATATTCCAGGTATTTCTGATCGTTTTCAGATCCTGTCGAATACAAATGGTTTTATGAATGTATCTCGATGTGGAGACCATTACACACTCTGGTAGTGTCCCTAAAAACACAAGTTGCCTCATTATTTCTTTCTCCTAACGTGTGGTATCGTGTCTCTTGCAGGGTTTTTGTCTCTGAATCACGAAGATCAGATCGCCCTGCTGAAGGGTTCGGCTGTGGAAGCCATGTTCCTGCGCTCAGCTCAGGTTTTCAGCCAGAAGATGCCCAACGGACACACAGAGGTTTTGGAAGAGAGGATACGCAAGAGTGGTGAGTCGGCGGATGTAGTGCGCCTGAAGATGTCTGTTTCTGTGATGCACCGGAGTTCTAACTTAGCACAGTGTGAACTAGAATAGAGCTCATACGACTGCCAAGGCCCAACAGTCCCTTTAAATCAAGCTGCACCAAATGACCCACACTCATAGATATCAGCTCGCTAAATATATCTGACGCTAAATGTTTCTTCTGGATAAATGAACTGTTCCTGAAAAATCTGTGAAAATGTTGATGGATCCGCAACAAAATGTCAATGGGCTCTTCCCTGACCCACACCACATCCATCCCCCGGGTTTCATGGTCATTGGCTAAAATCTAGTGACACCTGCACATCAAACTACAGGATATTAACTCCTGATTCACGGCCTTCAAGCCTCCTGGGCCTTTGCTCCACCACCAGGTTGCAGATGCATCATCCTGCCGGTCGTAGTTCCACCTGCAGTCGAGCTGCCAAGTCTGCTCGGATCCTCCCTGAATAATTGATCTGCCTGATCTGTATGATGCAGGTGGGAGACGTGTGCTGATCTGTTGATCTCCAGTGGGGTGTGGGTTACACGTGCACACACACCCGCACTGGGTATAGTTTCACTGCTTTTAGGTGTGTGTGTGTGTCTGTGTCTGTGTCTATGTGTGTGTCAGTGTGTGCAGGGAAGCTTACAGCTAATGTTGACCAAAGTGGCACTTGGTTGAATTCAATAAACCCTCATATTGGATGTTTCTGCTATGGAAAGTTATAGTTCTCATAAACGGCCATCTCTCTATTATAAGTCAAATCAAATAGTTGATTGAGTGGTGGTTTAAAAAAAATCATTGATATGTATACGAGGTGTCATTGTGTCAACCAGGCTGGACAGTTAGACAGGCAGCGGCAGTGATGGCAGGTGTGTGTGTGTGTGTGCGTGTGTGTGCTGGTCCCTCGGCACATGGCTGGCGTGTATAGTAGGGATGGGAGATATTCACACTAAAGGCCAGTCTGGGAGAATCAGGGAGCAGAGCTGTCTGAAGAGACCATTGTTTCCTATCAACACATCTAGAATGCCATTGTCCACTTCTCTCCCTCTGAGCCCCACTGGCATTTCTGAACGCTCGATGATGGGTCCGAGCAGACAGACCCCCCCACCCGCCCCAGTTGGTTCAAGAACTCAACGCAAACATTTATAATCAAATAGAGAGTGTTTTATTAAATCTTTATTCACTTTTGAACCACTGTAAGAGGAGAAGCTTATTTGATATGAGTGTTAACATTAACAGTACAATAACTGTTAGATGGAATTTGCTCTTGCTACAGTGACCTGTGCTCCCAGTTGCATTTATATGATTTCTTTGGTCTTTGGTCAGAGATGTGTTGTTTTTCAGTAAAATGACACCAGCACAATAATTGAGTTTATAGGTAGAGGTAGATCTGCTTCTGAACCTTTTGTGTAGAACATATTTTATTGTCTCGGCTGTGGATGATCATTCAGGATCTAGATGAGTAATGATGCAGATCAGAGAGGACTGTTGATTGACTGTACCGGCTCAAAGTGCAGAGGGTTGTGCAAGACAAACTCTTTACTCCACTTCCATTTCCCGCATCTCATTCTTTAGATTAACTCTTATCTCCATCAAGGTGAGTGTATTTTCACCCGTGTCCGTTTGTTACCTCTGCCAAGGAGGTTGCTTGTTGGTTTTTACGCAGGATTATAAGACAAAAATTGGAAAGATTATCACGAAACTTGGATGGAAGGATGTTTCTATTAAAATTTGGATCATGGTGCAGATCCAGGAAAAATGTATTTCTTTCCACAGTGGGAGATTGAGTGTTTTATGACCTTTTCACCATTTTACCACAGAATAATTCATGGATCTTGATGAGTTTATTAACATTAGTTCAATTTAGTGCTGAGCGATGAAAGTAGATTTAAAACTCTATTGATTAACTTCATGAGACAGAATCTCATGTATCAGTTCAGTTTTCTGAGTGACTTGTAACCTTGTATACATCCTTACTTTAAAAGAAGGGTATTGTTACTGTGATACTGCTTATGAGTGAATTTTCATTTTTATGTGAACAATCCCTTTTAAGATAGCTCCTAATCCAAGGTCTGAACTCAGCTTTTGAGTTTTTAAAGCAGCCTGTTGTTCACAAAAGAATGCATATAAAGAATATCTGAATTTAGTTTTTTTGTCATTTTCTGCAGGTATATCAGAGGAATTCATGACACCCATGTTCAACTTTTACAAAAGCATCGGGGAGCTCCACATGATAGAGGAGGAACAGGCTCTCCTCACAGCCATCACCATCTTAACACCAGGTATCAACAACTCCTTAACTCAGACAGGTTGTGTCACTTTGTGAGCTGTTTAAATCATTATCTACCATCTTTGATCCCCTAAAAGACAAATGTGTACCACCACTCTTCCCGTCTCCAGATCGGCCCTTCGTGAAGGACCAGCAGGCTGTGGAGAGACTCCAGGAGCCCATGCTGGAGGTGCTGAGGAAGCTGTGCGTCCTGCAGCATCCGCAGGAGCCGCAGTACTTTGCTCGTCTCCTGGGTCGTCTGACGGAGCTGAGAACACTCAACCATTACCACGCCGAGATGCTCACATCGTGGAGGATGAACGACCACAAATTTACCCCCCTGCTCTGTGAGATATGGGACGTGCAGTAGGAAACGGAAAGAGAAAGATGCCCTGGAGGTGATGACATTTAGACTTGTGAGACAAACATCACCATTGAACTACATGATGTGGAATTAAGTCCCTGCAAAACTTGTGTTGCAGCACCTTGACATGTAGGGACTCTGTGAGTTCAGATTATAGCTCTACTCACACCATCATTATGTTTATTTACTCACACATGCAGAGGAACTTGAAATGATGGAGGTGTTTACAGCACAAAGAGGAAAGTATTCACAGGTTTGGCTGAAGGAGATTAAGATTTCTTACTGCTGTGTTAAACCCTCATGTTGAAGGCCCAGCGTAATTCGTCAGGCAAGTGCAAACACTGGAACTCATTCAAAGCGAAGGGGTGCTAATGTCAAGTGTAAGGTTTTTAGACGACATTCAGTTTGATATTAGCTTCGTTTATTTTATATTCGTAAAAAAAAAACTTCATACAACTTGCTTCATTTAAATGCTGTAAATATGCAAATGTTTTATGTTCTGCCTCAATAAATTTTAAGATGAAAAAAGTAAAAGATGAAGTTTGTTTTCATACATGTTTGTCCAAAGGGAGGAACCAGCTTTTTCAATGAGGAGAAGGTCTAGAGGTAAATCATATGGTACATGAGAAGAATTATGATATGATTGATATATGAAACTTGCTAAAACAGTAGTATCATAAATTTAAACAAATCTAAGGGTTTCTCTGATTAGATATGGACTCCCCCTGCATAACTTAGAACAGCAAACACACAGAATTTTTTTTAATGAATAATTTGTGTCCATATCTAATATTTCATTTCAGTGGGGTATCAAAAAAATTATAATAAACCCAATTTTACCTTTACATTTAATTGACCTTGTTCCGAGGGCAACATTTTTTTAAAGAAAACAATAAGGTTTTTAATCCATTAAAATGTAGGAATTTATTGATGCTAGCCTGAAATGCACAAAGCACAATTACAGATACAGTTTATCCACAAAATAAAAATTCCATATGAATCACAACTATCACCCACGACTCATGATGTATCTCAGTCTCATTTTTAACACTTTACAGTAAATACACTTTACATAATTTACATTATTGTCTTAATGTCACATAATAATCAAAATCAACCAGATTTTTATTATGTAATCAATAATTCATAATATATATCAACACCCATATTATATTTTCTTTCTGTGTTTTAAAGCTAATTGCACGTTAATGACATAAATAACCATCCTGCGGGTTATGTCCATGATTGTGTCATAGCACCATCTTGTGGAGTAATTTGGCAATTAATATTGCAGCTGGGATGGCATTATGTTCTATTGAAGGAAATAAAATACAAACAGAGTAGTAAATGCACTGACGCTACACTGACCACGGATTCAAGATTTAGAGTCAAGATTAGAAACAACCTACAGATTGTCTGCAAAAATTATTTTTTATATCCCTTTCTGCTGTTTTGACAAGAAGACATCTAGAGGTGAGTTCTGTCCTGGTTGGTCGGAGATGTGAGAAGTTCTGCTTCAGGATAAACCAGGAATCCAGAGAAGGTGGTGTAGCGCCCCTGGTTGCTGTAGACGGCGTAGCGCTCGTCCTGCTGACTGTACAGCCACACGCTGTCGCCCCGACGCAGAGACAGCAGCAGACTCTGACTCTGCATCTCCCGCCTCTTCGACGTGTCCTCGTCAAACACCATCGCCTGCACCTCGCCCTTCCCGGTCATCAGCTTCACGGACACGGCCTTACGGGGGTGTTTCCCCACAGTGAAGGCAAAGAAGTAAGCCCCCGGGTAGTGGCAGGTGAAAAGGCCTGAGGTTTTGTTGAAATGACCCCCGATGTTGACATACTCCACGTCAAAGGTCAGAGGTGGCTTGTCCTGCAGCCGGCTGCTCTGACCCATGAGTGTGGACGTCCGTGCCACAGAGAAGGCAGAGCGTGGCTGCTCGGACGCCTCGGGAGGGCACTGGGGGGGGGACGGGCCCGGTGGGGACAGGTAGTTGCTGATGTGGCTGGCTGTGGGGAGGTCAGGGTAGATGAGGTAACCAGAGAACGTGATGTAAGGCCCAGCGTTGCTGTACAAAGCATACTGAGGACTCTGCTGCAGAAGCAGCCACACTGTGTCCATCTCCTTCAAACCGATCATGACACTCTGACTCTGAACTTTCCTTCCTTTCTTGCGGTAGTCATCATACGCTATCGCCTGCACCTCCTCCCCGTTCTTCACCAGTATGACAGAAAGCATTTTCTTTGGAAACTTCCCCACTGAGAAGGAGAAGTAGTACGCCCCAGGGATGCGACAGCGGAAGCGACCAGTGTCTGAATTGAAATCCCCTCCGATGTTGACCAAGAGCCTGTTGAAGGTCACGGCCTTCTGCTTGCCTCCCACTACGCTGCTGGTTTGTGTGGCGGAGAAAGCAGAGCGCACACTGGTTGTTACTGGGGGAGCATGAAGGGGAGAAACTGGTCCAGAGAAGGTTAGCATGATGAAAACACATGCCAGGAGGCAGTGTGTGCTCCAATGAGCTAAAAGAAAGGAAACCAAGGAAATAACAGTTATAGATGACAGACACAAATCACTGTGAGGGAGTTAGAATATTATTTAAGTTTTTGGATGTTCCAAAATACATCTTGTCTGGGATGCCAGGACCACCAGAGGATTCACAAGATAAATCTGACAGGTCATCAGATGGATGGATTTGGAAACACTCTGATTCACTTTCTCATAAACACTTCATATCAGGTTTGTTTATTATTTGCTTTAAAAGAAGCGTGATAACAACATTTCCTGTTTTATCTGGCGTAATGTGCTTATTTCTTGGTGATAAAGTTCTAGTTGGTGGATTTTTTGTTACTGTTGCCTAATTTGAGATTAGTATTGATTTTCTCGTTCAACTCCCCACAAGAAAATGAAAAGATATATTTCTTTTGCTATAAAGTGGGGAAAAAAAACAACAATACATCAGGGAAAGTTATCTATTCTCTCTGGCCTCTCTATTGTCTTTGGTTATTTCTTATAAAACGCTATAGGCATCTTAAAATGCTTAAATGAAACCTGATCAACAATAAAGTAGTAGTCAGTCAGTCAGTCAATCAGTCAGTCAGTCAGTCAGTCAGTTAGTTAGTTAGTTAGTTAGTTAGTTAGTAAGTTGAACTGCTCACAGCTCAAAATATATCACAGTGCACAGTTTGACTTTGCTTCATATAAGATGTCATATACCAAAACTCTACGACAACCACTATTAAATAGGCCGAGTCTTTTATATCAGCCTGACCTCGACCCGTAGTGTCTCAGAGACAAATGTTCTGAGTTGATAGGGAAGTGTGTCTAAACCCTGTCAACACAGATGTTCACGCTGGAATCCGGCGCTCAGTGTGAGCAGCAGCCCCTGTAATGTGGCTGATTCTGCCTGTTCTCTCTGTGCACTGAGAGACGGGAGCAGATTAACAGCTGGTTCATCTGCTCCTGTGTGTGTTGAACAATGGAACATTTCTGGGGGGACGGCGAGGTGAGTTGGGGCAGGTTAGAGAGCCCCCCCCCCCGCAAAGTATAAATGGAGCATTACATTGAAGTGTGGATGAGTGTCTGCAAATCGTTTTGTGCTAATACGATATAATACTTTGATATAATAAAATTGTGGGTTTTGGATATTTTTTGGGGACTTCAATTGTTAACATTCCTGAAAATCTGGTATTTCATTAAACACATTCGGATTCAATTAGAAAATAGCTTTGTTTTAGACTGAGCTACTGAAGAAGCCATTAAAATACTCTGATGAAATGTGCCTACATGTGCAGAAATAGCTAATTTTTTTAATCAAGCATGGTCGGAGGAGCTTCCGTGGTCATGACTACACGAGCGGAAACGTTGCACCTGTGAAGGCAGCAAACATGAGTTGTAGTTACAGGCTCAGATTGGACACCTGCCTGTTTCCCCCTCTGCTGCCTGTTATACACACATTTTACTAAAAGACTAATGATAGACCCAGGGTCAGGAAATGAGTGAAATAGCAAAGGAAAAGTTTGTATCTCCTGTGAAACATACTGTGTTGTTACTGCAGCAGAATTGTGAAATGTTAATAAGCTGAGAATTGCTTATAATTCTAAAAAAACTTAACTATCTCCACTATGTCTGTAGACTTTTAGAATTGCTAAACTACTGCCGAGGCAAATCTAAAAGATCTGTACATATTCAATTCTATTTTTTATTTTCTACGTAACATTTGTGCTAAAGAAATGAACCCATTACAAAAATATGAAACCCACCTGTTGAGTGATGTAGGAGCAGGAACGACATCCTGGACTTCTTCTTCTTCTCGTTCGAAAATTTCAAATAAAGTTGTTCCAAGTTTGCTGCACTGCTGATGTCCACGTAACAGACCTGACACCCGAAGAGACAAAGCTTTTGTCCGTGCAGATGCGTCAGGGAGGAGCTCCACACTCTCTCCCATCTATAGCTGCCATTCCAACCTGCAAAAAACAAAGGGGGAAAGTAGCTGTGTCAGGCAGCTTTAAGAGTTGTGTCCAATCCACACTTTGTTTGGTTTGAAACAGGTGGACCAGCACAACACAACAGACTTAGATAAAACCAACACAACAAATGTACTGACAGGCAATTTAGACTCAGTTGAAAATGTATATTCACAGTAAAATCTCATGAAACTTTTCTTATCGTTTTCAAATTGTTCAATAATGAATGTGTTAAACGGTTGTAATCACTATTTTAATGTTGTAAATGTAACATTTTGTATGCAATCATTTTTTTCTTTGCGGTATACGTAGATGCAGTCATACACAAAATCTTAGGCAGTTCTGTGTGAAGTCTTTGTATAGCTGCAGTTGTACATGAAGTATTTGTAGATGCAATTGTACATAAAGTATTTATATAGATGCAATTGTACATAAAGTGTTTACATAGATGCAGTTTTACATGATGTGTTTATATAGATGGAGTTGTACATGTAGTCTTTGTAAAAAGAAAGCTGCATATGAAGTCTTTGTATAGATGCAGGTGTACATTATCTTTTTGAATAGATGCAGTGGTTCTTTATGTATTTATAAATTCTGTATATAAATTCTGTGTATAAATATGTTTTTATGCAGTAATACCTGTTGTCTGTGTATAGATGCGGTAGTATTTGCAGCAGTACATGGTTTGATTATATAGATGCAGTAGTACGTGATGTGTTTATAAACTTGCAGTAGTACTTGTTGTCTGTACATAGATGCAGTATTATGTGCAGTAGTACATGATGTCTGTACATAGATGCAGTATATCATCACCCTCTTGAGCGAATGGCCCAAGTCATTACTTCAGAAAACACCAACAAATTTACCAAATATTGAATATATGATATTTATTTATTATTTCAGTCAACAAGATTATGGAAAAATACAATGAACACAACCATCGCTCCACCCTCTTTGAGTTCTCGATGGTCTTTGATCACACAAAGGATCTGCTCCATCTAAAACAGTGTGTTGGCCTGGTACACGCTACTTCATCTCTTCTCATTGTCCTTTCCAGTGGATGAGGCCTGATCGGTGTCAGAATTGTCAAGTATATCTCCGACCAAAAAGGAGAAACATTTCAACCTTTTGACGTGGACAGTCACAAATTTAAAAAAAAAACAGTCATTGCCTTGTGGTCACTTGTATTAAGCCACAGATTCTTTCATTTTTAATGAATATAAATACTTTTTATATTCATTTAAAAATAAAAAGTAACTATTTGCCAGCTGTGGTGCAAATAGTTACTTAAAAATGATCTCTAACACGGACATCAAGGTAGAATAGATGTCTGACTATTGCATGTCTGCAATTACATTTAGAAAAAATAAATAACACAGAAAGAGACAAACATAAGGAAAACACACCCCAACTCATTGGTATGGCTTCAGTTATTTTTGGCGCTTGACTCAGGATTTTAAAACTGGAACGATGGAGACAGTAATGTTTGGCTAGGTTTAAAAAGAAACAGCACCCCAAGGTTCTGCAGTTGCATCTGGGGACTTAAAAATGTACAATTGTTTTTTTTTCTTTAGTTTTATTTTTTCTTTAGCTAAATGCTAACTTAATGGACTTAGCTATTTTGCTGAATAAAATGCTGAATAAAAAGACTATCTATACAATATTTATATCCTAGCCTATATTAAAGTAAACCTCATCACTTAGCAATGGGGACGAGCCCTGAATCATGGAAATAACTTCAGTTGCTAGGTAGATTTTCGTTCTTCTTGATGCAGCCGCCATCTTGAAAAACTTGTAAAAGTCAAACTCTTGACATGGGCCATTATTCTAAAGTGGTAGATTCAGATGATCTGTTAAACTGAGGATGTACCAACCAGCATCATGAGAAGAGGATTTAGGCAAAAAAATATTTTTTGTCAAAAAATGACTTTTATTTTAGGAAGCAGACGATATGATGTGTTTATACAGATGCCGTAGTACATGATGAATTTATATAGTTGCAGTAGTACATGGTGTGTTTACAAAGTTGCAGTAGTACATGTCTTTACATATATGCAGTAGTATATGATGTGTTTCTATAGTTGCAGTAGTACATGTTATCTGTACATAGATGCAGTATTATATTATGTGTTTATATAGATGCAATAGTGCATGGTGTATTTATATAGTTGCAGTAGTACATGATGTGTTTATAAAGTTGCAGTAGTATATTATGTGTTTATATAGATGCAGTAATACATGATGTGTTTTTATAGTTGCAGTAGTACATGTTATCTGTACATATATGCAGTGGTATATAGATGCAGTAGTACACGCAGCAGTACACGTATTGTGTGTTTGGCGCTGACAGTGTCTGCTGATCTGCTCCTCATCCTCTGGCAGGACGCACAGGACCCGGAAGACGTGTGTTCGCTGTCAATGCCAACGACGGAGAGGAGACAGCGAGACCTGAAAGCCCTCATTTAAGACAAGATGGCAGGTCTGCCCCGCAGGATCACCAAGGTAACGATTCACACCGTGAACACAGGCTTTTCTGAGGCGAACTAAACACACATTCTCCGACCGAAGCTCCGCCGGTGGGCAGTTTTGTATGCTACCGTTAGCATCTAGCTCGCTAGCGCTGGTGTGCTAAAGTAACTTCCGCTTCACTCCTCGGCTCACATACACGGCAGCTTTTTTAAGATGGCGGATAAATGTGCTCTGGGTCGGGCTCCTCGTTTCTTAAAATACCCCCGAAGCTCTTTAGTTTTTATTCAGACCAGACTGGGCTGCTAACTGAGTGGCTTGCTAACCGGGCTACCTATGCTAACACACGGTTCTTAACGGACATTAGCTAACCCGGGCTAGCTGTGTGTTAGCTGTTTTTCTAGATCGGTAAAACAAGAACACCCTGTTAGCCTGGTTCTCCCGCATCGAGACTTTTAATCTGGCCACACGCTTATTGAAGATGACACGGTTTGCCTCTTTACGAGTCTCCTTGTTATATTCTTATTAAATAAATGACTACTCTGTACTAACCAGTAGCTGAGCATTATCATCTTAACGTGGTCATAAATAGTATAAACTAACCCAGCAGGAGGATAGTCCTGGTGGATCTGACTCCATGGAGCAGTTTCACCTGATGTTGGCTCACTAACCAAATAGGATCCATTACTATCTGCGCCACACAAACAAACACAGCTACATGATTTGAATGGTGACGTCATGGGGAGCTATATGTGCATGTCTCTATCATGACAGCTGTAAGGAACACATCTAAATGAAATCAATATTTAGTGACGACCCCCACCCCCCCCTTTTGTTAGGTGGGGTGACTCAAGCATCTTGGAGAACTTGCCACATTTCTTCCGTGGGTTTTAGCTGCCTCTGTCTTTTCATGCAATCCCATAATGATGCTTTAATTTCTGGGTCTTAAGAGCACCAAAGCACCATTACTCTCTCCACCAGGGTGGTAGCTGTCATGTTGTTTATTTGCATGAATTCACTCTCACTTACCATCTATAGAAAAAAAAAACTAGAGCTTGCCTATCTTGTAAAGGAAGTGGGCCTACCTTTATATTGAGCCTGATACAAAAAAATGCTGTATGTTTGGTATCTAAGAGGAGTTTGCACAGGTGGGTTTGTAAGCAAACCACAGATCAGGGGGTTGGTGGGAAGGCTGGGAATCGGTGCTCAGCGACTCGAGCCCTTGAGCCCTTCGACCGTGTGACTGGGACCGGGAGCCCCTCTCCTGTCTGTGTTTTCACTGCATGGTTTTGTCTGTGGGTTATCTGAAATATTTCAGGAATCTCACTCCCAGTGGCATTCAGGAGAAGAGGGTCCAAAGCAAGAGGGGTGGCCTTTGACAAATATGGTTTTCATACATCGCTGGTTTAAACATTTATTTGTTTATTATCCCGATGTTATCAGCTGTGATGTAGTCAAGGCTACATTTCAAACAGACATATTAATAGGTTTAAAATAAATAAAGAACAAAATCAAAGGGCCTTGAGGAGCAGGATAAGTGTTGAACAGATCTACATTGTAGCATCCAGACTGCACAGTACAGAGTATTAGACTGGTTTCTTTGTTTCAGGGACCTCTCAGGTGTGGCACTCGCATACCACAAGCCTGCTTCTCTTTCACAGGAGAGGTGTGATTCTGTAGGTCACTTGTCTCTCAGCAGAAGTTGGGTGTTGCCAAGGTGCACTGGCTGATGAGATTTTCAGAAATGGTCTCTTTCCTGCGTAGAGAATTGTGAAGCGGCCACTTCTGTCTTATTTATTTGCGCCTCCTGACAAAATCCTACTAATTGTTAGTTCTATCGTACAGAAGCTACATAATTCAGTTATAGCAATAAACCCCTTATAGTGATTATTAGTCCTGGACAAACGGGATCCCTCTGAGCATTTTCCCTCGTACTAGAAAAACTGTTGATATGTTGACAATTTAGTTTGTTGTGTTTTAATGAGTACACCTTGAGGTGACTGTACCAAGGCTCAATTCCACCTCGCCTTATTTTCAGCTAGGAAAAACCCTGCTGCGGTGCGGTGGCTGAGTCAGTGTCACCTCTAAAAGACAGTTAAGTGCTGCACAGATTCACAGCATTGAGTCACTGTTGCAGTCAACGCCTCCCTCCTTCCTTTCCTCCCTTGTTGATAGAACAAAAATGACAGTAACTCTTTTGTAGGTCTCAACAGGGATTTTAACAATCTTTCCAATTAATACTTACATTTTTTTTTACCGTTATGCAATTCCCAATTGCATATACTCATATATCATTTTGTTTGTTTCTTTGTTTTTTCTTTTACCAGGAAACTCAGCGCTTGCTTACAGAGCCTGTCCCCGGCATCAGGGCAGAGCCAGATGAGAGCAACTCCCGCTACTTCCATGTGGTCATTGCCGGACCTCAGGATTCACCATTCGAGGGTGGCACGTTTAAACTTGAACTCTTTTTACCAGAGGAATATCCCATGGCAGCTCCTAAAGTGCGCTTCATGACCAAAATCTATCATCCCAATGTCGACAAGTTGGGAAGAATATGTCTTGACATTTTGAAAGGTAAGTCAGCACATTATTGTCGCTGTAACTGCTCGGGCACCTAGAAGATTGTGTTTCATGACCTTTTGTGGGACATACAACCCAATTTTAAATGTCTCCAGCTGTTCTGTGTGTTTAACCTTAAAGCAACACAGAAGCTGCTTTCAAACATGTACTGGACTCTGTAGATATCCAGGAGAATCCGAGGTGTGAACACAGTGGGAGATTCCTTGCTGGATTCATCGCAAGAGAGTGGGGGTGGATGGATGACGCTTCTAAAATGCGGCCGACGCAAAAATTAAAACAGGAAATAAAATAAAATAAATATCTTGCAGCTTATCAATCAGGGTCACGCTTCCCACAGGAGATCAAAGCTTACATCACCAAAAGCATTGAGTAAGAACAGGCATTATGAGTGAGCAGTGGGTGAACTGTCAAACTCATTGTCACCTGCTATTTTAAGGTAAAACAGTTGCTTTAATATACACACGTTCCTCCTCAGATAGTTACAATAACACTTGACAGAATGTGTATCTTCCAAAGCAGCTTTAATAGTTACTTTGCGTTGGCATTGTTGAGTCAGGCTTTTGACTGTAGGAAAGCATTGTAGTTATTGTGCTCTTGATGTTTGATCTATGAGCGACTTGCCAATTTCAGCTTATTCCAAACACCAAGTGCCTCTTGTGTTACACTTTGTACTCTGAATTGGAGCTTCTAGCCACAATGGTTGCATATCACCTCTGTCACTTCACAACTCCAGCAGCTTTAAATAGATGAACTATTCCTGTGCTTTTTCTTTTACTCTACTTTCATCATCTTACACTCTATTGTCACTTTGCTAATCTTTTTCTCTATTTTGGTCTCGCAAATATCTTTTATTTCATTTTTCCCCAGATAAATGGTCTCCAGCTCTGCAGATTCGCACAGTGCTGCTTTCGATCCAGGCGCTTCTAAGTGCTCCGAACCCTGATGATCCTCTTGCAAATGATGTTGCAGAGAGGTGGAAGGCCGACGAAGCTGAAGCCATTGGAATAGGTGAGAACTAATTGAGTAGGCTGTGGCTGGGGGGTAGAGTGGTCGTCAGGTAACCAGAAGGTCAGTGGTTTGATCCCTGTGTTCTTCGTAAGGGTACTGGACCCTGACTAGGAAAAAGTGCTGCCCATAGATGCACTGTGTGCGAATGGCAATAAACTGCACTGTAAAGTTGTCATCAAGACAAGAAAAGCGCTGTATAAATATAGACCATTTAACTGTGATCTGTTCAGGTTCAAAACAAAGTTGCAGTGACATCCACTAGAGGATCACTGTGCAGAGCTTTGTAACTTCTACACTCAGCCATTACAAGCCTCAACCACTTCATTATTAACACAGAGCCAAGTTTACTGCACTTTATATCCAGCTCTTGTCTGGTCTGCTGTCCATTTAGGCAAAATCTCAGCATTACATCCTTGAGTCCAACTGTTCAAATGTTTGTACCAAAATTAAGAAATACCATCAAGGGTTCATGAAATATCCTGAACGGGACATACAACCTGAAATAATAATGCCTCCGGTCACAGACTGTTGCTGGTGCAGAGGCACAACAAGTTAACGTCCAGTCCTGACTAAATATATCAGTTACTGAAATATGATGAAACTGCAACACTCACATTTTAATAAACAGTGAAACTCGATTTAAAAGTTAGTTTTCTTTATGGAAAGCTTTTAAAATAGTCCTCATGATAGAAAAGTCCTGAGGGTAAAATGTGATTCGTGACTTATAGCTTCAGTTCAGATTTCAATGACAAATTTACCAATAAAATTGACAAAATATGAAGTTAAGTCTGTTGGTTTTTCTAATATATTTCACTCCTGACTTGGCAATAAAGCTGTTTCGAATCAACTTTGTCTCAGAGCGGTAAACTTTCATCAGTTTGTGTTTTCATGGTGTTTGTTTGTTTTTCCCTTTACAGCCAAGGCTTGGACCAGGCTTTACGCCGGGAGCAGGAATGAGGTGTAGAGCAGCCTGACAAGAGGAGACACAAGCGGAAGTCAAGTGTGAACACAGCTCTTCACGTTCTTCCAGGACCTCTTCCTACTTCATTTGCATTTAAAGGACACAGTCTTACATGAATAAATATCAAAATTAATATGTCTAATATAAATACACACACACATACACGTTTATTACAGAATAATATTGAATATAGCGTAAAGGAAAAAAAAACTGCTGACAACTGGTGATTTGAATGCACACTAGAGATGAAATGGCTTGTCTTTGTCCTAACCCACTACTGTTGAAATGCATGGGCAGAGGCTTTAGATCTTCTCACCTGGCTTTCTTCGTCCATTGATTTATTTTCGGGAGGATTTTACCAACCGTGCTCAAACATACACGTTTAGGGGGGAAGAGGGTGTTCTGTGAGATGGGTGGAGAGGAGAGACTGGCTAGATTTGGTCAATACGGTATACATTTTATGTGTGTCTACTTCTACTTTTTTTTTTTTTAAAGGATCTTTGTTTTATTGTGCTGCTGTTTGTTTATTAAAAGCAGCTAACCGCTACTAACCCGCTGCAGACACTCACCTGGAGTCCGAGCAGAGTTTCGTCCTGTGAAGGTGATGCAGCAGGACACATACGTAATTATAATCACGCGTCTTCTTTAAGTCAAATCTGGCTTTATTAGGTTAAAAATAAAATGACTAAAAAAAATATACTCGCCTTGCCTGCCACATTAACTTTCAACCACTCTGTAGACCTGGATGTAAGCTTGGGGAAGGTGAGATTGAATGCAGAGGGTGCGGTGGACATTGAGGACCTTTTAGTTTTAGCGCATAGTGTTTGTTTTACTACCATATCCAGCCTTTTATTTGTGAATCTTTCTAATGCCATACTAACTCCTCTGCTTGTTGTTTCCCCTGTGTGTCACCTCAGTCTCATACTTCAAGACGGTGGTCTACTTTTTCCAATGGCATTTATTTCACAAAGCAGGGATTACACGTGAGCTGTCCTTTGTTTGATAATTTGAGTGGGTGTTGCGGGGCTGACCTGTTTGGGACATAATGCTTAGTAGTTGCGGGATCAAACTCCAAATGATCGGGGTGGGGGGGGAGGGCGTTGGGACTCGTGATGGTCGTAGTTGGTCTTTGGCTGAAAAGTCTGTATTCAATTCACTGTCTGTAAATTCATTCTCTCTATTCATCTGGAGTGGAAATGTCTTCCTGCTCCCGGGATGCTATGGAACAGTTCACCTGCATACTTTTATGTTCTGTAAATAAAATCTATTGATTAATAAACAGCTACCCGTGTTGGACTCTTGATTGAAAGGACATGTAAGTGTGAAACCTTCTGGTGATGTATATTTTTGTTTGTAGGAAGGGCTTCCAGGTTGGATTTCCAGACCTTGGTTAGAAAGCTCATTAGCAAAGCCAGTGAGGAAATAAGTACGGTTATAAAGGACAAACTTCAAAATCCAGTGTGGAATTTAGGTGATTGCATGAAATACCACTACATCAACAATCACTTTTTTCTAATTTGAGAATAATTACCTGAAACTAAGAATTGTGTCTTCATCACTTTAGAATGAGGACTTTATATCAGGAGCTGGTCGTCCAAGTCTTCTGCTTATTAATTATTTATTTGTGTAAACATGGTTTGGTCCTTGACTTTCCACAAACCTTTTAAACCTCATAGTGTTGCTTTGGGTCTGGATCAGCATCACTTCCATCATTCCCAAATTCACGATGATTGGGTTATTTATTCCAATTAGAAATAATAATAGTTATTATTAGAGTGATCTCTTGCTGTGCTCCCTGATGTCTGTGGTCCTAACAATCTACAATGTGAACACATCAACACACTGACACATTGTCACTGTTGAACACGTCTAATGGGTGCAGAGTGGATGATATCCACTAGAGGGACACCGTCCTGAGCTTTGAAACTTCTACACTCAGCAACATATTTCAGGCCTCAACCACTTCACCAGAAGAAGCTCACTACTGAGTTTTACCACCAGGCTGCGTCACTGCTCTGACAGTGGTTTAAACATTGAGTTAAATGGTTATTTGTCCTTAAATCATAAGAAAATTACCTTATGTTTCCTTTCAGATATTATGAGAGATGGGGCAAACACGAGAACCTAAATGCCGACTTAAGTTCATATGAATAATATTTAATAAATATTTACCTATAGTTGCTAAGATATAAATCAAGTTAGTCATACTACAGGTGGAACATGCATCAATAGGCAATGGCCAAACCTGATTAATTTCAAATTAAACAATACAAATAACGTAATGTAAAATGAAATGTAAAATAAAGCTCATTTATGCTTTCAAATAAGCCCTCAATGTTATTTGTATGTATCTCCTCCCTAAATGATCTAATTTCTGTATAAGTAATGGAAAGTGGAGAGATAATGCTCTTCTATGGGTTACATAGATAGAGGAGGATATAGAGGATGAGATTTAGGGGTTTGCTTTAGAAAGATGATCATAAATGTATTCAAACATTATTTTAGTTGTGGAAATAAAACAACAAATAGACTTAAATGGCCTTAAAATGAAATGATCTTCAAATAAAAGGAAAGCAGCGTTAAATGCATCACTGAGGCACGGTGATTCCTGAACAGCATGAATAAAGACACTTGATGCATGTTTGGCTCATTACTGTTCTTGTGTGTGCGTGTGCGTGTGTTTGTGTGTATGCGTGTGTGTGTCAGCTGGTGGCAGCTCGCCCACCCCAGATGTGAGAGAGTAAGTGTGTGTGTGTGTGTGTGTGTGGTTGTCAGCGGCTCTGCTCCTCCATGGTGGACGCTGACTCCATATATCCACACACACGCACAGACATACACACACAGACACACATGCAGAGTGACAGGGTGACGTGGTGTCGGGGCTCAGAGATGAATGAATGAACCGAGGCTCCGGCTCCTCTTCCTCACTCAGCCCGTGTGAAGAGCCTCAGTCTGGGGACAAACTGCGGGGACACCACGCTGCTCCCGCGGAGAACACAACCACCTCCTCTCCAGCGTGTGTTGAAGTCAGCTCATCTCGGTCCACAACTGTTATCTTCTGTAAAATCTAACGTTTGCTGGCGCTGGACGAAGACTTCGGACATTTATGATGAAGTTTAAGCCCAACCAGACCAGGACGTACGACGGAGAGGGCTTCAAGAGGAGGGCAGCGTGTCTGTGCTTCAGAAACGACCAGGAGGACGAGGTGAGGGGTGTGTGTGTGAGTGTGTCTGTGTATGTGTGTGTGTGTGTGTGTGTGTGATGTGTGTGGGTGTTATATCCAGGTATTACTCATATCCTGGAGACCTAAATCCGTCCACAGAGTCACATTAAAGGGACTTGTCCTCCTTGTGGGTGTAAAGATCAGGTTCCCCATCATGTGAATAATGAAAGTTTAAGGCAAAGACATGTTTTAAGGTACGTTGGATGTTAAGGTTAGGTTAGGTTAAAGTTTGATTCAGTTAAGAATAAGTTAAGGTTAAGGTTAGTTTAGCCTATGGTTAGATTCAGGTACGATTAGGTTAAGGTCAGGGTTAAGTTAAGATAAGAGTGAGTCTTTAGGAAATCAATGTAAATTGATCTAATTTCCTCTGAAGTCATAGAGACAGAACTTTGTGTTTGTTTGTGTGTATGTGTGTTTGTTTGTTTGTGTCTTTGTATGTGTGTGTGTTTGTACTTGTTTTTTTTTACCTCTTAATGGAAATATAGACAAATATAAATTCTAAGATCCTGGTTGAGGTTGAGGTTAATGTTTTGCTTAGGCTGTCCACAATCAATGCAGTTTCCTAACAAGGATTTGTGTGTGTGTGTGTGTGTGTGTGTGTGTGTGTGTGTGTGTGTGTGTGTGTGTGTCTGTGTGTCTGTGTGTCTGTGTGTCTGTGTGTCTGTGTGTCTGTGTGTCTGTGTGTCTGTAAGGAGGGAACATTTACCTACATCCTTTCCATTTTGATACAGTTTCTACTAATCTTTTGAACTCTGTTTTATCAGCACAATTTAACAGACCTGTCGCACACATGCATTTTGTCTCATTGTGTGTGTGTTTGTTAGTGAGTGTGTGCATTCACGTGTGTGATGTTAGTTGAGGTGAGCATAACTTGGCTGATGGGCCAAATGTTCGACCTATTAAACAACGGGGGTCTCATAACCTGGCAGCCGCAGTAACCAGCAGCCCAGCAGGAGACCCATCACTTTCATTTCCTTGCCAGGAGGAATTCCAGATAAGTCATAACTCATGAAGACGAGGCCTCCTCAATGTGTCCAGGTAGAAACTGTGTGAAATACTATCAGTGACATTCAAGAGTGCAGCTCATGACATCATGTGTTAACTGCAGATGCATTTATAGGTCTAAGGTTACATGTGATTACAGGTGTTCAAGAACCTTTAGCAGAGACAGGACTCCAACACCCACTCAAAAGTTCTTACCCTTTTACCTAGATACTCAGTGAAGCTCATACTAAGCCGACTCAACAACCCCTTTAAAATTCAATCAAGTTGCACCAAATTGCACACGCTCAGATTATCAGTCCCCTAAATATGCTTATTTTGTTCCCTTCCAGATTTTTGCATTATTTCTTGAGTTAGAGAGAAACTTTTGAAAAACTCAATGTTAATGAAAGTGGGGGGAAAAATCCTGTACCCGCCCTCTTAATAAAATCCACTCCAACAGTAAAGGGTCCCTCCTTGGCCTATGTCCCATCCTTCCACCAAGTTTCAACAAAATCAGCTCAGTAGTTTTTGCGTGAAAAGCAGACAAGTAGTGGATAGCAATGAAAACATAACCTCCCCAGCAGAAGTAATTAATGTGGGGATTTCTGTAGTTCACTATTAAAGGCTATGTGTTCTCTCATTAATATGAAAGTGATCATGTAACAGGCTTGTGTTGCTAATGAGAAACTGAATAAGTAATTAACACTGACACTACTGACATTATAAATGTTGGAATATTTTGGACTCGTTCTGCAGCCTCATTCAATCAAACCTGTCACTTTCTGGAACATATGATGCTATTTGGTTTCTTATTTGGCTTGATAATAAGTTGTTTGTACATTTGAAAGTACACTGGGGGCAGATGGGTGTCCTAGATCACAACGTGTCTGCCCAGTGACGGCAGGCCATCTCAGGACCACATGTGATAGGGGGAGTGGGGTTGTCGGGGGGGTAGAGTGTTGCACTGTGTGCGAAACACCAAGTGACCTATCGGCTGCAATTTATAGAAACAAGGTGCAGGCACTTGCTGTCCCCTGACAGATTTTCTTTCCTGCTCCCAGTGCCCTCACAGTGTCCAGTCTCTCTCTCTCTGTCTCTCTTCTCTCTCTCTTCTCTCGCCTCTCTCTCTCTCTCTCTCTCTCTCTCTCTCTCTCTCTCTCTCTCTCTCTCTCTCTCTCTCTCTCTCTCTCTCTCTCTCTCTCTGTCTCTCTCGTCTCTCCCTGCTATTCTTCTGTGACGTCTGTGCTCAGAGTCACGTTGATTATTGTTGATTGCAATGAAAGAGGAGGATGATCTGTTCCGGCTTTGTGTCCCGTGCTGTAAACTATCCATCCAGTCTGCATACCTGGTTTACAGTCTCTTCCTCAACATGTCAGCTGGAGCCCAGGCGGACAGGAGCAAACTAAATATATATATATAACAATTAGGGATGGAATGTTACTATTTGTAATTGATCGTGTTAACATAACTGTAAAACAGTACGATATATTTCCCCACAGTATGTTTCTGCTAAGAGCCAGTTAACTTTATTGAATAGACTTGCTACTGAATCTTTCCTGGGGCAAATTATCAACAAAAATTTAAATGATACAGTGATTATCAGTGTCAGAAGTCACTGGACCAGAAACCAAGATGATATTCTTTTATTGGAGCTTCCATTAGTCTTATTCCTCATGATGCCTGTGTAACATCCGTCCCAGGCTCTTGAGCTGGACTGTGATCAGGTGGGATCACCCTAAAGCGGACGTACATGTCCCGACTCAATGATCATCCTCGCTCTGAACCCTCAGTGAGGTGTGCTAGTTCCTGTCGGGGTCATTCACCTTCTCTGCTATAAGCTTCTTTTGTTTTCATACAGAAAAGCAACTGCTGATCCAGTAGTTTTTGAAAAGCCTTTTGGCTGCGAGTGTGTGTACGAGTAGCTGCCTACGTGTTCCACGTGGTGTTTGTGTGAAATTGCGCATGCATGTGTGTGTGTTGTGTCTGTTCGACAGCAGCCAGTGTTTCTACAGTGCAGGGGCACAGACAGACCTGTTGTCATAGGCAGTGAATTCTAGGTTTACTTAGTATTATTTAGTGTCTGCTACAATAAGGAATGAAAGCAGGAAGGTGCAGGATTGATTTATGCAGCCTTATCTACTCTATGTTATGCATTGTCATATTGCTGTCCATATTTATTTATTTTAAAATTACTTATCTTAATTCATGTTTTTATAACAGGGGAAAGCTGTAACTCAGCAGGTTTAAGTGAGCCAGCAGCTCCTGCAGACGTAGGTCATTGAATGTGATATGTCCCTCATACCTTCCAACTTGACCTGTTAGCCCTACATAATTATTGACAGTTGTCTGTTTAAGGAAGAAGTCATATGGCCTCCAGAGAGTTTGTAAATGTGTCACACCCACATTAATGAATTTATCCTTGTTTGTTCTAGTGTTAGAATTCTCAACGCAGTTAACAATAATCTCGGCTGACAGTGAGACTGTCAAAGAAAATTCAGAAAGTAGTTCTCCTGGATTCCTGAGATTTCTGTGGTTTTGACCTGGTTTGGTTGGTTTGATGACTTTCAGCCGATGGTCACAGAGCATGAAGCTTCACTCATTAAGGTAATTTCTTCGCAGTAGGGACCAGCTTTGACGGCAGTGAAGATGTCCTCTTTAATGCAGACACATCTTTATGTTGGGAAGCTTCTGCTGGAGCTGTTCCAGTGTGTGCGTGCGGCTGCTATGAGCTGATTTCTGCGGCTTATATTTTTCTTTCAGCTTTACACTCGGTTCAGATATGAGAGGGATTTCCAGAGCTGCTGAACATAGTGGCTGCAAGTGTCTGGTTATCTGAAGGCAGGATTCAGAAAGTATTCACATGTGAACTTAATGTGGGTCAGCGTGATGCCAGATGGGGTTTGAGGTCAAATGACTGCATTCTGGAAAAAGACCAAACTGCATGTGACGGAGGTCAGGTAAACATAGTGTGTGGCTTAAGATGTTGTTTCAGATTAGCTCGAGGATTTTGTCAGAAGTAAATTTTAATTCAAGGTTGTTCATGATAATATTTAATTGTTGTGTAATATATGAAAAGGTTAAGTTAAATTTAGCTTTTATACGGGCCTAACCTGGTTGTATCTTAAATGAGTTGGGCTGTTGTGTCAGTCATTACTTATAATGTGGAAACACTTAACAATAGGTTGTTTGATGAAAAATCACACAAATAGCTCTAATTCCATTATTTTAACTGCGTGGTGAAGAGTGTGTCATGCACAATAGTCCAGTCAAGTGAATGACGGGGATGAAATGTGAGATGTTCACTACTCGTCCTGTCAATGAACAGCGCCACACTCAGCTGCTGCCAGGCAATCAATCAATCAATCAAATTTGATCTGTTTAGCCCATAGTCACAAATCACACCTCTGTTCTTAACCCTCAACAAGAGTAGGGAAAAACTACAAAAAATAACTATTAACAGGGGAATCTGTCCCAGGACTGACAGGAATGTAATAGATAGTTTGTAGTTTTAAGCCTAATGGAAAGGTGTGTCAATGTTTAAAGTATTTATACATAGGAAAATGTCTGCTAGAGTTGAAGGGAGCAGCAACCTGAACCCTGACAAATTAAATGGAGGAGTTATTGCCAGTAATGGTAGAATATGTGAGTAGGCATATTGTATATCGAGCAGTTTTGCTGTAATCACAGTCCATGATCAGCCACCACCACAAACATGATCCTCCACCACCATTGACAATCCATGATCAGGATCCACCATCATGATCTCTGGTTCGTCATCCACAGTCATGATTTGTGCTTAGTTACATGTATTGATGTTAGTCATTAATGTGATAAAGAGGGAGAAAAGGAAAGAGAAGCTCCATCTGTCATGTGATGATGGACTCCTTGGCACCCTGAGCTCAGCTGCAGAGACCTTACTGAGGCCTCTCTCCTTTGGCAGGTGCTGCTGGTGAGCAGCAGTCGACACCCGGACCAGTGGATTGTGCCGGGAGGAGGAGTAGAGCCCGAGGAGGAGCCTTGTGGCGCAGCCGTCAGGGAGGTGTATGAAGAGGTGAGCTCACACACATACACACACACACACACACACACACACACACACAATCTCACACTCTCACACTCTCGCACACACCCTCTCACACTCACACGCACAAGCACACACACACAGCAATCCTCCATGTTTGCCTTCCTGTTGTACACTTTGTGGTTAAACTTTATCCATGTCCATACTGGTTTCACATCGTCATTGTTTCCTGAAGCATTGTGCTTTCACTTCCCCACAGCAGAACATGAAAATCATATTTCAGAGACTTGGAATTAACTTTAGAGTGGTCATTTATCTAAGCTTTATTTATTCTTGAAGGTGGGCATATTATTAAAACTCATTCAGGATAATGCAGATTAGAGTAGGAGCTTTTTGTTGGTGTTCTCATTCTGTTTTGGTGCCGAAGCAGTGGCGGATCAAGGATTTCTCTCAATCAGGGGTCTTAAAGGGGCCAACATTTACTCAGAGGGGCCAATTATATGTCCAACAACAGATTCAGTAAGGTGCACGTTTAGGTCATTCCTTGTTTACCATTTTCTCTAAAGCTTTGATGAGCCACACATCCTTTGCTTTATTTAATGTTCTGGCACATTGTGTACGAAATTATAGTTTTGTTTTGTCAGTGTTGTTTGTAAGGGTTAGTGTGGAATTCACCACAATCATTGAATCCCTCCAGAAGAAACCTCTTTCAAAATCCATATCTGCACTGCACTGCATGTGATGATAACATCAAAATAATAAAACCACTGGTATGAGCATTCGACTTCACATAACAGAAGCAAGAACTTCACGGCCATGTACATGCCATGTGTCATCTTCATTGACGACTCAGTAACAACAAATATGTATTGTATTAATCTACATTAGCCAGTGGCACAAACCACGTTGTCATTAGCAGAAATTCTTGGCAGTTGTCGTTGTCACTGTTCGGTGTGAGACGCTCCCCGAAGCTGGATCCAGATGACGGATAGAAATATTTGCCGGCAATGCATAAATGACCACTAAGTTGTTCTGTGGTTTAGTGCAGGCGTTGCTGGTTGTTGGCCAGTACGTGTCCACAGCGGAGTGAGCTGTGAGCCTCTGCCTCGTGTGCTGACAGCTTTGAAGTATGGCAGTGACATTTGGGAAGGGTTTCCAGTTACCCAGCGTCCTGTGCTTCCCAGACCAGACATGTTTCTGAATATAGATGAGCTGCAAACCAACCTCTGTGGCGAGCTAACGAGTCAAATCGTCATGTTTTAATACGTCGCCGTCGAGCTCAGCACATCAGCCAACATCGCGTCCATGTGGTAGTTTTAATTTGTGCACGTGTGAGATGCTTGCAATCCTATTAGGAGAATGCAATCTTAGATCCAGATTGAGAAAAGTCTTGCTGGAGAAAAAATCCACTGAATGAGTTTTGTGCACAGTTCAGAACTGGTGATACAACACTGTCGAACAGAAATTGAATTATAAATGTACCGAATGAGTCTAGAACCATTTTCTACATGTGTGTGCAGGCCGGTGTGAAGGGGAAGCTTGGCAGACTACTTGGGATATTTGAGGTGAGCTTGTTAAACTGTCATGGAAAACTAATAAATTCTCATGCGGTGGTTATATTAAAATATTTAACACTGTTCAAAGTTCTGTGTCGACTGTTAACTCCACTACTATGTGTAGTATGCCTTTATAAATATGTCCGTCCATCCGTCAGTCAGCATGAAGCTCACAATGTTTCTGTAAAAGAAGCAGTGCAGTAAATTTCACATCGCTTTGTATAAAAGCGTTTGCATGTTTTGCTTTGACACTGATCTGAGGTTGTTTGCTCATCTGAACCGTTGCAGCACAATCAGGACAGAAAGCACAGGACGTACGTGTACACCCTCATAGTGACGGAGACGCTGGAGGCCTGGGAGGACTCTGTCAACATTGGTATGTTCAAGTCTCGTTATGTAATATTGCAACAATAAAAAAAAACATTAATATTTAATCCTTTAGAGGAAGTAAGCAGGAGGCTATACAATATTTCATGGACCTTTTACACAGACCTAAAACACAGCTGTGAGACACTTCCTCCATTGGCCTGTTCAAACTGACTTAATTTGATTGAGGTAATCAAGCCCATGTATATGATCTCTGGGTTTATCCTTATTTATATTTTAAAGAAGTTTTTTGTGTCCTCTTAGTCACATTAGAATTTTTTTTTAGCAAGTAACCGAGGCTCTTAAATCTACTACACAGAGGAAAATGATAGATACTCTGAGGAGATGCAGTGTTTCTCACCAAAACACATAGTACAAGTAATGTAGGATTAACAAATATTATTATATTCATGCAATTTTTCATCTTCCTTGCCCTTCCTGGTACGCTTCTTTGCTTGTGTGGTGACAGAAATGTGTGCAATGCTCTCAGGATACAAACCAATCAGGGACCCACTCATTAAAACATCGCTTCAGATTTCTTTAGGGTAAATTAAAACATGCATATAATAATCAAGTTTTTACAGGGATCAACATATTTCTCTGTACAATCACAATGCTGCACATTCAGAGATCACAAGCAAAAAAATTAAATTAAATTAATTAATTAATTAATTAATTAAGTTTTAAAATTAAATTTAATGAATATTGCGCAGTCTGCTTCTGCACAGGAGGTAAATCAAATTTTTTTTTAAATTAAATTAATAACAGAAAATAAATGAAAAGTAAATTTTCAGGACTTTCAAATTTTTTGCAAATTTTGGTAAGAATTTGAGCATGTAAAAGCCCTCAAAAAGCCAATTCATTTGTCCGAAAATAATAATAATAATCCTTACAATTTCAATAGTGTCTGTCAGTGCCTGTCAGTGCTCGGGCCCTAAAAATATTTTTTGGTTTCAGTTTCTCAATTATGATTTGTTGCTTTGCTCTCCCAGCGACTGAACATTTTCAACTTTATTTATTTATTTTACAGATAAAAACATTAATCTGCTCATTGAGGAAATCCTCAGCAGATTAATAATAATAGAAATATAATTAATAACAAAAAAAGATACTGGCCATATTTAGCCTCAACTTTCCAAATGTTGCTGTTAATGTGTATTAATTAAAGGCATGTGTGAAAAAGTTCCCAAAATAAGAAACACTATTTGTTTAGAATGTGTTTCGCCTTTTTAAATGTGTGTTTCTCTGAGGACTCGGAACATGAACTCCTTCTAACTGGTCCTGGAAGAAGCGGTCATGATCATTGGCTCCCTTCACCTACACAAATAGAGTTCAGCCTTTTCACATGGGGGAGGAGTGTTTGCTATGCCCAGTTGTTTTCCAGTTATCGCCGCTCACCACAGCCCCCTCCTTACTTGTCCTCTCCTGCCCTGCTAGGGCTGAGCGGAAAGGGTTCGGCACTGCTGGTCTAATTCAACACCCCCTCCTGCTGAGAGGCCATGGTGTAGCTCAGGGTGTCAACATAAAGTGTGTGACTCCTCCTGTCTAACACCACCGCCCGATTATCACAGGCTACAGCTAATTCTTTAAGCAAGACATGCTGTTTGGATTTGAACACATCGTGAATAATTAACAGCTGATGCAAACGCTCAGGAATGTGCTGCACTTCAGTTTTGAGTGCGTTGTATAAAATTGTAACGAGTTAGTTCTGACTGCTTTGCTCAGTGAGTAAGCTGCACTGTCAGCACATTTTCCGAATATTTTCCATGTCCGCAAAGCGAGCGAGTGGGCGTGGTGATGACATTTACAACACGTGAGGGAGGCAAAACTGGAAAAAAAACAGAAAAAAATCCAAATTTGGAGCCATACAAGCAGAAGATACCGGCAAAGAAACAGCTTGGGATTCCAGAGTTTTCAGTCTAGTCGACAGTCGATTTGATATGAAAAAAAAAATTCTGCAGCTGAATCAAGACGTAATTTCCGGCCTCCCAATCCACCCCTCGACTGAATTGTCCGGATATTTTCCTGTTGTTCACACATCTGATCCGGAGAATCTCCTGTTCGGTCTTCATAGGTGACGGCAGAGTCTGGAAAATGTCCGGACTTTACTCACATCTCGTTCAGGTTCACAGTAGAACTTTTAAAGGAGAATATTAGGTGCTGCAATCCAATTGGGCATCGGAGGTTGCGGCAGCACAATCTTCAAGTCGTGGGCCTGTGTACAAAAGTGTCTTTGAATGAAAGCACAAACTAAGGCCTGTCGTTCGGTTTCATCCACATACTGACAACCTGTCCTTTCCTTCATGTTCTTGCAGGAAGAAAGAGGAAGTGGTTCAAGGTTGACGAAGCCATCAGGGTCCTGCAGAGCCACAAGCCGGTCCATGCAGAGTACCTACTCACACTCCCCAACACCTGTGATCCACCCTGCGGCCCCGGGTGCAACGGCAACAGCCCCAGCTCCCACGGGACGGACAACAGCAGCCCTCACTGCGTTGTCTGCGCCACACAGGGCTCAGAGCTGGTCAACAGATAGGGCCGTCACCAGCAGCGACACCAGGATGCACAGTGGATCTCTTCTGCATTCATGACTTCTTGAAGTGGGCTTGAAGAGTGCCAAAGTGTATTTAAGATTTTATATTTTTACCAACCAGCACAAGGTTATAGAGAAAATGTGTTCCTGGATGGGCTCTCTCAGTGTGCTGCCTCTGCACTGTAAAGATCCTTTTTTTCTTGTCTCACATGATGAATATCTGATTGGCCGTGCACACAGTGTTGGTTGGTTCTCTGGATACCAGGACTGGGGAAGGGTTGGCTCCTCACAGGAAGTCCTACAGTGACGTGATGTCATCCTGCAAGACATTTTGAAGAGGAGTATCTACGCGTTTGTGAATATTTTTACTACAGATCTTTTTTTTTTGTGAACTGTTCAGACACATCGGAAGCAAAACTACTGTCGCCGCACCACTGTCACTTTACGGTATTGTCTCTAAGCACGACTAACACTGAAATAGTCCTGCCTTCAACATCCTTACATTTGTACATATCACAACTGCTGTAAGCCTGACTATTAAATTAAAGGTGAATACAGTACGTTGGAACAGATAAGAGGAATATCAGCTTCTGCATAGTGGAACAGACAAATAGTTACAACTCGCAAAAAGAGAGACCGTATTTAACACTATAGATGTGCAGATATCATACAAAGACATACTACACATCATAGGAAACTATCACTATTATTTGCATTTGATAAATGTCTGAGAAAATCATTTGGAGACCTCTGTTTTACAGGAGCGTTAATGTGTTGTGTTCTAGTCTGGTTATTTTGTGTGCCTTCACAAACTCAGCAGTGACGTGTGGTTGGATTATAAACACTGTGCATCCTACAGCGCTGACTGGAAGCAGCGCCGTCTGCCTCACAGGACCCGCTGACCCTTTCTATTTCTCAGCATCGGTAATTAACTGAAACTTTGGGTTTGTCGTTATTACTGCACAGTATTAAAGGTTCAGTGTGTCGAATTTAGAGAGATCCCACATCACCCTCCTTTTCCCTTTCATAAAAACTCAAAAGGTCTTTAGTTTGTCCAGTTTGGGATACTGTAAAAAAAAAACAACATGGCGGCCTCAGTGGAGAGGACCCGCTCCTGATGTAAATATAAAGTATTGAATATAAAGGGCCCATGCTCAGGTAAAGGAAAAAATGTGAACAATTGAGATGAACTAACAAACAAATGAAAACTTTAATTTTGTGTTAAATTTCCGCCAATAGATCCCTTTCACCTAAAACTTACACACTGGACCTTTAAGTACACGCCGACTGAAGTGATTTGTTTCGTAGGATAATATTGTGGAAACTAGACAATAAGTGAGTCAGAGAGAGAGAGAGAGAAAATAATGTTATAATTTCCGTTTATTGATGATCGGTGGTTTTCTTGTACCCTGGTGCATTGGAAAGATCATTTAATAAACACTTTTCTATGTGTGAATGAGTCTGTGATATTCTGCTGTGCACCATCACGCTGTATATAAACCCTTTTGAATAAAGACTCCTCATTGCCACAGTGTTTGAATGAGTGCAGCACACACACACTGGTGCTTCCTCTGGTCCTGATCACAGGCAGCAGGCAGTGTCCACCATCCTCCCCATGACCCGCCCCTCCGCCGCCGCCGCCGCTGCCTGAGCCAGGTCAGGTGTTCGAGCTGCCGCTACGTGAGCTCCGTGTTCGGGGAACTGCTTGGATCTAGTGTGCGGGACAGACCCGGTCGAGGCCATGCTCAGACGGATACTTCAGATGGTAAGAGACCGGTGCGACGGACTCAGCCGTGTCGCTGCGGTTCTTGGCTGAAAACCGAATCGTTTTCCTCGGAGACGCGGGGCCTGTCCTTGTCTGTTTTCATGGCGGGGACGCGCGTTTTGATGCGCGGTGCGTCGCTGGATGGGCGGGGGTTACAAGTTTTAGCTAAAGGGAGTCGGCCGATTGGAACAGCCCCGCCACCCCGTCTGATTCCAGTCGGCATATCAAGCGCTCCTTACGTGGGATTGACACGGCTAGCCACCGAATGCTAACATGGCTCGTTTGATTGATGCTACCCTTGGCAGAGATGTAGCGAACACATAACACACCAGCTAATGAATTAGCAAACCGCCCACCCGCAGGCTTAGCTCGGTACAGAACAGCTCGGCTGGCCCAACACCTCGGTCACTGACTCGGGTTATTTCCCGTTTGCTAGCTGTGTTTCAGCGGCAGGTTAATTCATCGTCCAGTCGTCACATGCTAACATTGATGTTAGCATCAGACTGCTTTGAAGTCCTGTGTCAGCAGCTTCACGTTAACAGGTGAAATACCTGTTTTAATCAATACGACTTATACTAGTGTTGATAGTTCCATGGTTGTCTGGATAAAACACCAACTTGTCACTAAGGTTACAAGTGGGAGTGAGAGAGGCTAGCTACCCGGCTAGCTTCCCCATAGGACTACATTGACCGTCATGCATTGCCAGCAGCAGTATTGTGTACACTTTCAATTCCTGGCCTGGTGACCAGGAAAACCCACATTTCAACACTTTCCATTACGATGAGGAATCATGAGACTGTGAGTTGTTATCTGAGAGGGATAAGGACTGAAAGGGTTTAGGGAGATTAATCAATATAAAAACATTTAATTTCAAATGGTTGGATTCATTTTAACACCATGTAGTTAACAACACATTATCATGGGCACAGGAGCTTGTAGGACACAATCTGATTTAAACAGGACACGTGTATGACCATCTGTCCTTCATCTAATATATCTGTTGATCCACTGACCTGGGATCATTGTATGGTCACAGACACTCCTCCTGCTGCAGACACACTACTAAGATAATGATTACAAAGGATTTTATGACTGTGTTACCTTTGAACAGTCACAACAGCTCTCTACCTAGTTCATAAGCTTCAATTTCTTAATAGGTCCTGTGTTGAAGTAAATATTGTAGAGAATTAGCTTATTTTGATTAGGGCTGGGCATTAAAACAAAATCAACAATTATTGCTGTATAATCTTCATCAACAGTAAAACAACAAGTGTTCAATACATTGTACATGGCTTTATTGCCTTTGCATTCAACAGGCTCAGTCAGGAAGTAGAACACTGAATAGCTCAATGTAGAATGTTTTAAACAACCCTCACTCAGGAGCTGAAATCTGTCTGTAAACCTATAATAAATAACAATGTGACATTTATCGTGGGAATCATTGATATTAATTGTTATTATATTTTTTTACCTGGATATAATTATTGCCCAGCCCTAATTTCCATTTCATTTAATATTATCATCAATATTATTACTTAGTCGGTCCAGGGCTGTTTCATGTTATTTATGTAGCGTGTTTGAATAAGATCCACTTTGTTCCATGATGTAAACGTTCCACCTGCCTGGTGTTTATCCACCTCAAACCTCCTGAAGGCTCTGACATGATTGGTTCAAAGTGCTAACAGTCCCCTCTCCCTACACACACACACACACACACACACACACACACACACACACACACACACACACACACACACACACACACACACACACTCACATATTTTGACCTAGTTCATTCATGCAGACAAACACCAGCCCAAACAAACCCTTTTTGTGAATGGGTCAGCAACTTCACATCCACCCCATGTGTTTGCACTTCAGGACAGTGGATTTAGCTGATTCCTGGTGAACACTTCCCGACTTACTCTGAGTTGTATAGGGAGTCTTTTTGTTCCTTTCCTGTTTCATTGCCTGGGTGTGTTCTCCAACAGCGCTTGGCCAACTGCCTGTTACATGACCAACAGTATTTTGAGGGCTGCGTTAAACAAAAGCAAAAGACCAACCAGGGAATTACAGCATATTAATTTAAAAAAACGAATTTATTGTTAAATCACAAAGTTCAACTGGAACAGAGAACACCTGAGGTTAAATACATAGTTATCTAGAATGTCTAACAGCTTGTTAGTCATTGTGCTTGTTCAAACGATATATGAACTTTCTAAATATGAACACAATAAGTGAATTGAAAAGCAACAGGCTGGAGAAGATGGGTCAAGGACACAAGTTCTGCAGCAGTGAATATTAGGTATAAAAATTAAACAAATATTTGCGAAGGCAGTAAAACCGGCCTGATCAGACTCTCTTTAAATACAGTGGATCTGTGAGGTGACCAGAGGCCTGTGAACACACAGATGTTAGACACTGTGCACACGTTTGCCTGGGTGCTTCACCAGCTGCAGCTTTGTACAAGTTGAAAAAAACAGCATGTGGATTCTTCCTCACACATTACTCTTTCCATCATGTTTTATAATAATGTTTTACTCCTCTTCCTCCTCCTAACTCTGTGTTGTGCAGTTCTAACAAGGCAATTTGCATACATGAATATTGTGTTGTTACCGATTATAATTATCCAGTTGCAAATAGTACATGTAAAGAGCACACGCATCAAATTATTGAATAGTGTAATGTAAAATGTGTCTATTTATTTGTTTTGATTAGTTTATTTGGTTCGTTTTATTACACACAAAATAAATACAAAATACATAAATCCAATAAAAAAATGTGTGTATGATTTGGTAGAAACCAGTAATTGCTCATATATATACCACACACAAATATAACCAAAAATAAAATACAAAGGCATCAGTACAGTTTATATATTAGCATAAAAGAGACAATTTCACATATAATATATGTTGTATACATAATAACAGAAATTTGAGAACTAAAAACGGGATTTAAAAATCATTCCGAAAAAAAATCTCCCCAATACTGCGTCTCTCAATAAATCAGGTCATTATTCAGTATTTTAAAATATTTTTTCCCATTCCACTTGAGCGGTCTCAGACTCTTGTTTATAGTGTTTATAAACTGAGTTATATATGTTTATAGATTCAGAGTAATCACGTCTTTTTTCTACTCTCCAGACTCCTGGGAAGGGAGGCTCCCAGAATGCAGAGTCAGAGCAACCCACCACCGACCTCAACCACGATCAGACGTCTGAGGTAACACGGATGTTTTGGTTTTGCATATTAATAACTGGCCTGTTTTTCTACCCTGCGGTCAGAGGTGCTGAATGGAAGCTGTCTGATAAGTTATCATGGTTGATTCTCATGGTGTGTTTCTGTATCCAGGGCTTCATCTGTCCTCAGTGCATGAAGTCGCACAACTCTGCAGAGGAGCTGTTCAAGCACTACGAGCTGTTCCATGATACCGGAGACCTCCCCGCTCACATGGCCCCCACTCGGTGAGACAGATATTTATGTTACATAAATTGTGACGTATGTCTGACGTCATTGTGCACAGAATTTTACTTAACTGTATTTTTGATAGTGGACTTTTTTCTCCATTTAGGGAAGACCTTACAATGCTGCGGCAAGAAGTTCAGGACCTGCATACTTCTCTCAAGGTATGGTTGGGAACTGAGACTGTTACAGATGTGTGTAATACAAAGGTTAATACAAAGACTCACTACGTGTGTGTGTGTGTGTGTGTTTTCATTTTTTTAGGAGGAAAGGTGGTTCTCTGGAGAGCTCAAGAAGGAGTTAGATAAAGTCCAAGGACACCTGAAGCAAGTAATTCCACCAAGATATTTAACATGATACATTATGGAACTTTCTGAATATACAACTGTTTAATCAGACATAATGGTGATGCCTGCTCTTACTGTACATGCTCCTCTCCTTTGTATTTCACAGAATGATGGACAGGTGACCACAGAAGATGCAGGTTAGTGGTTTTCTATTTAGAATACCTCTGACAAAAATAAAACGGTGTCAGTTTCAAAACAAAATGTGTTGCTTTTCTTACCACAGCCCTTGAAAAGAAGCTGAATGAAGCAGAGACAGAAAAGTTCAACATCAAGCAGATGAAAGACCTGTTTGAGCAGAAGGCTGCACAGCGGGCCACGGAGATAGTAGGTCAGTGTTGGCCAAGACAAGTGGAAGGCCTGTGTCTCCATCATTTAACATCTGAAGTACTATCTTACCACTGTTCAACTCAATCCACCCACTGTCCTTTATGCAGCTGTGCATAAATTGTTGGCACAGATGTTCAATTTGACTCTGTGTGAACCATTCTATTCAGTTAGGGGAATTGTTTATCAAGTGTATATCTGTTTTTTTTTAAATTGAATAATATTCAATGAGATTGCTTTGGATTCTTGTATGCAACAGATTTAAAGTCCCGCTATGATGAGGAGAAGAGCTTAAAAGAGGCTGCGGACCAGAGGCTGGCCAAGTTGACAGAGCATCTGCAGAAAGAGACGCAGGAGAACGAGAAACTCAAAACAGAACTGGTACAACAAACACTTGAAGTCTCTGTTGCTATGTATACTCTCTTTATTTTGCTTTACAGGCGTGCTTTGGAGTTTGAAAGAAATCAGTTTGGCTCTGAGCTCTGTGCTGAATCGACACAGCTCCTATTCAGATAGTCCTCTCATCGTTGTTATAGAAACACAAACAAGACCTTTATCCAAAGAATTTATATCAAAAGAGCAAAAGGTTACTTTAAACTAGAGTACCCAGTCAAACGCACTCACCTGTCACTGATCTGAAATATTCAGTGACAGTGGTTTATAAATACTCCCCATAAATTGAGTGTAGTGCTAGAATTGATTTTTTCATCTGTTGCTTGAATTTAATGGAATGTCTGAAGGCTCCTATATACACCTGAGCACCTCAGCCATTCCTTAGGAGCTTGAGTTTAGATTTATCTCAACACCAAAACATTTTAAACTGGATGTAAAACGCAGAGTTTCTAGCTCATCTTTCTGCCACCCAATCTTCCTGTCTTCAGCCTCTGCTCTGCCCCCTAGCTGCAGCGACCGGGAGTGGAGGACGTGGAAGTCCTGCAGAAGGAGCTAATACAGGTGCAGACGTTGATGGACCAAATGACGCGTGAGAGGGAGGACGAGTCTGAACGCCTCAAATGCCAATACGAGCAACTGCAGGCTGATTACACTACCTCGGAGGTGAGGAGGGCTCATGATATAATGTCATGAAGGTCAAATGTAGCTCTGCAGATTGAAGTTTATGTTTTTCAAGCACATAAATGTGCACAATGATTCCCACAGTTTACATAATCATCTATAGTACTAGAGTTCTGAATTAGAATATAGTCTAGTGTAGTTCTGATTGTACCCCCTTTCCATTTTACTCCCCGATCTTTCGATCCTTATTGAAAACTATCTGTGGAATAACTTGTGAAATAATGTGGAACTACTGTAGTCATGTCATATCAGAGAACTTTGTTCATAAATCTAATTAATTAATATCTGGTGAATAATTCATATTAGTTTCCTGCATTTTTGATCCCTTAACAAGAGAAGTATTTATAAGTCTCTGTCAGGCAGCTCCAGGCCTCTTCTTGCACATCTCTTCAAATTATCTCAAAGCACAGATTCATGTTCTCTAAACAATAAGAAACCACATTTCATAAAATATTTGAAAACTGTCTGGTTATTGATTACACAGCAACTTAACTAACCAAGTGGTTATGGTGCAGTCCTGAGCATTATCTGTATTTAATTTCCATCTTATGAATTGATGCAATCAGTGGTCTTCAGGTCAGATGGGGAAATGTCAAAAAGACATCTAAAAATATAAGGTTAACAGTTAACATCACATTCAGCCTCATGCATCGTAGGCGGCTGCAACTGTACAAAGCAAGAACATCCCACCATCTCCTATTGTGTATAAAACATTGTAGCAGCTGTGTGGTACAGACTTGCCTGCTGCTGTTGTCTGGTGACTTACCTTTCGTCGTGTCTCTCTTTCCCTTTCCTTCTGCCTCTCACATAATCCACCCCTCTGCAACACTTAACTCTTTCTTCAAGATCCGTAAACTGGAGGTAAAACACGTCGTTTCCAGTTGGCCCCCCAATGCCCTTTCATCTTTATGAGTTTCACCAATGTTTTTGAGATTATTTTTTTTAACATTATATAAACTCTTTTTTTGGGTTTTTGTGCGACTCATGCCTGATTATTTTAAACCCGATTATATATTTTTTGGTGCTTCACTTCCATTATTGTACACTACATTTCATTGCAGAAAGACTGTAATGCTCCTGTCTATTTTATTGCAGTTGACCATATCCCAACTAAAAGCAGAGCTGGAGAAGGGTCCGCAAGAAGCAGCTGTCTACACCCAAGAGATCCACCAGCTGCAGAGCAATCTGAATAATCTGCAGCAGCAAAGCCAGGTAACACCCAAACACACATTCACACATTCACACAAACACACACCCACACAAACACACACACTGCCAAAACCAAACAGCTACAGTTGATATGGTTATGTGACAGTGTTGCCCGATATGCAGCAGGATTTACTTTGACTAACCATTCTTGCCAAGTCTCCCTTCAACACAGCAGCCCTCTCACTTTCAGTAACTGTTCTCTGTCAGCTCTATTATCCTCAGAATCTGGCCCGATCACAATGCCCAGGTGTCATCGGTCTTCTTTTGCAGCTGCGAAATTAAAATTACAACAATTTCACAGAGCTCTATATTTAAACCAAAAGAGGGGCATCTCTGACATGCCAGCTATGCCAGTGTGGGTGAAATACAAATATAGGTAACTTCACTGGTGCAATGGGAACTGAAAGCACTGGTCTCTGGTAAGAATAAATTCTCACACACCAGACACATCAGTGCCCTCCCAGCCAAATAGGTTTCTGGGTAAGGGGAGAGGGTTACAAAAATGGATCCTCAGTGCCGTGCCCCTCTCTTAGCTTCTACCCGGAACAGGATACCCTGAGACCTGATGCAGATACAAAACAGGGAAACACAGACGGTCAGGACTAAGAATAGACAGTCAAAGCACCAATTAGGATTTCATAGGTCAGTAACACAGCAGGAAGCTGTGACAATGACAAAATGAGAGGGCTGTGAGAAAGAGAGGCAGAACAAAAAGACGAGGGCAACGCACAAAGTTTACTGGCAAGGTTGTTAATATTGGCCAGCTGCTCTGTTGGACCGCTGAGGTTTATTGGATGTCTGTGGACTCCTGGTGCCCTGTCACACTCCTTAGTTAGCAGCACGCTCCTCTATTAACAACATTTTGTTCTTTATCACCTTGTTGCCAAGTTTAATGCCGTACTGTGCAAATACCCAAGTTTTCCAAGTCATAAACCTTCCACTGGAAATGCCACACCTTCGCCTGACAGGCCACTGTTCTTTTCCATTGCTTATATCACATGTGTTGGTGTTTGTGCATTGTTGCCTTGTATTTGTTATATGTTTCCTGGCTTTCAAGCTCATTCAGGGACATCTTCTATCCATACTTCTGGTCAACCAGTGGTCCTGTGACTGATATTGTCTTGTCATCTCCCTCTCCAACAGAGCCTGTCTGAAAAACTAGCACGTAAGGAGAAGGAGCACCAGCAACTGGAGGAGAGTCTGGGAGCTGAGAAAGCTGCCAAGAAGGGAGTCCAGGGCAGCCTGAGGGAAAGAGAGCAGGAGGTCCAAGAGCTCCAGGCTCGGGCCTCCGGGGCTGAGGCCTCTCTGCACAAGACCCAGACAGAGCTTGGAGAGAGAACTGAGGATGTGACAAAGCTGAAGAGTGAGATTGGTGAGCTCGAGGTGAAGCATGCAGAGCTGAAGGTTGAGAGAAAACAGCTTAACCAGCAGAGGGAAGAAAAAGAGAGTCAAGGTGCTCAGCAGCAGACCGAGATCAGTCAGGTGAGTTGTACTCATAGAGGAGACAAACACAGGTGACTGCATGTAGGACAACAAGACAAATTATATATAAAGGATTTTTACTTTTTCTCAAATCAGCCAAACAGAATCTCATTCTTCAATTACATCTCTGCAAAAAGGCATTGTTATCTTCACCATGTCAAAAAACACACTATATGTCAGCACTAATTAAGAACCCAGTAGCATTTCACCCATTCAAGAATAAAACAAAAGAACGCTAATCCTAGTTTTGTAAAGATTCACAATAACCGAGTTAACCAAAAAACACATCACAAATCCAGTAACTTTAAAAACTAATGTCAAAGAGGATTCCCGATGTCCATATCCTTCATCATAGTATTTAACACATTTTTTGCCATTTTTCACCCTTTCTTCTCCATCTCAATCGTCACCCCTCTCTCTGCACTCCTCTTAGCTTCACGCCAAACTTCTGGAGGCAGAGCGACAGCTGGGCGAGGTGCAAGGTCGTCTGAAAGAACAGAGGCAACTGTCTGGAGAGAAACTAAAAGACCGCGAGCAGCAGTCAGCCGACCTGCAGCTCAAACTCTCCCGTACAGAAGAACAGGTTGGTGTCAGATGAAACTTTAAATGATCGCTGTGGGGACACTTAATTAATGCAGCTCAACAGTCAGAACATCTGTGCAATAAGGTGTCGCTCGTAAAATGTGGTAGACGCTGTGAGATCTGCAATTGTTACTAAAGCTGAAAGAAGAGTGATTCAAAGCAAGTCAATCAATGGCCTGTAGTAAGATTCACAAAATAACTTCAGGTTTATGGTCGAAACAATATGGTTTCCATTTTCAGCTGAAGGAAGGTGCCAGTAAGAACACAGACCTGCAGCACCAGCTAGAGAAAGCCAAGCAGCAGCACCAGGAGCTCCAGGCGCTGCAGCAAAACACAAACGGCAAACTCCGCGAAGCACAGGTCTGTTCACAAGACACACCCTCACTTCAGGATTAGATAATAATAGAAGTGAGTATGAAGCCAAGAGAAGCTGTGTAGAACAGTGAGTTTTAAAATCACTAAGAGGTCCTCTTTTGAACAATGTGTGACATAGTCTTATACTAAGTTATTCAGCTCCTGCTTCTGTGTGCCAGTGCTTTAGAAATAAGAAACTGGTAAAACAACAGAAAACATTCTCCTTTTTTGACTTTTCATCATTCTGTAGAACGACCTGGAGCAGGTGCTGCGTCAGATTGGGGATAAGGACCAGAAGATCCAGAACCTGGAGGCTCTGCTGCAGAAGGGTAAAGACATCGTGAGCCAACTGGAGACCGAGAGAGAAGACTTATGTGCCAAGATCCAGGCCGGGGAGGGAGAGACGGCTGTGCTGAACCAGCTGAAAGAGAAAAACCATGCACTACACGAACAGGTGGCTGAAAGCACAGACACGTACTCAAAGTTTACTTCCACTTTTTGGTTGTGAAAAAGTGAAATGACAACAGACATATGTCCACCCCCTCGTCAGTCACATTAACTCTGTTTGTGTGGATCTTAAGGTGACGCACTTGACAGACAAACTGAAGAACCAGTCGGAGAGCAACAAGCAAGCCCAGGATAACCTACACAAGCAGGTCCAGGAGCAGAAGACTCTGCTGCGTTCGGCCCAGGACCGAGCCCACACCCTGGAGACGTCTGTCACCGAGGTCACCACCCAGCTCACAGACAGCAAGGAGAAAGTCTCCCAGCTGGACTCCCAGGTAAGCCTCTACATGAGCATGTCTTTGTAATACATGATAAATACAAGATGGTGGTTTCATTGAAAATGCTGATCTAAAAACAGTATGTTCTTTTTGATTTACATTTTTTGAAAGTGAGAACAGAAGTGAAAGTTTTTGTTGGTTTGTCTACTTTCAGCTGAAGGCAAAGACAGAAATGTTGCTGTCTACTGAGGCGGCTAAAGCTGCACAGAAGGCCAACCTGGAAAACAACGTGGAGACGGCCCAGCATGCACTGCAGGATAAGCAGCAGGTGAGCTTCCACTGCAGTGTCCCATGTCATACTCCATATTCCTCTCGCCCCTTCACTTCACTCAAGCCCTAACTTCTCTGTGCTGTGTTTTTCCCTACCCTCCTGACTTATTTATCGCTCTTATCCCAAACCCTCGCCTGTCTTTTTGTGTAGGAGCTGAATAAAGTTCAGCAGAAGGTGGAGGAGCAGGTCCAGAGGCTCAAGGAGAGGCAGGAGCAGTGCACGCAGCTGGAAACCGGTCTTAAAGAATTCAAAGACAAACTGCTGGCCTCAGAGCAGAGTGTCGAGCAGCTGGAGGGGCTAAATAAGGTTTGAGTCTTAATAGAGTGACTAATATGGGAACTAAAGAGCCCAGTGACTGTTCTTTCTAATGTCATGAGTATGAATACATTTATTTTTTATGTTTGACATTGACAGAAATTGGAGTCACAGGTCGGGGAGATGCAGGCTACACGTGATCAGGCGCAGCAAGAAGTTCAGAAGTTGCAGAAGGAAGGGTCAGAGGTTAAACGGAAAGCTAAGGAGCTGCAGCGCTCACTGGAAACAGAGAAAACAGGGTGAGATAGAAGTGTTCTGATGCACTGGTTTTGAAAACAATTAATCCTTTCAATGGATATTTTTTTTATTTTACTATATTTTAAATTAATTGTTCCGCTGTTAAGGGCTTCTACGCTACAAGAGGAGTTAAAGAAGCAGGCGGCGGCTTTGAGCGACACCCAGCAGCAGCTGCAGTGTTGTGAGCAGGATAAAGCTGCTCTGAAGGTGAACCTGGACAAGGTGACACAGGAGGGAAAGACTCAGCATGCAGAGCTGGACAGGAAATCTCAGAGTCTGGCAGCAGAGCTACAAAAAGCCCAACAGGAGAAGGAGGCTCAAAGGAAGGAGCTTGGCTCTACTCAGGAGAACCTAGGAAAGGCTAGAAAGGCTCAGAAAGACAGTCAGAGTCAACTGGACACGGAGAGGAAGAGCAATAAGGCAGCCATAGAGGAAAAGGTAGGTTCAGTAACCTGAAGACGGTGATAAATGCAGCTTAGAAACATGTAATCAATAATCGCATTTATCTGTCTCAACCCTCAGGAAAAGTCCAGCGAAAAGGCCCGACAGGAGCTTCTTAAGAATAATGAGATCATTACCAAGACAATGAAAGAATCTAAAGAACAGTTGGACCAGATGAGAGAGGTAAGCTTCTACGGAAAAAAGACACAGCATTAATGATTTAAATGCAACACCTTAATAACAATTTTTTTGTCTCAAAATGATCAGGCAGAGAAAAAGCTGAAAGGGCTGCTGAGCTCGGTAGAGAAGCACCAGACAAAGACTCAGGAGACACTGAAGGAAAAGGAGAATGAGCTGGAGAAGCTGCGGGCACAGCTGAAGACAGCCCAGGGGTCCTTTGAGGAGGAGATGAAGAAACTGAACAGACAAGTAACAGAGTCACAGGAAGTCAATGCCAAGAAAGTAAGTAGTATTTTGTTTACAACTGTTAGCATACAGAACCACATACATACATTTACTGGTTTAAATGATTGATATTAACTGTATTTTCCACAGGCTTGTTGTAAAGGGCATTGCATGATGATATTCTTCTTCTATATTTGTATATATGTTTATAAACGTGTGTATTTGCCTCTTTATCTGCAGGCTGAGGAGGAGGGTCAGCTGAGGGCCCAGGTGTCGGCGCTCGGCCAGGAGCTGACTTCTGAGAAGAGCCAAGTGGCCGAGCTGCAGAAGAGCTTGGTGCAAAGTCAGGAAGGTCTGACTAAGCTTCAGTCCGACTTCTATGGCAAAGAGTCGGAGGTCTCGGCTCTACGTCAAGACCTCAAGGTATGTTTATGCAGGAAGGGAAAGAGGAGCTACAGGCTGATAACGACTTGATCTAAGGAGGTTATGTTACAAGTTTAATTCATAGAGATCAACGTCTGAAACTCTTTTGAGGCCCTCTCACAAGGTCACTTCTCGTTTTTAATGATTTCTGTTCTCACCCACACTAAGGCTACGTTAGTTAGTTGACTTTTGACCTCTCTGTTACTGAAGGTGTCAGAAGAGAAGTTGGGTGCAGCCCAGGAGGAGCTGGCTGCTAATCAAACCCATCTGACCGGTTTGGAGGCTCAGATCCAGGAGCTGAAGACCAGTCGCAGCTCGTTGGAGCAGGAGCTCACCAAACAGCAGCAGAAGCGCCACCAGCAGGAGCAAACACTGAAGGAGCTACAGAAGCAACAGGTCAGTCAAAAGGGATTAACACACATACACACTTGACTTTATGTGATAAGGTTAATAAATTCTGAATTTTACCCACTCGCCTAGAACCACTCGAAGGAGGAGCTGGAGAAGGAGAAGAGCAAAGTGGAGGAGCTGAACAAAGCCAAGAGTGTCCTGGAAAAGAGTAACAGCAAGTTAACATCGGAGTTAAAAGCACTAACAGAGAGGAGTGAAAAGGTCAGTTCAACCATGTCTGTTTTTATTTCAGGGTGAAGAGGGAATTTTCATTTCAATCTACACCTCAGAAAAATCCTTAATATTACAACTGTTAAAGCTCCTGTGGGCAACGGCCACAGTTTGGTCTCATTCCGACTTGACCTGCTTCCCATGCTTGTGTCTTACATAAACAGCTTAACTCGGGGACACTGCAGGTCATCAGGGCCACATTCTTCAACGCTATAACTGAGCATACTTGAATTGACAATTTGACACAAGTCTGGATTTTACAGTTCTTCAAATCTTAAAACTTAAGCTTTAATAATGTTGCTCTAAAGAACTTAAAAATAAGAGGAATTGAGAAATTAAAACTAAGCCTTATAATCGATCAGAAGCAGTTCTCAGAGCAAGAATTTCCCAAAGATCAAATCAGCTCAAACCCTTTTAAAATCTACAATCACATTTCTCATATGTGAGGCACTTTTTCTTTCCTTAACCAAACCAAATACTCACCAGTTATGCCTGTGGCTTCTTATCTGTTTATTTGCAGGAGCTGGGTGAGCTGCGAGAAGCCAAACAACTGTTGATCCAGCAGAAACTGGAGTTGCAAGGTCAGGTGGAGGCGGCAAAGGGAGCACTGGAGCAGGAGCAGAAAGAGCATCAGGCCACCACGGACAGCAGGAGCCACAGGGAGGACCAGCTCCTCTCCAAAACCAACGCTGTCCACGATCAGCTGGTAGACCATCCGTTTGATTTAGCGGATTAAATATCATTTTCCTTATGATTTCTTTTTTTTGTGATAATGATCATGTCTCTAATAAAGGCTACAGAGAAGCGAGCCAGAGAGGAGCAGGTGAAGCTTAGAGAGGAGGCTGAAGCCAAGCTGGGCGTGCAGGTGACGGCGCTGAATGAGAACGTGGCCACGCTGAAGAGAGAGTGTCAGGGCAGCCAGAGGAGAGTCGGTGAACTGGAGAAGCAGACGGACGAGCTAAGAGGAGAGATCGCCGTGCTGGAGGCCACCGTCCAGAACAACCAGGACGAGAGGCGGGCTCTTTTGGAAAGGTGTGTTGATATTTGTTCCTTGGACTAATGTGTAAGGTTGCAGGTGTTTACTCTTTTAAATGATTCTATAAATCTTTGAAAAGGTTTGGAATGTGCTCTGTGAAAAGATTAGCAGCAGCAGGAAGCTTTGATTCTGTCTGAGTTGGTTACTTGAGAAAGTTCCTCAGACGTTTCTTTTCCTGAGATGCAAAATGTGGCTCTTACATGCAGAGGTGTTTGAGAGTGGCAGGAGAGAAGCTGAGAAAATCTCAATGGGCAAATCTCTTAAACTAAAAATGTACATGGTTAGAAATAGAATAGATAACTTGTACATATTTCTGTACTCAGTCTGTTTTGTATAATTTTGTAATTTTTATTATAGATTATGTTTGATTGACTGACCTTTTAGTCCTGATGTGTTTCAGCATTAACTCCTTATCTCAACTTCTAATAGCACAATCAATGAGTTACCTCCGAAAACATGCATTCGTCTCTTAACTGTCAATACTGAAAAATTAAAGGTTATTTAAATTTGTCCCAGTGCTTCATGCTGATGTGAATGGGTGTAATGTAAAGTAAAGTGAGGCAAAAACACCTGCTAACAAACTGCTGTGGTGAATAAACAATCAAGCAGTTGGGATCATCATTAGTCCCCTAAGTCCTAAACATAGTACTAATTAACAAACCAGCCAAGTGGTGGTGGTAGGAAATTCTCCCGAGAAACTAATTAACATGAACACACACGCACACACACACACACACACATCACTAACGCTCTGCGGTTGTGTTTCAGGTGTGTCAAGGGAGAGGGTGAGATAGAGAAACTTCAGGCCAAGGTGGTGGAGATGAGGAGGAAGGTGGACGACACGACGGCAGCCATGCAGGAGCTGGGCAGAGAGAACCAGTCGCTGCAGGTCAGTCGCCAAACCACAGACGCAGAAAAAATATTGGCTTTATGTTTATGTAGCGGTGATGTGCAACAGTTAGTCAGTAGTTTGTCAAAGAGGAAAGTGCAATGTTGTCTGTTGCTTATTCTCAGATCAAGCAGTCCCAGTCTCTGACCAGGAAGTGGGCCGAGGATCACGAGGTGCAGAACTGCATGTCCTGTGGGAAAGGCTTCAGTGTCACTGTCAGGAAGGTAAGAATAAAGGTTTTGTAAAGATGTTTTTAAATCAAAAGGACATAATATCTGTTTCCTCTTAAATCTTTTGCACCTGATTGATCTGATTGGTCTGCCTTCTATCTCTCGTCTTCCTCCTCTTTCTTCTCCTTCTCCTCCTTCTCCTCCTCCTCCTCCTCCCCCTCCTCCTCCTTCTCCTCCTCTGTGAACTTCCAGCACCACTGCCGACATTGTGGGAATATTTTCTGCAACGAGTGTTCAACGAAGAACGCCCTGACGCCCTCCTCTAAAAAGCCAGTACGGGTGTGTGAGACATGTTTTGAGGATCTCCAAGGCTGATCCCCCACTAATCGGTTCTACCTAACCCCAACACCCCCATCCCTACCTGTCCCTCCGCTCCGTCCCTCCTTGTACCTACTCCAGCGGGCAGAAGGTCTTTGTCGTATTTACTGTGCACTATGAAAGGACAGACTCCCACCTGCATGCGACTTGTGGCTCTGGCGCGGAGGGAAGTGACCGGAGGGAGCCACGTGACGAGATGGCGTGGGATCTGGGTCGGGACTGTCTGTATCTGTTTTTGTGCCTTTGCTCCTCCTGTGGACTGCCAGAGAGCGGAGACAGCGAGAACCTAACGCCATCCATCTCTACCTTCACGTTCACATCTCCATCTTTGTTTGGTTTCATCAGTGCGACTGCAAGGTGGCTGCTCTTGTACGTTTTGAGAGGTCAGCGTGAGTCTGAGAGAGTGAATGAGGAAGTAACTATGGTAACGGGGATGTTGAAAATCACTGCTGCCCTACAAAGGTATATGCAGGTAACGATTATGTCCCAAAAAATTCAATATAAATCTAATTAAAAATACAACTGTTAAGATTTTCTGTGTATAACTCAATATTCAAATCAAATTGATCACTAACTAAATAATCCGATTTTTATACTTAAACCCAAGTCATATGATGATGAAAATATTTTTCTAAAATGTTTCGGTTAAGCAGACAGACTTTATTTTACAACAGAGTATTAAAGCCATATTGAAGAAAAACAAATCCATAGAGTTCGAGATTAATGTCGTATTTATACGAGAATGAATAAAAAATAATTAGGAAAGAAGCAGCAAGCAGAACCTGTTCTCCAGATCTACTCCTTTTGGATCCAAAGTCTGAAACCCACGTCATTGTTTCGTGAGATTTCAGATTTGTGTTGCCTTTACGTGCCTCTAATTCTCTGTTGTACTAGTTTATTTGTGAAACCCAGATTCCATTTCCTTTGGCAGTAAAAACTAAGTTAACAGTTGGACAGCTGCAGGTATAATTTGAGGTTTGTGGACAGGGTTTCATTTCCGGCCATGAGTAAATGTGGACACTGTACAGACACTGTAGAGTGAAAAGGGAGGAAATGACAGCTTGAGATTTTCCTCTGAGCATTTTGTTTTGATTATTAGTCTCGAACAGTAAAAAATGTTTTTTAAAACCTTTTAAAGAAACCACGCCATCCGTCAGTTTATTCACCAGCGATTTTCTGTACATAACTCGATGTCAAATCAGTTCCTGCACGATTCCTTTGTGTGGCAGCGCGTTAACGAACTAGTGGGAATTAATAAATGTATTTGATGACCAAAGAATGTCTGCAGCAGGAAAACAGGCACGACGAAAAGCCCAGAGTTTTGTTCTTCGCATTTCAGTATTTTTACGAAGCCTTTAAGTTTTAAATCACAGGGTCAGACAATTTGATCTTGAACAGAAGATGTGTGACGATCTGAGAGGTTGTTTTTTTCTTTTGTTTTAAATGTACAGTTGTGTTGTTTTCTACAGATTGTGGTGCTTTCTGCAGACTCGGTCATCGAAGGTGTCGATGGCATGTTGATTTTTTTTAATGTTTTATTTTCTTGCTGCTTGTTTCATCCACACAACAGCCCTGACTACTGCTCAAGGGACGTGTGTGTATATATGTGTGTGTGTGTGTGAGAGCAAAGGGCTGTAGCTGTGTGTGGCATCACTGTAACAGAGTATGTGTGTGTTAGTTTTTAGGCCTGCTTGTGCTTGTCTGCTCACATGCACCGTGCGAATGTCGGCCGTTGAGACGTCTGTGCTGCGTTCAGGTGCAGCGGCCACCGTCTGCTTTCTGTCCAACACGCCTGCAGCTGAATTCACTGTACAAGCTCCTTCCTGCTTTGTTTAATTTATGTGTTGACAGATGTCGATAAGATCTTTTGTGCAATTGTCTACACACCGGAGTGGACGACAACACTGAAACCCGGCGACGACACAGGTTGTTCTGGTTCTGTTATTTTGCAACATGCCGCTTGTTTCAGACTCAGGTTGAACCGAATTAAGATCGATACGCTTTTCCATCTCAGTTGCAAACTCTCAGAAACACCTCTTTCTTTGCATCGCCTCACTTTTGTTTTGTCTACCTCAGATTGGCACAGGAACAGCACTATTCCTACAGATGTCACATGTTGTATACTCGCCTGCGTTCGAGGGAATTTGATCCACCAACTTGTACAGTCCGGAAAACCTCTAGAGATAATTTGCACCTTACTCTGCTCTGGGCTCGTCCGTCCGAGAACCCGGCCACAAACATTAGGACTTTATTCAGGCTTCAGTGTTTCTAACCCCCCCCCCCAATGTACTTTAACCTGCTCATTAATACAAAGTCTGTCATAATTATCTTTGTAAATGTTTGTAATGAAAGAGAGAAAATGGAAATATATAACACACATGGATGTAGAAACATGAAACTGTGGCTTCATCGGTGTCTTACTCATTTTCTACTAAACGGCATCACACACACACACACACTGAATAGTGGCCTGCTTCGTGTTGCTGTCAGTTATCGTGCATGATGACTTAACTGGCCTGTGGCTCACACTTAATGTTGTCTCCATGTTTAGACTCATATCTGGTGGTTGAGAGGTTTTGCCTTCAGCCCCCGGCTCGCCGCACGTGGCCGCTCGCTGCCGGCGGTGACGTGCGGCGAGCGATACCAGAGTCCGGGGGACTTGGCTTCACCTGAGGGCACGAGAGGAATCATGTAATTTATGTTCACATGCACCAGTTGATTTTGTAACATGTCATGACATAAATAAAACCTACAGTATGTTTCTACTTTTGTGTCTGTTGTTTTGTGCACATACCATTTGAAGGTTTAACAACCAGGGGTCTATCAATATTATGGACATTTGTATGATTCAGGTCTTTATTGTTTTTCACTTTATCTGCATTGTCTTATTTCTGGGCCTCTAATCCAAGATGAAGGCACATGAACTCAATTTAGAGGAAGCTTATCCTAAATCTAGGATCATTTTATATTATACAATTGTAAATAAGTGTTTTCTATATTTGTATTATCTGTAAGACCCAAGGTTGAGTTAGGAAGCCATCTATAAGAGGACACTGACTTTCTTGGGCACAGCAAGAAGAGACAAGATGGACCCAGGTTTAGATATGTTTGTCCAGCAGCTTCATATCAAGACTAAAATTATAATGCTCCTTGAAGACATCTGACGTGTTCTTAAAAAAAAGGAACCACCCTGCAGAACAATACCCAACCTTCAGGTATTTATTGTCCACTACTGCAGCAGCTGCCGCCTTTAAAGGCCAACGTTAGGTTTAGTACAAAAGGATCCTAGTGCAACTACAGTCATTTACAAGAGTCCAGGGGTCAGTGAAGTGCACAGTTGACAGTGGAGAGGCTTCAGTGGGTCAGATCTGAGAAGACTCCAGCCACAGGGAGGCGCTCTTCACTCGCGGCTGCTGAGAGTCCAGCTTCAGCAGCGCCATCACAGCGCCCTCTATCTTTGACATCCACACTTTCTGGTAAACACACGAAGTTGACATGATCGACAGTTAGTTGCAGCAGTTTGGATGGATTGTTCAGATTATACTGAATATTTTACTTTATTTTGTAGATCTTTATTCATTAAATTTAATTAACAATCCAGTGACTATTTACTGAAAATATGTGCATATGTATAAATGTATGGAGATAATACTGGAATATCCATAATGATAAAATCCATGTAGAGATTTTAACATTTTAAACTTGAATGTCACTCAGTAGACTCCCATTATGAAATCAACTTTTAATTCACTAGATCATGATTTTGAATCTGCATCAAATTACACACTCTAATAAATGTCAGTCCCTTAAACATGTCAGACTTATTTCCTCCATTGAGATCCATGAATTATTTTCTCAAAAAGAATCAAGGAAAATGTTAAAGTCTGTGAAAAACAATTCCTGGATTGTTGTGTGGTTCTGTGTAGATGTGATCACATAGCACACATGTTTTTGTGTAATTAACACATTGTGCGACATAATGATATCAGAGAGAACATAATGCATGCGCTGCTCTGCCAGCTGTCGGCCTCACACGCTTCTCACTGGACTGATCTACCTTGGCAGATTCGGACGCCGCCTGCAGGAGGAACGCCCCGATGCACTGCTGGTAGCGGTTCTGGTGCATGATGATGAAGGAGTGAGGCAGCCCCGATGCTGCAAGGAAAACACAGAAGAACCAGAACATCAAATAACATCAATGAACCCTCCTGGCTGTGAACAGAGCATCATTGAGTTCGGCTCAAATCAAACATATGAACTCTCTGACCTGACATTACGAAGGAGCAAAGAGTTGAATTTGTCACTATAAATATGAGTTCTCTCTGTGTGTGCTCTAATTACTTGATGCATTTAGCTGATCGATGTTCTTGAGCTGGAGTCGGTCCAGGGAGACGGGCTGGTCCAGAATGGTGAAGGTGCATCCCTCCTTCAGCAGCTGGTCCAGCTCCAGGTTCTGCGGCAGCCTCAGAGGATTCTGGTCCGGACCCATCTGCCTCTACACAGGAAGACGAGTCAAAGATGTTACGGAGCTGTTTCACTTCTACTGGACATCTGTCATCAGTCCAGAGGACAGTGAGAACAGCACCAGGGAGCCACGTACCTTCTTGTTTCTCTTTATCTTTGTGATGAGCAGGAACTCATCGAACAGGAAGACGTAAACATCGATGGGCTTTGTGTTCTCTGCACAGAAACCAAACAGAAGACGTTTAAAATGTTGTGCAAATCAGTGAGAGTAACAGTGCAAATAATACAGCGGTCCAATATGCATTTGTAATATGTATTGTTATAACTAAAGCAAATCAGTGTAAATAGTCCTGCATTGTAAATATGTGGAACGTTTGACCTGTAACCCTACATCCACTTTTGGGGGACCCCTCGTTATAAAGGGTGTGACTCCTGCCTCACTTCTATTTCTACTGACCTCCATGAAAGAGTTTATATCTAATTCACTAAAATTTGCACATGTGAGCCTCTCTGATAGTATGTGTGTAAGTTTCCTCGCTTGTTTAAAGTTATAGTGTTGTGGTTGTGTTGTTTAAGTTGTGTAGGAGAATTTTGTTGTTTGGGAATCGCCTGAAAACACATTCACAGTTCGTCCCTTTTGCGTCAAAACAAATTCCCACGGTGGCCTTGTTAGACTCCACCGGTCACAGGTCACATGTGTGGGACTAACAGCAGCTGAACAAACCTGTGAGCAGCACTTTCCCTTCGTGCAGCAGACTTCTGTGAGAAATGAGATTCTCCAGCGTGACGGTTTTCAGGAGATGTTTCAGATTCTGAAAGAGAAGGCAGCCGTTTAGAGAAGAAGAAAACATGTCTCGCCTTCAGCGTCTTATCTGCACGCGAGAGGTATTGGAGGATGAAGTGTCGGCGCGGATCTGTCGGTTTTAATCTTTGCTCTGCAAACAGTCACGAATGTTACACAAACAGACCTCAGGGACGAACGAGCGCTTGTCTCTCTCCCACACAGGCAGCCACACCAGGGCGTCCCGCAGCTGCTTCACCTTCTGGTAGTTATCCAGCCATTTCACCTTTCCCTCTAAATCACCTGGAAAACAGACAAGGGCCTCTTAAACAATAAAATGATAAACCAATATTCTTAATTACATACCTTATTGTAATTAAGAATAATAACAGACTTTAGTCACATCAATGACACCTTTTATTTTGATGGACATTTAAATTGTTCTCTGTCACGTCATGGTACAACACTGTGTTTGCCTCTGTAGTGACGGTTGCCTGCCAAACACAGGCGTGACGGTATCATGACAGATCACAGCTCGCTCCGGTGTTACAGTAAATATCCCTCCACACCCAGAGGACGTTGGCCGACACATCCGCCGCACCTTTTTTTAAAGGTGATGCTTCGATTAAAGATTTGTGAGGCCGCGCTGGTCGGTTTCATCTGGGTTATTTATTTGTTCAATACAATTTCCCACAGCCTGTCCCTCTAGTTAAAGAATAAACAGCCACAGCGGGTGTGCAGGCAGCGGTGTGGTGAGTGAACCGTCAGGGCCGCCGGCAGAGGTTCAAGGCTTCGTGAGGCCTGTTTGCTCTAAAACACACGAGCGGCTCTGTTTGTGTTGACGGAGATAAACGGCCTCACATGTGCTTAACATCATTCCTGCATCGTAATATGCCGACAAACAACCGGCACATGTGAGTCCCACCACTGAGCCGAGGCACTCCGCTGAGACACCTGACACCTGGAACACTTGTTTGTCATCAGCAGCTGACAAATATCTAAGTGGTGGTGGTGAGTTACACAACCAGCGACGCAACAATGCACACTCACGCTGTCATTGAGATTCTGCTGATAGGGCAGAGCTGAAATGCTCAGGTTGTAAAGGAGTCGTTTAACAAAGAAAAGAGTGAAAAAAAAGACGATTGTTAAAACAGTTAATAGACTGATAAGCTGAACTGAGATACACAAATTTAAACAACAACATTTTCACAAGGGATAAGAAGTGAGTGACTGTGACATGTACAGAATAAACCTGCTACAGGACTTCTGATTTCAAAAAGGTGTGTTGCTATGAAACCAGGTGTGTACCAGGTAACAATTGAACTGTGGAGGACTGTCAGAATATAAATAGCTTCCATCGGCATAAAGATGAACATGGAAATTTGAACATATTAGAGGAAGGTAATTAGTCAGAATTAAAAAAAGAAGCGGTCCCAAAATAGAACCTTGTGGAACATACTTTTTAACAATAGTTGGACTGTGAACACTCAGAAGCAACACAATGATGTCTGTCTATCTATCTATCTATCTATCTATCTATCTATCTATCTATCTATCTATCTATCTATCTATCTATCTATCTATCTATCTATCTATCTATCTATCTATCTATCTATCTCTCTGTCTATCTATCTATCCATCTGTCCATCTGTCCATCTAATCATCTATCTATCTATCTATCTCTCCGTCTGTCTGTCAATCCATCTATCTATCTATCTATCTATCTATCTATCTATCTATCTATCTATCTATCTATCTATCTATCTATCTATCTATCTATCTATCTATCTATCTATCTATCTATCTATCTCTCTGTCTATCTATCTATCCATCTGTCCATCTATCTATCTATCTATCTATCTATCTATCCATCCATCCATCTGTCCATCTGTCCATCTATCCATCTATCTATCTCTCTATCTGTCCCTCCATCTATCTATCCATCTATCCATCTGTCCATCTGTCCATCTGTCCATCTGTCCATCTGTCTATCTATCTATCTATCTATCTATCTATCTATCTATCTATCTATCTATCTATCTATCTATCTATCTATCTATCTCTCTATCTCTCCGTCTATCCATCTATCCATCTCTATCTGTCCCTCCATCCATCTATCTATCTATCTGTCCCTCCATCCATCTATCCATCTATCCATCTGTCCATCTGTCCATCTAATCATCTATCTATCTATCTATCTATCTATCTATCTATCTATCTATCTATCTATCTATCTATCTATCTATCTATCTATCTATCTATCTATCTATCTATCTATCTATCTATCTATCTATCTATCTATCCATCCATCTATCTATCTATCTATCCATCTATCCATCTATCCATCTATCCATCTGTCCATCTATCCATCTATCTATCTCTCTATCTGTCCCTCCATCCATCTATCTATCTATCCATCTATCCATCTGTCCATCTGTCCATCTGTCCATCTGTCCATCTGTCCATCTGTCCATCTAATCATCTATCTATCTATCTATCTATCTATCTATCTATCTATCTATCTATCTATCTATCTATCTATCTATCTATCTATCTATCTATCTATCTATCTATCTATCCATCCATCTATCTATCCATCTATCCATCTATCCATCTGTCCATCTGTCCATCTGTCCATCTAATCATCTATCTATTTATCTATCTATCTATCTATCTATCTATCTATCTATCTATCTATCTATCTATCTATCTATCTATCTATCTATCTATCTATCTATCTATCTATCTATCTATCTATCTATCTATCTATCTATCTATCTATCTATCTATCTATCTATCTATCTATCTATCTATCTATCTATCTCTTCGTCTGTCTGTCTATCCATCTATCTATCTATCTATCTATCTATCTATCTATCTATCTATCTATCTATCTATCTATCTATCTATCCATCTATCCATCTATCCATCTATCCATCTATCCATCTATCCATCTATCCATCTATCCATCTATCTATCCATCCATCCATCTATCCATCCATCCATCCATCCATCCATCCATCCATCCATCCATCCATCTATCTATCTATCTATCTATCTATCTATCTATCTATCTATCTATCTATCTATCTATCTATCTATCTATCTATCTATCTATCTATCTATCTATCTATCTATCTATCTATCTATCTATCCATCCGTCCATCTGTCCATCTGTCCATCTGTCCATCTATCCATCTATCTATCTCTCTATCTGTCCCTCCGTCCATCTATCCATCTATCTATCTATCTAGCCATCCATCCATCCATCCATCCATCCATCCATCTATCTATCTATCTATCTATCTATCTATCTATCTATCTATCTATCTATCTATCTATCTATCTATCTATCTATCTATCTATCTATCTATCTATCTATCTATCTATCTATCTATCTGTCCATCTACCCATCTATCTATCTATCTCTCTATCTCTCTATCTCTCTGTCTAGCTGTCCATCCATCCATCCATCCTCCGTGAAGATGTGTGTGTGTGCTGCTCACATATGGACGTGTCCACCTGCTCTGCTATCGCCTGCAGGCCTCGGGTCTCGTCCTCCGTCTCACACCTCTTGGCGATGTTCCGCAGCAGCAGCGGGTATCGAGTCAGCCTCTGCAGTGGCGCCACCAACAGGTCACGCAGCTGCAGCCGCCGGCACTGCTCGTTCCTCTCACACCACTAGAGAGAGAAAAGGGGGGAGGGTGAGAGCGGTCAGAGGGGTGAGGGAGCTCGTCACGGTGTTGGTTGAAACAGAGGAGAGAGAGGGGGGGGATGGGCGGCGGAAATAATGTGAAGAGAAATGATATCTAAGTCCAAGACATAATAAAATTAAAGTATTAAAGGATAATGACATCAATAAAAGCTTATTGGAGTCAGGAGGTAACAGGGTCCAGTCGGGTGTGAGCTGGAGCTGGAGCTACTTTACTTAGGGTTTCTGATCAAGAGCTGTTGATGTGCAAGAAGCTGCATGATTCACAAACTCCTCTTAAGAGTGTTGATATGAATCTGATCAGAAAGAAATTAGGGAGAGTCGAAGTCTGATTCCAGCTCTTGTTTGAGGATATTGCTGCGTAAGGACGCCGAGGGCAGAGGAGGAGGAAGTGATCAAACATTTGACTTAAGTAAAGTAATAAAGACGCAGGAGATCATCATTGTTTCTGCATAACTAACTGAAGCATAACGGGATTATCAGTGATTATCAGTACTTCTGATAATCACATTTTATGACTCAGTAATACAGTAAAGCAGGTAATCGTTCTCCTTGCCTCTCACGACAGACGAGGTTACACAAGGGACAAAATGCTCACATTCCTATTTTGCTGAGGCTTGGTGACACTGAATTGGTTGTTTGCTGTTAAGGCAGCAACGTGTCTGAGTGTCCTCTCTCACAGCTGGCATCGCGTTGTCAATTGGTACATGGTGTCCCTGCCACCCCCCCACTCACACACACACACACCAGTCAGCTGCCCTCCTGTACCTTCACGTAGGATCCAAAGTCCTCTCGGTGCTTCAGACTGTCCAGATAAAGCAGAGCCGTGGAGTAGTTCAGGCAGTACTTCTGCAGACTGTGACATATGCCCTCCTGGAAAGCCTGCCAACAGAAAGAGGTGTTACAGTAGAACTCTCCCTTCAGGCCGCTGATAAACTGATCATTAAAGGGGAAACCTGTGAATCATTTAACAGTGTGATGGAGAAATACTTTATCATTATCTTCCAGCTTCCAGAGGAGATTTCTTTGTAATTTATTAGTGACGGAACATTTATCAAATCAAGGCTGTGCCATTTAACTAGTCTCCCCCCCTTCGGTTTCTTTGTTGTTTTTATACCAAAATTACACAAGAACTTCAGAATGCTTTGCCGCAAAAGTTGGAGTAAGGATGGGCAGAGAAGGTAAAGATTGAATTTTGACCTGGACCTGAACACAGGTGCACATCTATGAGGATGTGAGGGTGTTTGTTTTTTACATTTTTGCCTAATTATTTATGGACCTTGATGAAAAAAAACAGGACTAAGGAGATATCTACGAGTGAGTGAAATTCAGTGCTGATCCAAATTTAGATTGAGATATGTTTTTATTTAGGGAGGTATGGCGTTTTCATCTGCTGAACAGGAACAAACAGGACTGAAAACCTGTAACTATCACCAAAGTGTAGCTGAGATAACATGCATTCAGCAAGAAGCAACAGTTTATATGCGTCTTCCACAGAACTATGTCTAAATGAATATGGCAGATTCTTTGCAGAATTCAAAAGAGACCGTTGGCGGAGGTATGCACTCAACTGTCATTCTGGTTTAACCTGCTTTCTATAGTCAGTGTAGAAATAATACAAAACACAAACCAAATGAAAATGTGTGCATGATTCGGAAATATAGTAATTCTAACAATATTCCTAATTGTTATTATTCATCATTTATTCACTTTAACGTGTGAGGTTTAATCTTTAGAGTTTTGCAATATTTGCACAACTCTCCAGCAAATATTTTGAGAGTTCAGGGTTAAATGCTTCCTTTGTCTGCTTGTTGTTTTTGTACAACTGTGTGAGTGTAGACTGTGATCAAAGAGTGTGTGTGTGTTGGTCCCACTTGCCTTGCTCAGCAGCTCCAGCAGGGTGGACCCGCCACCCTTGGTAATCTCCAACGTGTCCTTTATGACGCGGAGGAGGTTGGTCAGGAAACCGAAGCTCACCTGCAGCCGAAAACACACTCAGTGTCAAATGTCAGCGCGGAGCCATGAGACACTGTCCTCGCTCAGTTCCAACAGAATCACATTACACAAAAGAAAGAGAGGGAGGCGAGCGGACGGCCGAGCAGCAGCACGACGCCGCCATCACTGAACGAACAAGTTAATAAACGACAGCGCTCGTGCTTCTGATTCGGATCCAGTCTCACCAGGCAGAGCTCCTGGAGGTTTGCAAACAGTCTCCAGGTGTCGACGTCAGTCAGGGAGTTCCTCAGCTGCAGGTTTGTGAGTGTAGCCGAAAACACCTGAAAGCAACAAGAGAAGTCAGACAGAGAGAATGGACTCACACCATCTACTGCATCCAATTTCTAATCCACGGCCGTAAAGAAAAGAAAGAAACCTGTGCTTTAAACCTCGGTGACAGGAATTCAGTGAGAGCACGAAAAACACAAAGCAGCGGGTGTTGGGTTTCATTTGGTTTGGGTCTATTTGCATGTGTGTGTTTGTGTGTGTTTGTGTGTGCTTTTAGAGTCACCTCTTTGAGCACCATGAGCTGATCCAGGAAGTAGACACACTCACTAGTGAAGAGCTCCCATATGGCCTGTTCTCTCTTGGAGCCCTGAGGACACGAGGTGGTGTTCACCTCGGAAGACTGGTCCCGCAGGAACTCCACCACAGTGAAGTCCTGCACACACACATGCACACACACACACACACACACGCACACACACAAACACACACACACGGACACACACACACACACGGACAGAAAGACAAATCACGGCGTTAACAAGAAGACGAATAAATGAACAAACACGAAGGGGATCTGTATCTTCACTTGTTCCTCAAACATCTCGTTCAGCATATTTGTATAACGGCTTTATAGTCTGTCACTGCAAAGTTCCATCCACCAGCCTGACACACATTTAACACGTGTCAGAGTTTGTTTACATACGAGCTCAGAGTCGACCGGTTGAGTTGCTGCCTAGAAATTCAGGTTTTTGCACAACGTTGCAGAAACCGCTCGGAGCTTCAAACCTCAGTCCTGTTACTCGTGAGTCACTTGTTAAACACTGAACTCTATTTGGTTTGGGAATCTGAATCTGTTCAAACTTGGCTTGGATTAGAAGTCGCTGTGCAGACAGAACCAACCTGATGATTTTCAACACAGCACAGATGACAGTAATCATTTCTCACCTTATACTTCTGAAGCTCGGGGTTTCTCCAGTCTTGAATCTGTGCCGTGGAGAGATAATTCTCGATGTCTGACACCGTGCCTGTCTGCGACTTCCCTTTAGTCTGAAATGGGAAGCACAAGGAAAAACAATGACACAAGGAACATATTGAAAATACCACATAAAGGTGTTGTATTTTCTCTAGATCTAAACAAACAGATTTGGCTAAAGTTCTGCAATTCCAGTGTTACAAAAGGGCCAGAAGGGACTAAGAGGAACCACATTAATCTGCTTGGAGAAGTGGGTCAGAGAACAATGTCCGAAACCAATCGCTCACTGAGAAAAACAATCGGTTCAGACCACAAGCTTCTCACAGGCAGACTCACAACAACCAGCGGCAGACAAACAACACACGCACCGTGCTACGCCTCGAGAACGGCCACTTCGACTTCTTTGTATCTGTGAAAGTCAAACATGAAATGCCGGTTATTAATAAAAGGTCAAACATGTCTAGCAAATGGGATTAGAATCAAACAACCACATCAGCGTGTTAGGATAAAAAACTGTGAGGAAACAGTAATTACGGCTGAATAAACACAGAACTGAGAACAAATAGTGTAATGTGTTGCCGATGTGCCTTTGGGACATGATCTGTGGTTCGACACCACAAACAGAAACAGTGATAATGTAAATTATTTCGCCTATTAAGACAAATTAAAAACTGGACACGGCTAAAATCTGTCATCCCCAGGCTGGAGCTGATTCCATTTATCTGACTCTCTTATTAATTTGTGGTCCCTGAATAAATGTTTGATGTGGGATGTTCTCGGTTTGCAGGATGAACCGAAAACTACTCAACTGATTGTCATGAAATGCTGTGGAGGGGTGGAGAACTAATTTTGGTGCGAATCTGGGGTTTATTATTACTTCACAGAGATGAATTCATGGATCCTGATGAAAATATGATTTTGTGATTTTGATGTGCAGATCCCCAAAATCTGGATCTAGTGACTTTAAATGTGGAAAAATAAGGGGACTGTCAGGCTTATGCTGGATCATTCACATGCAGAATTTGGGTTTGCCAAGAATATCTTTTTCTATTCTTAAACTGTGAATGATAAAAGTTAATTATAGGGTAGGATTTCTGCGAGGGATTTGATGTAACTGATTAACTACAGGCTTTAACAGATTAAATATAAATATAATCAGTGAGCTCTCTAAAGCCTCTTTCCACATAATGCAAAGTTTGCTTCTAGGAAGTGTTGATGTGTTGAAATATAACAAGATATGTTCATTTCAGTTAATCTGGGAAGCCTCATTTAGAAACACAGGTTTACTGCTCGAGCTGAAAGGGTGAAATTCACAGTATGAGAACAACACAATATGTATATATGTAAAATAAAATATAATTTTACCAGAAAAGTTTATACTACTTAATCTTCCAGCTGCTCCATTGGATACAAAAAGATCTCCGGGGGAAACATCCAATCCGGGCAAACTGACCACCACAGAACTCCGTCTCCTTTCCTGGAGCCTGAGGGAACAGAAGCCGACAGGTGAGCGTCTTCGTGCCGACGTGAAAACTGAACATTTTACAAACAGCGTCCGAGAGTCACTGTAACAAGCAGCGTTATTCTTCTATTGTCCGTGTAATCCAGCACGAAGAGCACAGACTTAATGCGAGCCCAAAGGAAATAACAGAATTCCTTTTGTCGTTTTACGTGGTTGAAATACCACTGACATACCATCTGCTATGTGCAGCAAATTGGTGATTAACATGAGTCGGGGAAATCATAGAGGATAAGTGTTGTGTGTCTGATTTATGGGGGGGGATAGCTGCTGATTATTGGATCACCCTGTTTGTGTAGAAGGCGACTGTCAGTGTGAACCAGTTATAATCCTCTCAGTTTCCCTTTCATAGTTTTGTCCGGCCTGCCCTTTAGCCTCAGGCAAAACTCAAACAGCCACTTTTCACAAGTGCTCTGACTTAATCTCTTACAATTTCACTTCAGGGATTAAAGCTGAAAGAAATTTTGCAATCACAAATCAAGGAGCCTTAATAAATAGAATTCAATCATGTGACGAAGCTGTGGCTGAGACGTAGAGTGCAGACCGATCCCCTGAATGAACGATTTGATACGAGAGAAAGGTTTTAACACATGTAGTAACACTTAATCTGCGACTGTGTGGTTAAGAATCTCGGTCAAAAATTTGCAGTAGTTTCACGTTGCATCAGTCGGCAGAAAAAGGGCGCCTAGCAACCGGACGAGCTGGTTTTGCCAAAAGTTAGGTTCACTTTCAGCTCGTTGACATTGATCGACAGCTTGTCAGTGACCTGTGCAGTCAGGCTGCAATGTCACGTCTAAAGTTTTCAGGGGATTGGCTTTTAAAAAGAAGAGTTTAGAGATAAGAGGACGAGAAACAAAAAGAAACGATGACAGGAAACCCAACTAGATCTTTGTTATAAAAATCAGGTGGTGCATTGTAAATACATCCTCGTTTCCAGAGAACACTTTCTGCTTGATAAAGGTCGGGTCATAAAGGAAGTCTGACTTTACAGTTAATGTGTTTATGATGGTGATTCAACAAACTGGAGCAGAAGTACAAGCAGGAGGAACAACGCTGGCTCTGCTGAGTCACTGTCTGCTATTATATGTAAAAATCGGCCGTGCTGGACTGAAAGGTCACTCTCTCCTCTTCCTCTCATGTCCGCCCCTCTCCTGGTACAGTAGCTGCACATTTCTGCTGCACGGTTGCACAAGCAGCAGGGGAGACAAACACATGTGAGGCCCCATGGCTGCAGGGGCCAGGAGGAAACTTGGTCTGCAGCTGAACAGGAGGAACCGGGACTTTCCTCCGGGGAGCTTTTGTTGAGCTGTAGAGGAACCGACTGTTCACCGAGCTCCCTGACGGAGGCCGGGTTCCCTCCTGGTAAACTGATACAACCACGAGTCAGTGTCACAGTAAACAGTCAACAGCACCTGGGCGCTGTAGAGAATGCGCAGCTGATGGGACAGTGAGGGAGGCACTCCTCTAAACCAGGTCAGTGCCTCCTTGCAGTCCACTCCGCAGCATCCTCACAATGACATCCTGTTGCTTTGTGGCGGCTCGGAGAGAGAGCCTCCTCTGTGTCCGCCTCTCTGCCACGCAGGGCACTTGGGAAAATGGGCGCTTTTGTTCCCGCCCAAGACGAGAAATAATGATGCCCCACAACAAAACTGTCCCAACCAATGGCTCACAAGGCCCGGCCACTGTAAGAGGCGCAGTGCCAGTGTGTAATTACTGGGACAATAGCTGCCTAATTATCCAGTGAGGTGAAGAGCCCAGGCAGCCCATTAGGAGGGGTGTGGGTGGCAGTGAGAGAAAACAGCCTTAATGAGAGCCTGTCTAGTCCGTCCATAACCATGGGACTCTCAAAACTTAACCCACCAAGTTTATGCTCCATTAACAAAGGCATGAATGACAATGAATGCACAATGGGGCTCCTCAAACCAAAAAGTTCCCGTCCTCCCGGGTCGCAGGCCGCTCCTGATGCCATGTCGTGACATGTTACAGCTTTCGTTTCTGCCTCATTTAAAGTATTTTGCATACTTCCATAAAAAACAAAAACGCAGACAGCGGAATAGCTGGTTATAGCAGGTTACAGGAAATATTTACTAGGTTCATGCTATGCAAACATGTTCTCACAAGCCCGATAGAGAAGTTTGCGGCTGCGCAGACCGGGCGACACAGGCAACATGCAAATCAGTCCAAGGTGCACCTACCGAGAACAGCAGTGGTCTTTCTCCTGCGAAAAAAAAAACAAAAAAAACTCAGCATCAGCCAGTGTAAAACTTTACACTGTGCCCACATTACACACCAATACATCACTGTTCACTGGAAACACACAGAGATGATTCACTGACTTGTAGTATAACTCTAGTACAATTTAATCCTCTACTTCTATCCTTGAAAAGGGTGAAACAGTTTTAAAAAGCTTTAAAGGTTCAATGTGTAGAATTTAGTGACATCTACTGGTGAAGTTGCATTTTGCAGCTAAATACCCCTCAGCCCACCCTCCCCTCCCAAACATGAAAGAGACCCTGTGGTGGCCTTCAGTTGTCATTAAAGCTCAAAAGGTGTTTCGATTGTCCAGTCTGGGCTACTGTAAAAAAACATGGCGGCCTCCATAGAGAGGACCCGCTTCTGATCTTAATATAAAGTATTTAAATATAAAGGGCCAACTCTAGGATAAAGAAAACAACCATTCGTACAATTTGGATGAAACCCACGAGTGAAAACTTAACTAGGTTTATCTTATATTTAATTTCTGCCAATAGATCCCTTTCACCTAAATCTTACACACTGAACCTTTAATTCCACTGTGTGTCTCACTGTACCCTCAGCATTGACCAGGGGGCCGCGGGGACCCCCTACCAACGCCACTGTATCACTTTCAAACACATTCAAATCTCAATCAGTGTTTTAAGTGGCCGCTCCGATTCAAAAGCCTCTGATATCTGAGGAGAATGTCGGCACTCTATTGAGAATGTGCGCGCTTGAATACCGCCAGTTGATGAATAGATCTCTCCATTATCTTTCCCCATCGCTCACTGACCCCTCCATTATTGGGTGACTGCTGACTGCGGTGAATGGGGGCCCGAGGAGAGCACTTCCCAGGGCTCTCCGGGGCAGTGGGCTTGGCCAGAGCTGTCAGTGCATGTAACTGCTGATTCATTTGCTGTCAAAAGCTCGCATTGTGAGTGACCACCGCAGGAGGCAACGCGGAATGAGGCGGAGAGAAGGGTTTCTCTCCAAGGAAGGAATGTGTAACTATTTCATTTGCAGGCTTTGGGATAAAAAATCCACATGACTTGTGGTCTTCCTTGATGTTTGTGTGGCGATTAGGGGAAACAAATGGTTTATGCTGGACAATGGTCTTCTTTATTCTGCGGGTTTGCCTCAAATAAAATAACAATTTACCCTGCAAGTATAAGCTCACCTGTTCCTCCCCATCTGGAAATCCAAAGGCTTTCTCAAGAGTAGGAAGAGCACTGTGACATTGCTGTCTCAAGGAGGCGCTACCATTGTCAAACGTCTTTGATCTATGTGATCTGGTTCTCTGTCGGCCTGAGGATGAGACGGGCTTGTGATCGTGAGAGAGGTCGCCATCAGAGAGCGTCCCTGCCGCCAGAGGAGATTTGGCTCTGTGGAGTCGGGATAGCGTGCTGGCAGAGAGCGGCTCCTCCTCCGTGCTCCCCATCCTCACAGGGTCCCGAGAGTCCATCAGAGGACGCCGGGTGCTCCTCATCCTCCTCAAGGTGGGAGAGGTGGAGATGCGTGCTGGGGCCTGCCGGTCAAACTGGAACAAAGGTGCCACCAAACTGTCAGTGTCCACCAGGGAGGAATGTCTGAGCCTGGAGTGTGTCCGTGTGAGGTCTATGTGCATGATGACCGGGTTGCTGGTCTGGCTCTCCTTGTGCTCGAAGGACCCACAGTCCGTTTGAGTCTGTGCGTTTGCCACACCTGGGCCCACATCTTCATTCTCGGACCAATCGATGTAACTCCAGTCCAGCGTCTTCTCCACGTCCTCGTCTTTGCCCTGAAGGATAACGTGCTTCAGCGTAGACATTGTAGCCTCACAGGCATGGTAGTGCAGCAGGGATCAGAAAACGTGGGATCTGACGGTCTGCTCTGGTTTCGCCTCCTCTGGGTTAAGGTCAGATGATAATCCTGTCGCATTCCAACACGCTTCACACCGTGCACTTCTCAAGCCTCTGGGAGAAAAAGAGCAGGAAAATGCGTCAATACACACGCAAAATAGAGCAGACCGGGCACAGACTTAGCTCCTAATCTTCTGAGAGGGGATTTGATCAGGGGTGTGCAGAACTCTTAGAGCTTTAAACAACAATAAGGTGCAATAATTCATGTGTCTGTGAAGATAGATTAGACCTGGTCCTGATGCTACGGCGCAAATATTACAGTGAACAGTCAAATGTATGAAATGTGCTCCACAGTGTAAATCTAGGACACACAAAGAGGGAAAGGAGACAATGCACCTGACTACAGCTCCTATGTCCCAGACTTGTATCTGGTGTGTATGTCCTCCTTCCTCATAGAGTCTACTGCACACTGAACTCACAACAGATCTGCTATAATATGTCTTTACTCCTGTTTGCCCACCATGTAGGATTATTGTCATTGTTTAATCACGTCCACGAGGTAAGAAAGGTGTAAAAGAATAAAAACACTCAGCGTGAAAACAAACACCACGTGGTCTCTAACTACATTTTAACGTGAGAAAGTCTGGTTTACTTACATCCACCGGAGCGAAGACCTGACCGACTGGTGGAGGAGTGGAGAGGGAGGGAGGGAGAGAGGGAGGAGAGAGAGAGAGAGAGAGAGAGAGAGAGAGAGAGAGAGAGAGAGAGAGAGAGAGAGAGAGAGAGAGAGAGAGAGAGAGAGAGAGAGAGAGAGAGACACACACTCACACACGGACTCACTCACACACACACACACTCTCTCTGTATAAAGAAGCTCGCTGATCCAGAAGCAGAGGAGAGTCTTCGTCTTTTTTCTTCTTTGGTTGTGTGAGAAACAGAGAGAGAGAGAAACAGAGAGAAACAGAGAGAGAGAGAGAGGCTCCTGCTTCTGGTGGCGACGGATCAGGTCCGAGTGGAGGGAGAGGAGGAGGAAGAGGAGGAGGAGGGAGGGGAGCCGATCACACTGCTGGAGGAGGAGGAGGAGGAAAGGTGCGACTGTTCAGACTGACTACATGGAACATCAATGTCTCTCTCTCTCTCTCTCTCTCTCTCTCTCTCTCACACACGCACAGTGCTGTCATAGCAGAAGAAAACGAAACACAACCCTCCCTGACGATTATAAATAGAATATATGAATATGGTCTATTAATAAATGTGAAATCTATGAATGAAGTTGTGTAACTGCATTGACTTCACAATCGCTGCAGATGCTCAAAATGTGTCTCCATTTGAAACCAAATCATAACAATGTGTATTTAGACCTAAATATCTGATCAGCATCATGGACAACAAGTTAAAACATAGTTTCACGTTTTTTTTTTAACTTTAACTTTCAGCTATCTAGTTTATCTTAAAAGACAGAGTTTTCTTTTTATGGATTGGAATTAAATATTAAATTTTTCTTTGTAATTTATTACCACTCAACAGTTGGTAGAAAACTGCAGTTTAGTTGGCCAAGTTAAAAAAAGTACTTCTTTTTAGGATAATAAATTCCCTGTGGAGAAATACTCAAATCAAGTGGTGTACAAGTACCTTACACATGTACTTGAGTTGAACAAATGTACTTTGTAACTTTTCACTTCTGTATTGTCTTTAATGTGTATGTCAGGAGGTAACGTGTATTTCTTTCATAAGGTAAAAATTACACTGTATTTATAATATGCAGTATCTATGGGTAATACTGTTCTTGAATAAGGTTTTGCCACAGACGCCATTTTTAACTGACCTGAATGTAAAGTGTTATTTAACTTCTTATTTTCTGTCACAGATTTCTTTGTATCACAATGAGGATCACACTGGTTCAGCCTGTAACCGTGTTGACTTCCCAGACGACGTGCCTTAGTTTGCATGTAAACATAAGGACCATGTTGGCATACAAACATTTCATTATAATTTGGTGACGTTACAGCATAAAAAGGTCAGTGATAATCTGTCTCACCTGCAGACTGTGTGTATGGCCTGAAGAACCAGTCTTTGTAAGAGCTAACCTTTCATGGCCCACTTGTTTGTATATACCACACAGACAACAACAGCTGAGTTACCTGTCACTTCACTAAGATGAACACTAGAGGGTGATATAGTTGAGATAACGGGATTGTCTGTGTGACATTTGCAGCAGAGAACTAGCGACCTCTGGTGTATGCATGTGGGTAGTACATTAAAATATCCCACACGAGCCTCGGCCACTGTTTCCCTGTCACTGCAACTCATTCAGATCATCTACTGCTGGTCAAAGATACTTTACTTCGGTACAAGCACTATTCCAACGATGTAATAGGTTTTCAATTTCTTTAATGGTAAAATCCTTCATTCAAAAATACTCATTCTATTCCCTGTGACTGATTTTAGTGCGTTACTTTAATCCTTCATTAATACTGATGCATCCAAGTTTATGCAACATTATAATGTTTCAGCAGGCGAAGGTGGAGCTACGTTAAACTACTTCACATAAATGGTCTATAAAATATTATGTACCTAAAAATAACAGTACAATAATGTGTATTATTAAATGAAATAGATAGCATTTGTCTATTCAAATGAGGATCAGACTGTATCTTTAGACAAATTCAAACTATTTTCTGCCAAAGTATTGAATAAAGATATTTTTGTTTCTTTCCACCTCTAGGGGTTGTATATTTCAAGCCTGACGATTTTGGTCTGAAAGGAAACAAATGAACAAAGCAGAAAAAACAAGATTCGAGAATACATGTCAAAACAGAAGACTTTAAAACAGAGAAATGACATCGTATATGACAATGTTCGGCTTTTGTATGAAGAGGAAAAAGAGACGTTTATGATTTTGTGTGTGTTTTTGTGTGTCAGTCCAGCTCCTGTATCAGTGTGGAGGCCTGAGAAACACACCCGCTCCGACCATGTGTCATTGTTTGATTTCCTGCCAAATGTTTGCACAACCCTACATTTTTTTCGAAGAAAATAAAAGAAACAATTTTGAAAACATGTCAAGAGACTTTTAATGTGTGATTTATGATTAGTGCAGTTGCATCGCCATCTAGTGTTCTCCTGGCCTGTGCTTTTACTTTTAATGGATTTCCCAAATATTTCCTGAAGCAGCAGGTGTTCAGATTTTTAGGATTTCTGAGCTGCAGCCTTACTTCACTTCAGCTGAATGGAAACCAAGAAACCATTTAATGTTTTAATGACATAATTCATGTTACTGTGGATTATGGAATGGCCTGCAATAAAAGCTGTGATAGTGAAAAGAAGCAGAATTAAATATTGTCTAGAAAATATTGTGTTATTTCATGATTCTATTTAGCCTATTTTAGCTTATTTATTTAATACTGAGCACTATGGGTCCACACTGTCACTTATATAATGTTATCTGCTTGTCTACTCACACACACGCACACGCACACGCACACGCACACGCACACACACACACACACACACACACACACACACAAAATTGTATATTTTGGTCCTAAGTCTTACAGTGCAATATTTAAATGGAGACAAGTTGGCCTCATTTTGTTAAAGGTTCTGTGTGTAGGATTTAGTGACATCTAGTGGTGAAGTTGCATGTTGTACTCCTCATCTCTCACTCCCCATCAGAAGAACATGGTGGTCCTAGAGGACCTACTCCTGATTTCAATATTAAGTATTTAAATATAAAAGTCATAGTCAAGGGTAAAGAAATCAACAATTTGTACAATCTAGACGAAAAACACTAGTGGAAACATCACTAGGATTGTTTTATATTCAATTTCTATCAATCGATCCCTTCACTTAAACCTTACCCTGGACCTTTAAGTGTATTGATTGGATTTGATCTTATAGTTTTAATCTAGTTTGATGCTCCTTAGCGCCTCTATAGTTACAGGTTCTCTGCACCCACAGGTACATTCGGATGTGTAGTTTCCAGCGATGAGATGAAGAGCTGCTCCTCTTCATCAGAGGCCCTGCGATCTGAATGAAAACCAAAACATGTCATTGAGCGGAATTGGCTCAGAGCTCTGACAGCAGCAGTCTCCTCCCCCTGAAGTGGATCTGAAGAGGAGCTCTCTCTCCCCCTCTCTCTCTCTCGGCTCTGCCTCACATACAGGAAGAAGTTAAATAAGTGTAAAGAAGAAGAAAACAGCAACAACCCAGAAACACACTTTTTTTTCACTCGCACGTCTTCAGCAGTGTGTGTATTTCTTGGTTTCTCCGCCTCCCTCGCCTCCTGTCTGGCGCCCTGGCTGAAATGCAGAAGAGGAAGAGGAGTTGGAGGTGAATGTGAGGAGGCGCTGCTCTAACGCGTGTGGATTTACTTTCAGACGAAGGCAGGAGCCACAGACCTTCACGCATGGAGAACCAGGGGAGATCTTCTTCGTAGTTTGCGCAAAAGTTCATAGAAGAACCATGTCAGAGCACAGATCCAGTTTCCTTCACCTCGGAGACATTGTGTCTCTTTACGCGGAAGGCTCGGTGAATGGCTTCATCAGCACTCTGGGGTATGTTCCTCTGCGCTTCTCCTCTTATCCCCCCCCCACATGTGCTGTGTTTCTATGCCTTCGCTGCTTCTCTGTCACTTTCCTCTTCTCTGATCGGCCCCTGCGAGCCGATCGAGGAAGAGGTTCCTGTGTGGGACTTGTTGTGGCACAGGCCTGTCAACGCGTAATCCGTCGCTTCTGAGGAAATTCTTCACGTTTACGCAAATGCGACAGGAATGCAAAGCAGCGTGTTGCCCAGGTGGAGGCTGCCAAAGGTTACCGGAGCTCGGTGTGGCACCTGGGAGTCAAAGCAGGGACCCGGGGACCCATACGAGGACACGAGAAGACGTCAGGGAGGCCCCCTTTCAAAAGACGTCTGGGAGATCCAGTAATGAAGATCAAATGATATGCAGACGATATTCAACTAAATGTTTAGAGTAACTGAGACATTTACATACATTTACATTGTGCCTGTATGTGAGCTTAGTGTCTCCCCTGAAAATACTGCGACTATATTCATTTCAGCTCCGTTTATTGTCACTGCTCAGGGTTCAACCAGATGAAGTGTCCCAGTGGTGCAGACTGTAACGATGAATTAGATAAGGAAAAAAAACCCACAAGTGATAAATACAAACTTCAGAGAAAGAAAAGCCTCTGTGTCTGTGCACGGCGCCATCCTTCAGGAAATGCAAATAAGAGAGGGAAATGCACCGTTGACTATCTGACGATGTTGTATAAAAGGGAATTCTTTGTTTATGTATGAAACACATTTGAGTGATATTCAGCTGAATATCATACGTTTGCCACAAAAGTTAGCAACTAGGCCCTCTGTTAAAGCTGTGCTGATTAACATCAGGATGAAGAATCTGAGGGGTCATCAGATTAGCAATAGGCTATTGTCTGTCGAGGATTTGCCTCTGGGGGCAACAGCTAATATTTTGGGGCTTCCTGTGTAGACAGACAATATCCAGGCCAATACTCCTTCCTTTGTATGTAGTTCACCGTTTACAGTCTGTTACACACAAAACACAAACAGTTATTCTTTTTCTAGGTGTTTCAGATCCACATGACATTTGGGAGGATCTCTACTAACAGCTACCTGCATATGAATGCAGATTAATTAGAAAGCTGATAGCCGGTTTGTGTTCTGGCTCTTTTGCTCTCTACACTTAGTGTTTGTGTGTTGGGGCGACCAAAGCCAACTCAAACATGACTGATCAAACTAGAAACAGACACCTGAAGACTTCTGGCGCCCAAATGTTGTCCCGTGAAAACAGATTTTGCATATTCAACTGTAGAATCTGTTAATAGAGATTACCAGATAAGTGGTGGGTCAGGAAAAAACAACCATTAAATTAACTATTAACTCATTTACTAATAATTAATTAAGTTTAAATACGTTTTTTGGTGTAAGTTGCTCATAGGAATAAGTAGACACTGCTTAATTTTCAGGGGACATACTCATGTAATGTCGTCTACTACTTTTCAATGGTAGTTTTTCTTTTACGTCTCAGCTGACTTTTGTGTAGGGTTGATAGAAACTACTTTTCATTGGGTCATTCTCCTCTAGCGTCACTATGGTTTGCTTGGCTGTATTTCCTCCTGTGTGGACAGGGTAGAGTGTCAGTGCAAGGTGAAATACCTTTGGTGGTTCCAGTTGCTCTCTGGCCCCTAAACCCACAGAACAAGTGTGGAAAGATCGACTGGCCCTGAGGAATGAGCCCTGCCCCACCCACCTTCTCTCCCTTTTCCCTCATTTTCTGTTCTCACTTTCTGTCGTTCCTGTTTCTCCGACAGGCAGAGCATGCACGTTCGGATGTAAACACCTCAGCTTTAATGTCTTGTTCTCTGGACGATCTAGAGAGTATTTGAGCAAATGGCAGATGAAGTATGTTTTATACCTTCACTTATACAATGTTCCCGGACTCACTGTCTTCAGGACAACACACAGTCAAACTACTTTATGTGTCTCGAAAGCTCTGTGCCAATGTAAACAGCACACAGGGGCAGACAACATTTTAAAATCCCCCCACAGCAATTGTTCACACCTCCTATTTTTGTGAGGCAAAGAAGTGAAATTCTTATCAGCGTTGTATAACTCATGCAGTTTGACAGGGGCGCTGTGTATTTTATCAAGCGCTGAGCTCACCAAGGTTCAGAGAAAGGAGAATCTAGAGCAAAGAGCTGCAGGAACCTCGGCCCTGGTGAGCACAATGTTGCCACGGCTGCACAAGGCTACCCAGGCTGTTTGCTCAGGAATATAATGAATCAGTGAGTTCCTTACACACCTTATACTGTAAACACTCACAAACCGGATGATCTTATAAGGAACACAAAGGTCACGAGGCTGATTCAAATCCACAGGTGTCCTTGACCTTTTGGATATCGTGCTTTCCCATGTTTACGGTTGTCAAGAGGGTTTATTTTGGAGATCTGTGACATTTAATGTTTCTCAATAATCAAGCGATTCATGGTATTATCCAAGATTGGTTTGAACCACGAGCAGTTACTTCAAGATGATATACGCAATACGTCATTTAGTATGTGATGATTTTCCCATGGATAAGCCTATAGCTTTCTGCAGAAATGAAGTAATCGCAGGTTGGTAAAGAGGAAGTGCATGACTCAGTCTGCTCCATCAGCAGGTTGAAACATGCAGTGACAGAAAATGGTTGTAAAACCTTTTAACTTTCGAGTCACTTTCTCTAGTTGTCGTGCAACATATCAGACAGGTTTTTTCTGGTGGTCCTCACACACTGTGGCCCTCTCTGTGTTGTTGTCTCAGTCCACTCCACACAAGCTATGCAGCTATTATTAGCTCGTCTGTGTCCAGCCTGGTAGATTTATCTTTGGTTCATGTTTAACTCGGTTACACAGAAAACCTCTCCTGCTTGCTGAGTGTCAGCCACCGTCAAACCCCCCCGTGTTTGCAGCGCCAGCCCCTCTGCGGACATAGGATGACTTATTAATGAGCTGGAGGGCCTTTTCCACGGGGCCTTCCTGTTTAGCCATTTAGCACTTGATGATGTTTCCTGTTGGGCCCTATTGTTTCTCATTTAGATGTCACTCTGATACAGAGTTAGAGGAAATAATACACACACACACACACACACCGTGAATCGACACACTGATCAAGTGTTGTGGCATAAAAAAAGGAAATGGCTCAGTTCATTTAAGGAGGGCTGCTCGCTTTGAATGAATTTGAGGGATTGTGTATTGCATTATGTTTCTCTTCGGTGGATGAATGGATGTGCTTGTGCATCTGTGCATGGGAATAAAGTCTGAGATCAGTCATACATGGTGCCTCAGAATTTGATTAGGTCTGTCTGGACGAAGACCAACAAGCAGCACCACCTAGACACGGATTTACTGACATAAGAAACCTTAAAGTCCAACTATTCAGATAAAATAAGACCTTTCTCACATCTACGAGAAAAAGTAAAGTAAAAGCAGATTCACAGCTGGAGCCCAGACCTAAATTTTGGTCTCAGAAAGAAAAGCCGACTCTTTAATAATGAGGGTGTAAAACATTTCCTCAGGGGAAATTCCATTACCCTTTTGTTTTTTCTGGTTTCACGCATTCGGTTCCACTGAATAATGGCCAACTGAATACAGTGTTTCAAATGTTCCTTGTAGCGAATGAGATCAATTAGCTTGTGTTTACAAATACCAGCAGTGTTCACAATTGGCACCATGCCTACTTTGAGTATTAGCCCTAGTGTTTCTAAGTGGTATTACTGGTCGCTGTTTTACTGGTTCCTGCCCAAAGCAAGAAACAGCGAGTTGCAAAATCCCCATTTACACTAAACCCTTTTAAAAAGGCAGTGAAGTAATAAGGCCGCATTGTTGATGGAACATAAAAAACACCCGTCAAGTTTTCACTAGCCTCATCAGTCTATTTATCAGTGAGTCATTCGCGGCCTGCAGAGAGAGACTACTTGTTTTCCATCTGTCCTTCTGTTCACCTTGTTTTCTTCCTCCTCAGACATCGAGAACCCTTTTCTTTTGCCGGGTAGAGTTTCAACAGTCACTCTGCTGGTTCCATCTGCCTTTTCCAGTGTCGGGGGGGAAAGTTGCCTATAGCTGCTGGGGAAACAAAAGCACCATCCTCTTCCTGTTTTGGTTCGACAGTGGTGGACATTCATTTTGCCTAAATTTTCCCATGAGATTTCTTACATGGTGGTGACTCTTGTAGGGAATCAATTCCAAAACATATCGTGCGGCCGTCACAGAGTGCAATCGGAATCGACTTTATACTCACAAGTTAAAACAAAACAAACTACTAGCGACTACTTGTGATCCACGGCAGTGACTGGAGATATCCATCATCATCAGCTTTGCAGCTTTAACAGTCCGTGCAGATTTGTAATGTGTGAATTTCAGAGACCTGCTGAGCCAGTGAAACGTCTCTAGTGTGTAAAACAGTCAGCGAAGAGCCAATACAAGTCTAGGATGTGGGTAACTAGGCCGTTATTCAGTGGATGACACCACTTCAAATTCCCTCTAATCAACCCTGCACAGAAACCACATGGTTTCCTCCAGCGGCCTTGAGGATCCTCCAGTGACCCAGACAATGGTGTTTCTAAAAGCTTCATCTTACACACACACAGACACTGTGCAAAGTCGGATGTCATTTATCTAAACACAAACCACAAGACTCAGCAGACCTTCACGCCGCTGGCTCGGTAAACAGCGATCAAAGCAGCTTTAGATTAGATGAGCTCCAGAAAATGTTTAGAGCATCAGTCCAGCCTCTGAGAGCTGTGTCACCAGCTGAGCTTTTCATCCTGCAGGTGCCAAGTGAACTGCCACTCAAGTGTGGTTTTGAGCCGTGGATTGAAATGAGTGGTTGTAGAATTCATGTATTTGCATTTGTATGCGACACCACAATTGGACGACTGTTTGTGTCATGTAAATCTATATTTTTCAGGGATAATAACTGGCCAGTGGAAAACACTAAATCATATGTCCATGATCTTGTATCTCAGTACAGCCCCAAACCATCTGCCATTTTTCATTTCACAATTTAAGATTGTGAAATAGACAATTATATAATTATTTTTGAAGTGTGGGAAATATTAATTTGCATATTAACCTCCGCCAAGAGATCATGTTTTTTCGTCTCTATTTGCTTTTTTATTTGTTAGTTAGCAGGATTACGCAAAAACTACTCAACTGAATTCCATGATATGTTTTGGAAAGCAGAGCCATGACCTAAGGAGGAACCATTTCTGTCCGGATCAGCAGATCCAGGAGTATTTTCTTCTTTTTCTTTAACTTTGTGAGATGGGAAGTTCTTCAGAAAATTGGTTTCTCAGAGAGTGATTCATGGATCTTGAATCAAAAAACCTGAACTTTTATTAGATTTAGAGGGTTAATCTTTACTCCTCTTGCCACAACTGTAATGTACTTAAGAAATGATGGTGAGTGAAATTTTGTATTTGTGTTTTTCTCTACAGGCTTGTCGATGACAGGTGTGTGGTTCAGCCTGATGCCGGAGACCTTGCTAACCCGCCTAAGAAATTTAGAGGTTTGTATGATTAGACTAGTCACACTGGTTCAGGGTTACACACACACACACACCACACAGACACACACACACACACACACACACACACACACACACACACACACACACACACACACACACACACACACACACACACACACACACACACACACACACACACACACAATGTCAAAGCTGACCAGATCCTTTGCTTTCAGTGTTGTTAAACACAACATTGTGGTTTTCATGAAGCTTTAATAGGTTTAACTGGCTATTCAGTCGCCCGCTGGGTAAACAACCACTAACCTCAAAAAGGCAGCTTCACCACATTAAGACCCTTTAGTGGAACTCAACCTGACTTACAGGGAGTGACTCCCTAGTGCCTGAATGCTTCTCGTCCTCTGCAGATTGCCTCTTCAAGGTGTGTCCCATGAACAGATACTCAGCCCAGAAGCAGTTCTGGAAGGCAAAACAAGGAAAACAAGGAAATAACAACACACAGGGAGATCTTTTCAAGAAGTTACAGGTACCACCCCCTTTTTTTGTTATCTCAATCTGCATCTAGATCTCTTTTGTTCTTGTGTATCCGAAAGCTCTAACAGATTTATCTTGTATTACCCAGCATGCAGCAGAACTGGAACAGAAGCAGAATGAGTCAGAGAACAAGAAGCTGCTCGGAGAGGTTGTCAAATACAGTAATGTCATCCAGGTACAGATCTCTACTGCAACGTCACACTGGCTCCAGTCCACAGCTTTTGTTTTGTTTATCTGTTTAACCAAGGTTACGTTACTGAGATCCAGTCTGATTACTCAGGCAGGTCTGAAAAAAAAAATGAAAGGATAGGACGTGTTGTCAGTGATCACTAGGCTCTTGATCCAGGTGTTGAGTTGAGAAAAGAAACTTCATACTTTACTGCTGTTGGAAAACATGTTCAAACAGTTTATGAGGGTTGACTTTGAAAGCTGGTGTAATTTACCCCTGTCTGAACACTGGAGTCCTGTAATGTGCAGGGTGGTCGGACACACTTTATTCAGACTGTCAGACTGAATGAAATTTGAAGCCAGTTCTTTTGAAACAATCAAGTTACCTTGAGGTGATAAGCAACCTATTTATTTAAAAAGTGGATATCTTATTACTCTTGTACAATGGTGGGAGGTATTTAAGTACTTACGCAACACTTACCTATAGATCACTAAATATTGAATATTAGCTATTTACTATTTGTTAATAGACTGACATTTAATTGTTTTAAAACTGTGATTTATTTCTATCTAATATTATAATCATATTTGTGTGTATTTTTATTATTACTTATTAGGCTTAAGTATTGCTTATTATACTACTTTTATTCACATTGGATTTATTTATTTCATGTTTACTACATCGTTAATATTTGGTAAATATTAAATCCAACACCCTTAGCTGATAGTTACTTTCCACAAAAGTAATAAAATATGATGCTTTGGAATATAGCAAAAACATAAAATATGAATTAATTGATCAGTTGATGATTTAAAAAAAAAATATTTTCTCATGTTAAACTTCAACAGGTTTTCAGGTTTGAGTTGTAACATTAAGAAATCTGAATTTTATAGAATAATCATCATAAAGTAATCAGTAGATGAATCTTTAATGAAAACGATCAGGAGTTGCCTGTCTATATACAATTATATAAAATCAACTGTTTATTGCTTGAGTAATAACAATCTTATGATGTAATATATAATAGTGCAGCACCCTTTGGGGCCTGTGTGAACTTAGGCCCCCCTTTATGGCACCTGGTTCAGGAAAGTCTTAGGTCAGCCCCTGTCTCAACCCTCTGGTTCCTCTGTCTCAGCTCCTGCACATTAAGAGCAACAAGTACCTGACGGTGAACAAGCGACTCCCGGCTTTGCTGGAGAAGAACGCCATGCGTGTTTCCTTGGACATGGACGGGAACGAGGGCTCCTGGTTTTACATCCAGCCCTTCTGGAAGCTGCGCAGCGAGGGAGACAATGTAGGTGTCCCCTCCGGCCGGAATCACCTTTCTGTACAAAGCCGTGACATTTCTCTCTGTTTACACTGTCAGGTCATTGTTTGTCCTGTCCCAGTAACATTTCTGATTTTGTCCTTCCCCCTTTTGGCTTTAGCATCCTATGGTTAAAGGTATTGCTCTTGATTGTGCATGGTGTTTGTGCGATATTAGGTCAGACACAGAATATCAAGTTAAACGCATGGATGCACTGGCCTCCCCCATTGCATGTAGATTTTCAGGTTGAGCTTAAAAAAGTATTCGGTAAGTTTCTCCCTCCTGTCTGCTGTATGACATTGAAAGTGACATCATAGCCTAAAATGTTTGTAATATTCCTGCACAGAATTGAAACAGCACATCCAACCTTGTGTGCTTGTGCACAGCTGCTCAATGAGATACAGTTGACTATGGACAGTCTATTATAATTGTTTATTATAAGTAGACTGAGCATGTATTTTGCAAACAACGATACAATAACAGGTTGTATACTTTTCAGCCACCATGTCTCTGTATGCTGCATTCGTGTCCGCTCACCATGGTCTGAATAAGTTTGCCGTGTACAGCTCCACCGCTCTCTCTCTCTCGTGTGAATCTCAGCCTGTAGCCGCTGCACTTAGCGCCTTTTGTGTTCTGAAGTAGATGTTTGCAGACCTGAGACAAACCCCTTCCTTTGCATGGACCCCACTCTTACTCTCTGTTTGAATCCATCCGAACTCTGCTGGAACTTGACCACCCTGTGTCTCCTGCTGCCACGTGACTTGTCTCTGGTTCGGTTCAAGGTGGTGGTTGGAGACAAGGTGGTGCTGATGCCAGTGAACGCAGGTCAGCCGCTCCACGCCAGTAACATCGAGCTGCTGGACAACCCCGGCTGCAAAGAGGTGGGACTAATTCATCCATATCATTCTGTTAAACAAGATACTTTTAATGTTTAATTATGATCTCTGTCTTAAATCTCCATGTATGATTACGATGTGTATTTTATATTTTTTGTTATTTGCTTTTATCTGCTTTATCGTTTTTTTTTATTTCTATGAAAAGTATCTGACTGTGTTAAAAGCACTATAAGTTTACTATTAAAACAGCATGTAGTTTAGGGAATAGTTTATAATGTGATATATCGATGTAATATATCTATATTTGATGGAATGTAATATTATACACACATCGTGTTGGCCCACAGAGAAGCTTCTAACTATTGTTAAAACTTGAAAAACAACAAGAAAAGTTGCCTTTCGAGGATTTAGGAGGCAGCATGGGACTTGATCAAATAAAATCTTGATTTTGTTTTCTGTTTTTCTTCTACTCTCTTCTTCATGCTGCAGGTTAATGCTGTCAGCTGTACCACCAGCTGGAAGGTCACCTTGTTCATGAAGTTTAGCGACTACAAGGAAGATATCCTCAAGGGGGTATATTGTTTTTATTATGTTTGAGTCTCTCTATTCAGTCCATGTTTAAGCAGAATTTGTTACAGCTAAACAACGCCTAATCATGTTTGCGTGTGTCCTCTGTCAGGGAGACGTGGTGAGGCTGTTTCATGCCGAGCAGGAGAAGTTTCTCACCTCGGACGATTACAAGAAGCAGCAGCACGTGTTCCTCAGGACCACACTGAGGCAGACGGCCACCTCCGCCACCAGCTCCAAGGCTCTGTGGGAGGTCGAGGTAACACACAGACTAATAACATCTCACTCTCAGTTTGAATTCATCAGTGATGCTGTGATGTAGCTGGAGTTGATCATCATCATGACTTTTTGGGAAATTGAAAGTCATACGGTACATCAACAAAATAAAGACCCCACTAAATAAACCTAATATATTCCTACACAATTAGATTTACAGCTTTGTCTTTGTTAAGGACAGTTTCTCACAGGTTCAGGCCATTATTCCTCCTTTGATTGTACGTTATTATAATGTTCTTCTTTCTGCCATTTCAACCGTTAGTTCTTTGTAATCCTCTATCTGTTGTACTGCGTGTTCCTCTTTATCAGTTTACACTCTAAACTGGAGTTCCTCTTGTCCCTCTGCTGTTTGTTCCTGCATGTTCTTAACATATCTGCGGTTGACGTGTTTTAGTGCCAGTATGACAAACACAAATTCCTTTTGTACTTAGCGAATCGGATGACTCGCATTCTGACTCATTCGGTCGCTGCACTGCGATGGTGCAAACGCTGCAAATGAAGACATGCATCTTTTTTCTCCATTTGGTTTGTGAACTAATCCTGTCTCAGGAGAACCAGAGATATTTAACAGTAATCATCCTTATCTATGTGTGTTGAAATGTCATAGTAATTCCCATACAGACAAAAGCTGAAAAACTGAAAAGTTCCCCTGCTACATTAGAAAGTTAGATTGAAGGAGGAACTGACTGACACTAATTCCAGATGTTTGATGTATTATTTGCTGTTCCCAGGTTGTGCACTATGACCCCTGTAGAGGCGGAGCCGGCCAGTGGAACAGTCTCTTCCGCTTTAAACACCTTGCGACTGGGAATTATCTCGCTTCCGAGGTGAGTTTTGCTCTTACGCTCGTTTCAGAGCTTCAACTTTCATTTTTATTTTTTTTAACGATGCTTCTTATTGTGTCAAATTACATAGTTCTTTTTGAAAAATAGCTGAAACTTTCTTTTGAATGACAGCGTCTGCTTCTCAGTGTCTGTGTAAGCACAGTTGAGGGGGACTTTAGGTGATGTGCTGTAGGTGGCAGTGTTCCCATTGATATGGCCTGTATCCCCATCTTCTGCTGTATGGGTGATAAGGACGATAATGACATGATTGTCTCCACATCCGAGATCTGAGACTGTTCAATATCTTTTTTATAGGCAAACCCTGAATTCAAGGAGACCACAGTGGAGTCCCAAGGAGAGGTGAGTCATTCAAACCAGCACATGTAGCTGCAAACCACTCACAGCTGATTGTCTCACTAACTACTCTACAGGGCTGATAATTACAGTTATGTGCATCAGCAGTGCAATTAGGTCGTCATTTCACACCATGAATGAGTTAGATTGCACTTGACTGAAGGATAAAATGAGTTTGTGACTATGAAATCAAGTGTTTAAGTGCAAAGAGTTATTAGCTCAGCAGATGAACATTTTTTGGTTGAATTTCAGTCTCTTCTCTGTCTCCTCATCCGTTGGTTACGCAACACCACCAGTTCTCTCACACTTAAAGTACACAAACAGACACACACACACGCACATGCAAACTCTGCCAAAGTCTGCATCTATATCGAGACATTTATTTCAGCTCTTCACTGACTTGCACATTTGTATTCTGGCAATGCAAGGCACGCGCACACAAACTCTCTCCGCCTCACACACTGACTCATGCACATGCCGAGTTTCAGACACACTGGGGGCTCCTTACATAACATCTGGGTGTGGGGGTGCCCTGCAAGAGCGGATGGAGGGAAGGCAGACGTGCTGTCTGCTCTGCTCCACTTGCCGATGCTAAGCTGGTGGGGTGAGTCACCGGCGGATGGGGACGGGAAGAAAGAGGGGAGGGAGTGGGAGGAAAGAGAAGTTGAGGCGCGGAGGTAGCTCCAGGGACCCTCCCATTGACATGAAGAGAACAGCAGGAGAAATTAACCCTCGTCATTATGGGTTGCATCTGCAGCCTACGTACTGTAGAGTCTAACACGCAGCGCAGAGAAGTCTTGGATCTCTGGCATCATGTCTGTGTTAAATGTAGTCTGGCTCATCCATCCACTCTCACTGATGGAGTTTATCAACAGTGGAGCTCATCCGTCAGTATTAAGAGGAGCATGTGCAGAGAGATGTGACAACCAGACACAAAACATGTCCATGCTCCTCTTTATGGTCACAAAGGTCAGAGAGACTTACTTCAAGTATTGTATATAATCATTTTCACCGCCCCTGTGTGTGCATGTTTGCCTGTGTCCTTGTGTGTGCGGCTGCAGAATGAAACCGACGCTGTGTTCACCAAGAGGAAGCATCAGGCAGCAGAGAAGATTGCGTTCACCCTGGTCTCTGTTCCCCACGGGAATGACATTGCCTCTCTGTTTGAGCTGGACGCCACCACCCTGCAGCGGGCCGACTGTCTGGTGCCCAGGTCAGTCACTCACACTGGGGGGGGCAACACCGACAATAACAATCTAACCACAACCAACCACAGGGGAACCAATAACAGGTCCTTTCAGAAAATCTGCCATTAGGGGGAGATTGTTGCTTTATTGAAATCATCTGCTCATGTGTTATTTTGTTGTTGGTGATGAGAGCAGTCTAAAACAAGTGTGTAGACATAACTGGATCAATTCTGAAACAAGTTAAAATCACGTAAAACATATTTGAAGTTTCTCATTCAAATTGCAGTATATTTAATATATCATAACAAGACAAAGAGTCTGCAGTCATGTTAGTGGGCGAGTGAGGCTGCACCTGCACACTGCTGCCTATTGCTAAATGCTAACATTAGCATGCTTAAATGCTTGCTTGATACAGAATGTGTTACATGCTGATATTTAGCAGAGATTATTTCGTGTGTGTTTATATTATTTTAGGATGTTAGCATCCTATTTTCTAATTCATGCTTAATACATAGTTGAACTGTGATTGTTTGGAATATCATCTTTTTGTTGTATGTGAGAAACTGTAGTTTTGGATCGAAGGATTGTGCTAAATGAAAAGTCTGAGGTTTAGGATGTCTCTGGAGGGTAACCAGATTTCATGGCAATTCATCCAGTTGTTGAGAAATTTGATATAAAAAACCCCCATCAAAAATGTCAACCTCATGGTGGCGCCAAAGGAACAATAATTGGCGTATTTTTGGCACCAAACTTTGTGCCTAGTAAACATTGTATGTATTTATCTTATGTGGAGCTAAAGTAAAAGGAAGGGCATCACCAAAGTCAACTGGATATATCCTCAGTGGATCATGAATGGTTTTACCAAATACCATCACAAAATTTTCTGTAGTCGTCGAGTTATTTCAATGGTTTTGAAGCACACCACATGGACACATATGTGCAGAGCCATCTTGCTACCACGGCTTCGACATCATGTGCTAGTATGACCCTTAGTTATTCACCAGCATGGCTTCTCTTTCAGTTCAAAAACAGCAGCAAGGTCATCCAATCAACAAAAAAAATATATCTGCTGTACATATTTTGTTCTATCCTTCCTCAGAAACTCATACGTGAGGCTTCGGCACCTGTGCACCAACACCTGGGTGACCAGCACCAACGTACCCATTGACGCAGAGGAGGAGCGGCAGGTTATGCTTAAGGTCTAAACTCTAATACTTATTAGATATTCTGAAATCTGCAAAACAACAAATTGGGAAAAAGGGTCTGAATATTGTCTAAAATTCACTCAACTAAAACAAGGGATGCATTATTTGGAAATTTGCTTGGACTGTCACAACAGATTGGCACCTGTCCCACTAAAGAGGACAAAGAGGCTTTTGCCATCGTGTCAGTTCCGCTGTCGGAGGTCAGGGACCTGGACTTTGCCAACGACGCCAGCAAAGTTTTGGAGTCCACTGTGAGAAAGCTTCAGTATGGCAACATCGCTCAGAACGAGAGGAGGTACAGAGACAATATGAGCGTGTTGACGCAGGTACTACAGGGTGGTGTAAATAGTTCATGAGTTCACATGTTATTTTTTGCCTTAATATCTATTTCAGGTTTGTGACTAAACTCCTGGAGGACCTGGTTTTCTTTGTGTGTGTCGTACCAAACAATGGCCAGGATGTGTTATCGGTGGTCACCTCTACACCAAACCGAGAGAGGCAGAAACTCATGAGGGAGCAGAACATCCTCGCCCAGGTCAGCACAACACACACACAGACACACACACACACACACACACACACACACACACACACACACACACACACACACACACACACACACACACACACACACACACACACACACACACACACACTTTTCTTTATGTCCCTTATGTTGAGACAGATTAATCTGAAGTGTGACAAAAGGACAGTAATGCCCAGAGCAAATCTTAATTTTATTGTGTTTCCATTAGTGAGATATTTTATAATAGCTACAGATTAGCCTCAGGAAGTCTGTTTATTGCATTACAGGCTGCAGAACCTCAATTCTTCATTGCCGTGTCTGGGTTTCTGCTCCTCTAGATCTTTGGCGTCCTGAAAGCACCATTCACCGATCAGGGGGATGGTGCCATGCTGAGGTTGGAGGATTTAGGAGACCAGCGCTATGCCCACTTCAAGTACATGTTGAGACTCTGCTACCGGGTGCTGCGGCACTCCCAACAGGACTACCGCAAAAACCAGGCATGGCTTTCTACACACGTCTACTATTGAGTGTTCACTGAGTTGTCATCCGGCTCATTAATATGGTCGTTATCAACAGGAGGCAGGGCAGTCCGCTGACAGAGAGGTGGAGATTTAACTGGGAGTTTAGAAGTATAGATTCTTCCAGATTGACTTAGAAAATCTATGCGGGCAGAGCAACTGCTGTAATGATGCTTCCTATTAAAAAACCTAAGCAGTGGTCAATCAGTCTTTTCTTCATTATTCAACAGAAATAATTCATGACAAATCTCGTAATGAACGTGAGCTCACAGCACAGTTTCTCCTGCTTAAATGAAAAGATTGAATTTATGTTGAATACACTCGGGACTCAGTGCACTCATTGGTATTTCTGCTATACTGTGTTCGTCTGTCAGGCACAACAATAGACTGTATGAAGATGGACGAAGCAGCTCAACTTCCTCTTACAATATCCAGAAATGAAGCTAAAATATCCAAAGTAAACATTGGCCCTTTTTTGTGCATTTGGAGCCAGATTCTGAGCAATAAACACTCTCGACCAATCACAAGCTAATGTCAGCTGTCAATCCTGATGTTTCATCCCGTGTTATAGCATCAAGTCACTAATCAAAGCCAAAATGGATCAATGTGATAAGAACTACCCCAAATGTATTTGACTTGTGCTTTGTCTTCCATCAATTAACATGGAGGAGAAGGGATAAATACCGCAGCCAGCCACCAGGTGGTGATTGGCTTCACTTTGAGGAGCTGTCACCTCGTCCATTCTTCTTTACAGTCTATGGTTAAAACCTACAAGCAGTAGAACCAGTTGAACTTTAGCTTGACACTCGTGTATAAGATGAATCAGTTGTGATTGATGGGTCCAACCCTCAGCCCTGATGAAAGTAATGTGAACCTTACAAGCAGCTGTCAGTTGTAACTGTGGGAAACCTCTTGAATGTGAATTAAGGCCTAAAGATAACAAAGTAAACTTGTTGAACAAGTTCTCTCTTGATAATCTTCAAACAAACACAAAGCTTAGCACAGTGATTCAGCTAATTTAATCCTTCTGTGTTACTGGCTCTGACTATTCCTGCGTGATTTCACAACCCTCTACAAAAATGCAGTGTTTAAAACCATATGTTTCTTGTTCCTCGCAGGAATATATAGCCAAAAAGTTCTCAATCATGCAGTCTCAGATTGGGTATGAGATCCTGGCCGAGGACACGATCACTGCGCTGCTGCACAACAACCGCAAGCTGCTGGAAAAACACATCACAGCCAAAGAGATCGAGACGTTTGTCAACCTGCTGAGACGCAACCGAGAGCCCAGGTCAGACCCGCTCAACCGCCGGAGACCAGAAGAACCCAGGGGACAGTTTAATTACAGAAAACACAGAACAATCCCGACGCTGTGAAAGAAAATTAGAAGTCATAATTAATGTAGCGAGAGGTTAAATTTGATCACGTAACCCAACACAATATGTGCATCTTATCCACTCGTATTGGAATTAATAATTGTTATATAATAGGCTTACCCACTTTACATGTCAAAAACAATACCGTATATCCTGTGAAAGACAACTTACACCAACTGTTCTGCTCTGCTCTGCTCTTCCAGGTTCTTGGATTATCTCTCTGATCTGTGTGTGTCCAACAAGACGGCCATCCCCGTCACACAGGAGCTCATCTGTAAATTTATGCTCAACCCCGCCAATGCAGATATCCTCATCCAGACCAAGTGAGTCGGTTTATTTCAAAAACATCCGAGTCGCTCCTGTTGCATTTCCCTCGTTCATATAAAAAAACGTGTTCAATCTCCCCAGCATGTGCGATTGCTGTTTCCTCCGGCTCGATAGATATTTCCAGCAGCACCTCTGCTTCACAGTGTACTGGTGCAGCTTTGTCTCGTAACCGCTTTCTGTCCCACTCTTTCCCTCCTTCCTCATCACCCCCTCCCAGACTAATCTCTAACATAGACAACACCCTGGATCCCCCCCAGCTGCAGGACGAGGTGGAGGACGAGGAGGTCTGGCTCTACTGGATCGACAGCCACAAGGAGCCTCACGGCAAATCCATCCGCCACCTGGCCCAGGACGCTAAGGCCAACCACAAGATGGATGTCGACATCATCACCTACTACAGGTGCCGGTTGCGCTCTTATCTTTTAGTTGTGCCAATGTGCTGAGCCTTATTTCCTGCGGCAACACAAAAGTAGCTGAAACAAACATAGAGACACCAAATGTTTTATTCCATCTGCAAAATAAAAAAAAGGGTGTCTTCTCCTCCTCTGCAGATATCAGCTGAACCTGTTTGCTAAAATGTGTCTGGACCGTCAGTATCTAGCCATCAACCAGATCTCCTGTCAGCTCCCCGTGGATCTGATCCTACGCAGCATGTTCGACGACTGCTTGCCGTACAACCTCCGAGCTTCCTTCTGCCGCCTGATGCTGCACATGCACGTGGACCGGGACCCGCAAGAAGCTGTGGTGCCCGTACGCTACGCCCGCCTCTGGACCGAGATCCCTTCCACCATCACTGTCCACGAGTGAGAGAGCGTGTGAGATTAATTGAGCGCTTGTATGTTGTCTGATGCACAATTAGACAGATTGTGTTTGTTTTGTGCAGGTTTGAGTACGATTCCACGGACAGCTCCAGAGAGGAGATGAAGAGGAAGTTTGCTCCCACGATGGAGTTTGTGGAAGATTATCTCAAAGACGTGGTCTGCCAGAATTTTCCATTCGGAGATAAAGACAAGAATGAACTGACACTAGAGGTAAAATCAACTGTTGCATGTATTTCAAATGTTATTACTCCTACTGTCAACCACATTTTCTCGAATAGGCTCAAATTGAACTGGTCTCAATTCACATGTCTTTTCCAGGTGGTGAATCTGGCTCGGAACCTGGTTTACTTTGGCTTCTACAGCTTCAGTGAGCTGCTGCGTCTCACACGCACCCTGCTGGCCATCCTGGATATTGTCCAGCAGCCACTGGCCTTCACCAACAAGCTCAACAAGAGCCCAGAGGCTGGTCAGTGCATTATTACATTGTGTTGGTCAAATCAGATAATTTTTTTTATGTAGCCCTTTAAACATTCAATAGAAAGTGAAAGTTATCTTGTGTTTTGTTGTTTCCTTATTTAAGGGCTAAGATAATTGAACAGGGCAGAGAGAGCGTTCAGGTTTGAGATGCAGCAGATAAAAAGCTTAAGGTGATTTATAAAAGTATCTGGGAGAAAAAACATGGGGACCTGATGGAGAAGCTGAGGTATCAGTGGAACAAATATATAAAGATACTGAAATTGAGACATGTTGATATGAGGATGAAGATGATCTGTCTGCAGATCAGAGGATTGATCCGTTCATGGAAATGATTCACAATAAAAAAGCAACTGGATTGACAAAAGTTTATTTTGAAGTGTTTCAAAGTGGATAAAGACATTAATAACATCAAACTTTTGGTTCAGTTTAATGGACTGAAGAGAATAACACAATGTTCTCCAGGGCTATCAAATTTTCACAGGCTGCAGATTTAACTTGATGATGATCACACACACACACACACACACACACACACACACAGACACACACACACACACACACACACACACACACACACACACACACACACACACACACACACACACACACACACACACACACACACACACACACACACACACACACACACACACACACACACACACAGACACACACACACACACACAGACACACACACACACACACACACACACACACACACACACACACACACACACACACACACAAACAAAGCAAAAAATATGTAAAAATAAATGTTTCCTTCAGGCAACAATGTCCTTCGAACTATCCACGGCGTGGGAGAGTTGATGACTCAGATGGTGATGAGTCGCGGGGTGCCCCACAGCCTCGCCGACACCCCCCCCTCTCTGCGCTACAGCAAAGGGCACTTCCTGCCGGACAACGAGGACGTCATGGTGATGGACACCAAGCTAAAGATCATCGAGATCCTGCAAGTAAGCGCTGCTCTCTGGATGTAGGTGGTGCTATTTATAAATGTTCACCTTCCTGCATAAGTGATTGACTTTATTTTTTGTCCTTTTCTCTAATTGCTGTTTAGTTCATCCTGAGCGTGAGGTTAGATTACAGGATCACGTACCTGTTGTCCATCTACAAGAAAGAGTTTGGGGAGAAGTCCGTCATTGACAGCTCGGCCTCATTGGCTGAGATGCCTTACGTGATGCGTGAGAAAGAATTACTCTTACTGCGAATATCCTAAATCAGGCTTTTTCTGCCTACTGTACTGAACTGACCTGTTGTTAACTTTATTTTGTGTGTAGCGTCTGAGCCAGACATCGATGAGATTGCCACCAAAGCAGAGAGCATGTTTGCCGGAAGGTGGGTGAAGCTCAGGCTGACAGTTTTCTTTTTAATACACTATTCAACCCTCTCCAAAGAAACTTGAAAGCTGGATAAGTGCGATTTTATGATTCCAGCTCTGAGTTGGGAGCAGTGGAGCTTGACGATGAGGGCGGCAGGACTTTTCTGAGGGTTCTGATCCATCTCATCATGCAAGACTACCCCCCGCTGGTGTCCGGCTCGCTGCAGCTCATCTTCAAACACTTCAGCCAGAGATCCGAGGTGCTGCAGGCCTTCAAACAGGTGAGGACAGGGCAGGTTACACACAAGCACTCGATAGCTGGTGAGCAGAGAGTGTGCGACATCAGGCACTTCCTGTGTGAAATGACTTGTCTGTCATGGTTGATGTATTTTGATCATTTCTCCAAAGTGGTGCTCTGAGATTTCTTGGCAGAGATTTTGCTTTCAGGCGCATTCTTTCTTTTAACATCTCTCTATCTGGTTTATTTTTCACCCAGAGTGTGTTTGTGTGTGTCCGTGCGTTCTCCAGGTCCAGCTGCTGGTGTCAGCACAGGATGTAGAGAACTACAAGCAGATCAAGACAGACCTGGATCAGCTGCGTCTGACCGTGGAGAAGTCGGAGCTGTGGGTGGAGAAGAGCAGCGTCTACAGCAGCGAGGACCTGGTGGTGAGACAGGGCAACGAGGAGAACACCGAGGTGCGCCACCATCATGTTTATGGTATCCATCATCTAAAAGCAAAGTTCGGCCTTCCCGACTTCACAGTGACATAAGTTCAGAGAGAGAGTGATATGCCTGTGTTCAAGACCTCTCTGACTACCTACATACTGAATAGCAAACATTTTTACTGGATAGATTTGGAGATTTTTCAAAGTAAAGTCCAACGTTTTCACTGTGGAATAGATCATTTCAGGATACTTCAAAGTACTGTAAAAACACTTTGCTCAATAAGTTCAGAGAGAGACTGATATGCCTGTGTTCAGGAGCTCTCTGACTACCTACATACTGAATAGCAAACATTTTTACTGGATAGATTTGGAGATTCTATCCAATAAAGAGCTCCACAGGAAGTGGGTGTGGCCTAACATCCCACCAGTCACTCAGTTGCATGGTGAAAGAATGCTTTCTTTGTTGTTGTTAATCAGGGTTGGTGGAAACTGTTTTGTTATGTAGCATAGCACATGTATAATATATAACAGTAACGCTCTTCGGAACAGGACTGCTGCTAATCAATTTTTAAGAGTCAAGCCTGCAACTTGTTTAAATTCTCAAACATTATTCTTGTTTTAATTGTTTGAGGAAAGTTACGACTGCTGGGATTTCCCCCGCTACACTGTGAGAAATGCCCATTAATTAGACACAGGATACAGAGGCTGCTTTGTGCCGCAGATAAACTGTCAGGGGCTGAATGTTGCTAAAGGGTTGTGTTTTTGTTTGTCTTTGTGTTTTTGCCAGGAGGTTGTTCAGAGCCCAGTCCAGGACGGTGATAATAAACCTCAGATTGACTTTAACAAGGCAAACAACTATAACATTGTCAAAGAGGTGAGCTCCATGTCTGCAATTCCAAGTTTTTCTTGCCCGATGACTTTTTCTGCTCTTTTGTATTTCATATCAAATATTTCTCTCTGTCAACTCACCTGGTGGATCGTGCACCTCATGTACTGAGACTGAGTTCTTGAGTTCTCTGCAGCAGCCACAGGGTCGGTTCTGACCCGGCTCTTTGCTGCATGTCTTCCTCTCTCTCTCTCTCTCTCTCTCTCTCTCTCTCTCTCTCTCTCTCTCTCTCTCTCTCTCTCTCTCTCTCTCTCTCTCTCTCTCTCTCTCTCTCTCTCTCTCTCTCTCTCTCTCTCTCTCTCTCTCCCCCTCTTTCCCACTAATATTCTGTCCCATCAATAAATGCTATCGTGTCTGAAAATATCTTTACAACAGCATTAAAACTAATAATTAGAATGACCCATAATAGAGTGCATACTACATAAATTTGCACAAACTAATAAATATTGGTCCACTGAATGATACACTGGGAGACATAAAAAAAATTAACATATTCTCAGAGTTAGAGAAAGCAAAACATTTCCTGGATCTGCCGCCTAATCCAGATTTGCACCAGAATTGAATGAGCTCTTCCATGACGCATTTCACATCCTTCCACCAAGTTGAGAGGAAGTCTGTCTTGTAGTGTTTGTGTAATCCTGCTACCTGACAAATAAATCCAGACAAAAACATAACATTGGTGGAGGTAATAATATTTCTCCGTCTCATCTCCAGATCTTACTGCGGCTCAGTAAGCTGTGTTTTCTCGGTAAGAAGAGTCGTGTGCAGCAGCAGAGGCTGCTGAAGAACATGGGGGCTCACACTGTGGTGCTGGACCTGCTGCAGATCCCCTATGAGAAGGTGAATGGATGTGTCCTCCTGCTTGATGATGTCTTCCCGAGCCACTGTCTCACTAAACATCTTTGCTCCTGTTTGCTTTGTTCTGCTTTGGCACAGAGTGACGAGAAGATGAATGAGGTCATGACCCTGGCTCACACCTTCCTGCAGAACTTCTGCAGAGGAAATCCTCAGAATCAAGTTCTGCTACATAAACACTTCAACCTGTTCCTCACTCCGGGGGTATGTGGATATGCCCTTGAGGTTCTTCTTCTTTGTTGACATGTCCAGTGGCATCATTTTATAATAAGAACAAAGTTTCTTAAACTACTTTTTTTCTGTTCTACAAATGAGTCCATATTCTGTTTGCGTGAAACCGATCTCCTCTTAAGACTTAAACTTCTGCTGTTTCTTCACTAGCTGCTGGAAGCTGAGACGATGCGCCACATCTTCATGAGCAACTTCCAGCTGTGCAATGAAATCAGCGACCGAGTGGTTCATCACTTCGTCCACTGCATCGAAACGCACGGAAGACACGTGCAGTACCTCAGGTTCCTGCAGACCATTGTGAAAGCTGATGGGAAGTATGCGAAGAAATGTCAGGACAAAGTAATGACAGAGGTGGGAAGTTTTTAATTTTTTTGTAATCAACATTTAATCCCACCTTGCATGAATATTGGTTATTGTTTGGTGAAAATTAAAAATATCCAGTATCTTTTAGAATTGTTTGCACCTATTAAGTTTGATGTTTACTGTGATATGTATTTTTTTATTGCTGATTACCTTTGTGATATATCCCGTGAGTTGCATAACATGTACTGTTGGTATTTAAGTTGGCGACTGTAATAATCAGAAGTTTGAGGAAGAGGCTACTGCCTAAACATCACTACGGCAAATAACATACTTAAGTAGGTGCTTCTAGGTGTGCTGGTTTGCACATCTAGAAGGTACAAATGTTTTCTTAAATATGAATTATGGAAAATCCTACTGATGGGATCTTTGTGGGAAATTGTATCGGGAAGAGGATTTCTTATAATCACCTGAGCACATACATTTTAGGGTACACACTTTACAGTCATAAGTGTGTGTACTGCTAAGTTGCAGGAGGACTCTGTTGGATTGGATGACATTTACTCAAGATTTGTAAAAATTTGTGCTTAAAAATGTAAAAGTTGCTTTTTGCATAGGTTAGTCAAGCTGGTGAATGTGTTCTGGTGCTGTTGGTTGACCCTGCATGTGACTTCTCTATGCCTGTGTCCAGTTGGTGAACGGCGGCGAGGACGTGCTGGTGTTCTACAACGACCGCTCCTCCTTCTCCGTGCTGCTGCAGATGATGGGCTCGGAACGCGAGCGGGCGGATGAAGACGGAGCTCTGGCCTATCACAACATGCTGGTGGAGCTGCTGGCGGCCTGCACCGAGGGCAAGAACGTCTACACGGAGCTGAAGTGCAACTCTCTGTTGCCACTGGACGACATAGTGAAAGTGGTCACTGACCTCAACTGTATACCAGAGGTAGTAGCCTGAAATTAATAAAACAGCTTGATTTATATTGCTAAAATTAACAATATTGATATATAATTTTATTTAAATAAAACGTTTGCAGAATTTTAAAGTTTAAGGCATCACATTTTTTTTTTTTTACAGGTGAAAACGGCCTATGTGAACTTTGTGAATCACTGCTACGTGGACACAGAGGTGGAAATGAAGGAGATCTACACCTCCAGTCATATCTGGAAACTCTTCGACAACTTCCTGGTGGACATGTCCAGTGTAAGGCTCAATCAACCAGAGCACACACATCTGCCAGGGCCCAACAGTCACTTTAAATATAATAGAACTGCACCAAGCTTCACACACTCATTGATATCAGTCGTGTAAATATGCCTGATGAGTTTCATCATGATCCATAAGTGATTCCCTGGTTTATTTTGTTGATCCAGATCTGCACCAAAAGACCTAAACTTATATTCTAAATCTTTTTACAAACTGCATGTTCAGCAACAATAACAGTGACAGGATGTGAGAGTTTTCTGGTAAGGGAACTATCGTCAATATGTTTTTGCTTATTTTAAGGTTTGCAACACGACCACCGACCGTAACCATGCCGATCTGGGCCTGGAGAAGTATGTGACAGAGACAGTGATGGCCATTGTTAAGGGTTTCTTCAGTTCGCCTTTCTCCGTCAATCATTCCAACCTTCAGGTATTGTTTTCCACCCCTGACAAGCCGCTGAAATGTTCCCGCAGCAGGAGTCTCACTCATGCCACATCTAAATCCTTTTGTCAATTTTTTTGCCTCTGTACAGTAAAAAAGTATATGACAGCAGACGGCTGCGGTAACAGGACTCCCACCTGGGACCGTGTTGTTTTGTTCTTAGAGCAGCTGTGTGAGCTGTCAAATGCAGGAGTCTGACTAAACGTGTTCCCATTAAGCTCATATTTGTCTTTCTCTTCACTTGTGTCCTATAAAAAACACGATCCCCTCCTCTCTCCTGTTTTCATAGACAAACCAGTCTATCTTCATCAAGCTGCTCCAGTCGTCTTTCAGGCTTCACAACTGCAACTGGCTCAACTCGGCTCAGAAGCCCAATATAGAGAGCTGTATTAAAACTCTGGCGGATGTGGGTGAGTGCTGCTCCTCCAGCCAGAATCGTTGTGTACCACCATCCCTGTAGAGATTTCTGTCAATTCTCATGTTTATGTCCCAGCAGCTGTGGCCTTTGGATGCCTGAGCTATCACACTGACATTTACAGCTTCATGTTCCTCCGCAGCCAAAGCTCGTGCCATCGCCATCCCAGTGGACCTGGATAGTCAGGTCAACACTTTGTCCCTGAGGGTCCACACCAACATGGTGCAGCGAGCGGCCAAGGACTGGAGGAGCACTGCCCGCACGCGACCACGCAAGGAGATGCTGGGAGACCCCGACTACAAGAACATCATCGAGAAGCTGCAGGTGCACAGACAAGAAAAGAGTCGAATGAAAACACCAGACTCCACATGTACTTTTATGAGGGCTTTATGTTTTATACACAGCAGAGTCAATATTTCTAGGACAGCATTAGACTCAGTATTCGTGTGTGTGTGCGTTCAGGGGGTCGTGTCCTGTCTGGAGGAGCAGTTCAGCCCGAAGGTTCAGGCAGAGTTTTCCGTGCTGGTGGACGTTCTCCACAGTCCTGAGCTGCTGTTTCCAGAAGCCGCTCGGTTACGCTGTGAGAGCGGAGCCTTCATGTCCAAGTGAGTCTGCATTTTTTCTTCGCTAGTATTCAACATGTGTTTCTCTAGATATTGCCGTGGAAAAAAGCAACAGTTGATTTTTTTTGGGCGCAGGATGGAAGATCTAGTATTAACCTAAATCTTCACAAATGAATTACTAGCAATAACTATCATTTTATATTTATTCATTATGCTCAGAAACTTTGGAAGAGTAACAGTAAATCCAAGAAATAAATCATAAAGAGCTGTATTTATATAATAATAGGTTTAAATTATACAAAAGTAAATATGTAAAGAAAAACAGATTCAAATCTCTTCATATTGGACTATTCACACCGTGATATTAGACATAAACATTGTTTGATACACGATGGAACCACCAGGGGTGCTGTTACTCTGCTGCAGCTCTCTGACCTCCCTGGAGAGCAGGAGAGGAGAGTTCACCTGTGGTGACAAATGAAATATTGCTTTGTTTTGAACGTGCGAGCCAGTGACTGCATTAGCAGGACGCCATGATGAATGACCGAGCGCTTGTTGTCACTCTGCCAGGTTGATCAAACACACCAAGCAGCTCATGGACAAAGAGGAGAAGCTGTGCATCAAGATCCTGCAGACGCTCCGAGAGATGCTGGACAAGAAGGAGTGCTACCAGGAGGCTGTGAGTACCGGACCCTGCAGGGGGGGGGGACGTCACTCAAACGTGGTTTTAATAAAAATAATATAAACATTTTTTTTTTCAATGTTGTTTATTAGGTTTTTTTCAGGTAGTTAAGTACAAACAGACAAATACTAGGAGTAGGTAAGACATTATGCCAAAATAAATGGAAAAGAGAAAGAAAGAAAAAAGAGTCAATTGAAATGAAATAAAATAAAGGCATAAAAACAGAACAAAAAACAAACAAGTACAACTCAAGACAATGAAATGTATTGATGCATCACTAGTACACAAAATACATCAAAAAAAGAGGTGAGTGGCCTATTGTGAGTCTCATAGCTGCTCTCAATCTCCATCGAATTGAGCAAGATGGTCTAAGAATGGCTGCCAGATCTTGTAGAATTGTTTAAGATTGTTTGTCAAACCGTATCGGATTTTCTCCATACGTAATAGAGAAGTAGGTTCTGATAGCCACGTCTTGAAGAGTGGCACTGCTTCTGACTTCCACAGCCTTAGAACCAGTCTCTTTGCAATTAACATCCCATACATGATGGTGTGCTGTACTGGGATACTTTGAGGCAAGAGAATATGATACTTTCAAGAAGTCAAATCTCAGGATTCTATAATTGGGTGAAATCAATGCAAAGATGGCAGTGGATTCAGCCCCGACTCCGTGTGCCAGCGGTGCTGTGCTCCTATCAGCAGTGCAGTGTAGTCCTTGTTTTCTCCCAGGTCTGTCGGCCCAGAGCCCAGACTCCCCCTCATCAGTATGCTGTGGGCCTCTCTGTGTGTTGCATAAGGCAGGGAGGCACTTGAGGACACACTCGCACTGAGAGGGAGAATAGGAGGGAGGAAGTAAGGGAAGGAGGAGGAGGAGTAAAGGGGGGGGGGGGGAGGCAAACACTGAACAGGCAAATCAATACTGCAGCTAGTTGGGGGCGCGGGAGCCCGTCTTCTTGCTGCACCCCCTCTCAGCCAGAGAGACCAGGAGTGCCAAAAGACAATAGTTGGTAGAAGAGACTGATGCTGATGCTGGTTAGAAGTATATGTGTGCAAGGTGACAGCCAAAGTATTCAAAAAGTCTGTTATCTGGTTGTGAGGTGACACAGTCAAGACTTTAGTTCAGTGTCGGTAATGAAATCTAAGTGGGAGGGAAACAACTCCGGAGAATGGTTCTTTGTTTGGCGTCGCCCGGAGCTGCTTCTTCTTCTCCTGCTCACGAAAAGTTGGAAGTAAAGTGAGAAAACATGTGTCTCCTGAGCACGAGGGATTCCGTGCAGATAGGAATATTTTTGGGCTGTTTCTGTTGCATCACCTATTTAAATAGAACGTACAGTATATATATTGCTAAACTCTCTCTCCGTGGGTGTGATTGCATTCATAACACTGTCAGAACTACCTCTCTCTATATAGTAACATGGCCAGGCAGCCAGTGTCGCTTACAGCAGCTTGAGGAGTCAGAGTTTTGTTTTTCGCTATTTGTGTCCCTCAGCCAAGATGTTTATTATTTTTGTTTTCAAAAGGCAAATGATTCAACAGTTGTGTGGAAGAGGATCAGACGGATTCAAAGTGGAAAAAACATTCACTTTTTCAACAAAAAAAAATAGAAAAAAGCGTCTCGGCGCATTCGAGCAGCCAGACAGTGCGGTAACGATATGTGAAATGTCAGTTTGTGTAGGTGTGTGCGACTGTGATCGAGCATGTATTTGTAGCCTGCGCTTTGTCATATCCCTGTAGCCCTGAGCGTGGAGCTGCAGCATCACTGCACAGGAGAGAGAGAGAGAGGGAGTGAAGAAAGAGAGAGAGAGAGAGAGAGAGAGCGGGTGATGGAAATAATGAGAGAGGGAGAGGCAGACAGACAAAAACAGAAGGAGAGAGAGAGAGAGAGAGAGAGACAGAGTGACAGCACAGGCAGCAGAGGTTGGTGGCTCCCCTGGGGTGCAAGTGGTGGGTGGAGGAGTGTGAGAGAAAGAGATGGAGTGATGGAGGGAGGGAGGGAGGTAGTGAGTGAGGGAGGGAGCCATGTGAGGAGCCATGTGAGTGGAAGGGAAAAAAAGGAAAAGTGGGCAGCGGCTGCAGGGTGAGGGATTGGAGAGAAGCAGAGTCTGCTCAGTCCATGAGGAGACAGGGCAGGGGGTGCGCTTACGTAACAGCCTGCAGTGGCTGAGCCAGCGTCACGTGGATCATCACGTTCTCCCTCCCTCCCTCCCTCCCTCCCTCCCTCCCTCCCTCCATCCCTCCCTCCCTCCTTACTCTCACTGCTCTGTCCACTCGCTGCCTCTCTCTTCCTCTCCTTTGCCCCCTCCGTGCTTTGTCTCGGTCTATCGCATTCTGTCTGCCCGCCTGAATTATTTTTCTCTGCTCCACCCAAGCCCTGCTCTGTGTTTACTTTGGGTCACACTCAGGGTGCCGGTCGGGCAGTGAGGACAAAGTCTGCAGGAGACACTGTGTGTGTGTGTGTGTGGGGGTGTGTGCTGTCTCTTATTCCTGCACTTAACTGTCAGATAAGGGAAGCTTTGCAAATGCTCGTGCTCTCACTCGCCCTCAGGACCTCTTGGGGCGTCGTTTAATTTGGAAAGACAAAGAAAACAAGACTTGATGCATAATTATTTTGAGATAATATTTAAATGTATGAATTCAATTCCTCACATGCACTGACATTCACCTCTGGTTTTTCTGTGGTTAACCATGGTGGAAAAAAACAAACCCAGCTGTTTGTTTGTCCTTGTCTTCGGCTCAGACCAGGCACTAACATCTGTCTCAGGTGATGGGATCAGCTCTAAGTGCAGGTGTGAACGCAGCCAGGGCGTATTGAGGATGCATTTGAGATCCAATGAGTTTCTTTCAACTTTGTCAACGCAAAAGCTTCTTGGGCCACATGTGAAGGACCAGCTAATCAGCTGAAATCCTCTGACACGCTACAGTTTCACAGGGAACCCATAACTTCAGCGATTTAACCTAAACGTTGATTCAAATTTTTAGAGGATCATTTTCTTTTCAGTTTTTTCTTATTATTTCAAAAGAGTTTAAAAGAAAACAAAGTATTTTATCTGTGCCTTGGCAGTCGTGTACATTTTTATAGACCAGTAACGGAGAAGTGAGAGGGTGAGTTAACGAACTTGGAGCTGTCCAGTGGTGATCAGATTACCCAAGATGCATCCTAATGTCAAGTATGAACACGTTATTTCTCTACACTGACTCTGGAACTCAACCACAAGGCCAATCATTTCTACAGAGGACTGTAAAAACATACCAGTAAACTAATACATATATATTCTTTTTTTTTCTTCTTCAATTAAGTCAATTTCTGAAACAGCTGGGCGGTATAGATTTAGCCAACGTCAGCTAAACAGGGGTAAATATATTGTGTTAGGGATGACTCTCCTGCTGAAACATTTGACAGGAGCATTTAATTACAAAAGTAGGACCGTTTAGGACCGGCTCAAAATAAACCACTACCCACGCTAATTGTAATTCAGGAACATGTCAGAATTTTTTTTTTAAATGTTGTCCGTGTGCAAAGGGATAAGATTTATTCGGGCTTGTTTTTTAGTAGCATTACTTAACTGTTGGGATTTTTCTTTCTACGACACTTTGACAAAAAGAGAAATTATAAAACCTCTGTCCTCTGCAGATGACACCAGCGTGTAGTTCATAATGTATTTGTTGTTTTTATGAAGACCTGTATGTACAGTACGCATGTAATGTGCATGCAATCATGTAATTGCGTCGTCCTCTTTAGCCGGGACTCAAAAAGCCAGTTATGTAACACAAATCACTCACACTCTTTCTCTTCATTCCTCCCTCTCTTTCACACTCATCCCTGTCATTAACACACCATCTCTGCCCGTCTTCCCGCCCCTCTCTCTCCCTCCCCTGCCTGCCAAGTTTTGCACCACCTGCCCAAGGCAAAGCTGATTTACAGATTACCACCTAAGTGCATCACATGCATGTATACGGAAATCCTAACTTAGACACACACACACACAGTCACTCACTCACACATACACACACACACACACACACTCACTCCTGGACGTGCAGTGCCACGCTGGCTGTCCCTGTGTGAGCTCATCCTGTAGTGTCTTCCCTGATTATCGGTCTGTTGATGGGAGCAGTGGAACATGGCTTAGGTTCATCCACAGGGAGCAGGTCAGCGGCCAGGGAGCAATCTGAGCTCAGGGATGGTTTGACCTTTGGCCGGATCCAGGATGACGCAGCACCGTGGATCAAATTAGAAAGTTGGACTCGTGAGCAAAGAGAGTTAAAATGTGCAACCTGAACAGAGCGTGACGGCTGTGGTTCCAGGAAGTCAATTTCCCATGGAAGTTTTGAGAATAGTTTGAAGCTATGAACCAGGCCAACCAGCTATGAGATGAATTATGACTATAAAACTGATTCAAAGCAAAACACATATAAGAAAATTGACAAAAGTTGAAGGTACAAGACTGTGTACATAGGTTTTTAAGAATGTAAGAACCATGCATCCCATAAACCGTTGTGATTGATCCATTTCCTTCGACTTCTAGTGCCTCACTCCTTTAAACATTATTTTCGCGGTTGTGGTCAATATCTCCATGGTAACAGCAAGCTCCACCAACATTTGTTGCTTTTACACCTGGGGATTGTGGGTAATGTAGTCCTTATCCTTGACAATGCAAGTGATGTCATACAGACTCATGGCTTCAACAGGAGCAGATATCATTACACAATCCCGTAGCTTGTGCAAAGCCTACCATGGATGGTAACAATATTATGGCTAGTAATCAAAATCTCTATTCAGAAAATGTTGATCTCTATGCCTTTATTATCTAACACCAAAGAACAACAATAACAACAATCTCAGTAGAAAACTGTTAGTCGTCTATTTTTTTTTTACCACTGGAGGTTTTTTTTTCTCTCTCTCGGCCTTTCTTTTCTCGGTCCTCTAGTCAGGTGTCTGTTAGTTGAGTATTATGTTTTGGTTGCCATAGCAATGACGGATTAGCCCATGTTGTTTATCTCCCCGGTCTTGTCCTGACTGGGCACAGGATGTCTGTGTAGAAATGCCCTCAGACCACAGATGATTCTCAGACTTTTTAGCTCTGAGCTCTGAAGGAAAGAGATGCAATAGGGAAAAAAGAAACACTCTTACCAAAAGTTCCGAGCCGCTGTGAATGAGATGAATTGTCAGTGTGAAGATTGTTTCGACATGTAGCGTGCTACTTGAATCTGATTGCATGTGAGTTAGGTCCCTGGTGCTCAGGGAGGCACATGATAGTTTTCACCAGTTGCTGCTGGCTTTCAATTTTGCTCATGCAGAAGAGCTGCTGGACAAAATCCTAGAAATACCTTAAAACAAGAGACCAAAAGTAATTCAACAATTTGGGGAAGTTCACACTATTTGACCTTTGTTGACAGGTTAAGAGTTTGTAGTTTAGTGCTAAGTGTGTTTCCGTAGGTGTCATGACTGTAGGATTCGCCACACTGCAGAATCTGTAAATGTACTTTATATATAGATGCATATTTGGAGATATATTTGATTGATTGACAGAATTGCATCAGACACAAACAAACAAATCTGTAATTTGAAGAAGGCAAAAGACTGAAATCTTGTGGCAACATTCGGCGTAGTCCTGAGACCCTGACAGGAAGTCAAGCTTGTGTCAGCATGGCTACATTTTGACTAATCATGTTTTGGATATGTTTCACTCAAAAGCATAAATGTGAAGCTCACATGAGGTCACAAAAGGTCACCACAGTCATCAGGACGTACGATCTGGAAACCATGAAAGTCTGAATAACATTGTCCACCAGTCGTTCCAGTAAATTTTCCATTTGCCTGTGTGCACCTTTTAACAGGAATGAGTTGAATGATGCCTTGCTACAGTGTGAAATATTATATCCTCACGTTGCTCCATGTGAAACGCCCGTAGCTTTTCCACAATCCAGAGTGTTGTACGTCATGGCAATCCCACGAACAGGGTTTCCTGGGATGGAATCAAATTCCCAGCCTGAATTACCGTTTCAGTCCGTCCTTGTTGTCCGCCAACCAACTCTCAACATCACAGCCCACCCAACAAACACAATCAGTGCATAATAGCGTTAAGCACGCTTCCACAGTGACTCTGCCGGCTAACAGATGGCCTTTTGCTGAATGCTGCTTGACCCTGTTGGTCCTGTATTTCCCCGAATCCGTTTTACCAATTCGTTTCACATGTGGCCCTAATTTGTTTTGCCTATGTGCTCGCTCATCTTACGTGCTGAGGGTTTGCAGCTTGAAAGCGGTGTAAATGGCCGCACATGATGCGTACGTCAGCACGTGTGTCTCCTGCAGGATCTCATCAGATGCATGGCGCACGGCAGACACCTGACCGGTCCTGTGTGCTAAGCTGCAGAGCTGTGACCACGGGTCAGGAGATGTTTCTTCTCCCACAGAAGGGAAGAGAGGTGGGATGAAAAGGAGCAGAGAAGGAGCAGGGACAGTTCTGTCTGTGTTATCCTAACTTCATTTAAACAGGATCAGCAAAGGTACTGTTGTGTAGCTCGGCCAAACATCACAGTGCTTCAGCAATAATTCACTTAGTGATTAGCAACAGCAGCATGCCATGCTGACTCTTGCTCCTGTTTACTCAGATGCACGACTGTCAAGGCAAGAAGACACCACTTATATTGCTGAAATGTGTTTTTAGTGGCCAAAACCAAGCATAATAGCTTTATTAACTGAACGTTTGTTTTTTGGTTTCTATGTCTGTCTGTCTGTCAGAAGCATTGTGCAAATACTACTGGACAGATCACCACAGAACCTGGTGAAGGGATGCGGTATGGGTTAGAAAGAACATATTTTAACATTGTGAGATGGGTTTTTTTAAACATTTACAATAATTTATATTTACGAGTGTATGATTGGTGCAGATCCAAACAAAAATCTGGATCTAGTGATTTTAATGTGGTTTCACAAGGGGACTGTTGGACCTTTGTGGCGGTATGTACTCTACTGAGTTACAATCTACTGTTTTTGTTGGTTGGTTGGTTTGTTTGTCAGCAGGATTACGCATAAGCTACTGAACGGATTTCCATGAAACCGGGAGGAAAGATGGGACACCAGCCAAGAAAGAACCCATTTAATGTTGGCACAGATCCGGACGAAGGGTCGGCTTTGGGACTTTTTTTATTACTTTAATTACCTCACAGAATAATTCATGGGTCTTGATGAAAATATAAGGCATATTTAAGGGACTGATACTTGTGTCTGCAGTGTCTGCAACTTGTAGCGGATTGATTGAATCTTAGGAGACTGTTGGTCCTTGGCAGAGGTTTGGTTACTGAGTGCTTCCACTTTCTAATAATGTCTAAACAGTGTTTCAAACTGTCAGGAATGAGACTGAGAAACATAGTTTAGTTGGAAAAAAGAATTTCTCGGCCAAACAAAAGTGGAGTCTGTCTAAAAAAGATTTCACCTTTGGAAATTAAACTTCTGCAATGTTGCAAATGTCATGACCTCAGTGTCTGTTTTCACTCTGTCTCTTCATATTCCCACTGTGTTTGCACAGAAACCACAGACTAGTGTGACTGTTGGAAAAAAAACAACCCATTGAAACAGTTTTATATTACAGACGGCTCCTTTTCCCTCCAGTAACTCCTCAGAGTGTGAAACTGAATTCTTAGATAACATTGAAAACACACATTTCTACACTGTACATGATCAGATTGAGTTTCAAACCGAGTTTTAGTATCGAGTGGAAGTGATAGAAAATAATACTCGGAGGGTCAAGTTTCCGGATGAAACTCTGTGCTGAACAAAGTGTGTTGGCTGACGTTTCTGCATGGGATCTAAGTGTTGCTTCCTGAGGTCGTCAGATGTTGCTCGGGCCTCACATGGCCGGGGGGGGGAACTCTGCTTGTGCTGTGTCACATTGTTCTCCATCACGTTGTTTACAAAAGACACACACCCAGAGTCCTCTCATGTTTCTGTCATGGGAGAAAGTCACACAGAAGAAAGACTATTAGCCCCGCCAATTTGCATGTTGTTTGGGTAAGATTCCTCTCCGCTGCCGCTCTCGTCTATGATCGACCTTGTGTGACCTGAGCGGCTGGAGCCTCCTCCTGCCTTTTCCTGGCAGCGTCTGTCTTGTTTCTCAGCTGGTGCTGCCCTTCGCTGAGTGTTGCAGACCACCTAAAGAAGCTCAGGGCAGTCTGTGTCTTTGTCTTTCTCTCCGTGCAACTCTCCGGAGCCGGAGAGATCTGCAGACAGAGGAGGGAGGGAGGGAGGGAGGGAGGAAGGGAGGGAGGGAGGGAGGGAGGGTGAGTGAGGAAACCAGAGGTGGGGATCGGCAGCTCATCTCCAGCCTGGACACCAGAGCCGCAGTGTGGCGTGCCGGGGCACATTTTAAAAAACACCCCGAATGTCTGCTCCTCGCTAGGTTTTTGTTTTGTTCCTTTCCTCCTCCCCCTCCCCCTCCTCCTCCCCTTACTTCTATCAGATACTTCTCCTACCTCTATTTCTATCTCCCTTCCTTCTATCGTGGCTCTTACATCACCTGACTGGAGTTTTTCTCGTCAATGCAGCAGCAGGCAGATGAGTCAGGCTCGGTTGACTCTCCTCTACAGCCATGCTGCCTCCCCTCTCCTCCCCCCTGCTCCCCTGCTCCCCTCTCACTCTGCAGACAGACTGCATCACCCCCCGAAGGGACGTGGACACGAGCAGAAAAAAACTGTCACTACTTTACCCCCTGCCCCCCCACCGGGATGTGTCTTTCACCGGTGATTGAGAGTCATGCAAAAGACACGTCCTCTGTCAGAAGTTTAACATATGCAATCAGTTAAAGAGTACATGGGGATGCGCCGCCTCATAGAGAGTGGTGCTGAGATTGTATTTGCACTTGCACTGAGTTTGTGTGTGTGTCTGAGTTTGTGTGTGTGTGTGTGTGTTTGTCTGAGTTTGTGTGTGTGTTTGGGAGACAGCTCAGCCAGACAGTGCAGGCAGACAAGCGTCTCTGCTGACTGCAGATGAGATGGAGTGTTTACTGACACAGGGAGCATCAGCTGCACGTGCTCCTCTCCAGCTTTGCTCAGTTTGAGGCTCTTCAGCTGGACTTTGCCCGGGCGACCCCTCATGGCCAAGCACGCACCTAATTTGCTTGATCTGTCACTGTCAGATAATTAAAGGGTGCTGCTGTTTTGATTTTTTTGTAAAACACCTACCCTCAATTGATCTTTGATAATTCAGTCTCAGTGTCTAGGAGATGTTTTTCCTGCATTACAGTTTTATGACATTTGCATTTTGGAAGCAGCGATTTAAAACCACACGTTTAAAATGATCTGCACAAATGAGTCACAATGAGCTGAAGACAATCCCAATAAGACACCTGTAAGCACAGAATCGCCACCACCAGCATCAATCACAAAAAAACAACACTAAAGATGCACAAAATCGGACAAAATCTGATTGTTTTTATGATCAATAAAAAAAAAATCGGACCTTCTACTTTCTGATAAATTATCAAACTTATAAAAACGCCCGTCACTTGCAACGCGTCCTCAGATTGCCTTTTCTGTCTGAGCAGCCAAATATGTGGAGCAGCAACACTGAAGCTGGAGGAGAGTTTCATCACTATTTATTTTCATTTCTAATGCATTCAAATCCCTGGTGATGTACTTTTAGCTGATCCACTAATTGATTAATCAATTAATAATTTAGCACTAATTTGATGCCTACAGCTTAATATAAATATGGTAAATTGTAATATGTGTAATGGTGTTTGCACCATCATGCACACATAATGATCGGTTGATTCAGCTCCTCAGACAGTTTGAGTTTTGTCGAACTGATATATTTCTTTAGGGGGTATTTCAATTTTATCTTGTCCTCCACCTGTACGGCATTTTGGGGACAGACTGATTGTCCTACTTACACGTTTCCATGGAAACCACAGGTGGCTCCCTGCGGTCCATTCATCCTTCAGCTCCACCCTTCATTCAGTCTATTCATCCATCCTGCCCCTCCGTTGATCGCAAATGACGAGGCCGGTTTGAGTTGTCAGGTTGTCATAGAAACTGATGCTGACCACCTTCAGTGTCCGTACCTTCTTCTTCATATGTCCTCCTGTCGTCCTCCATCCCTTACTCCTGTTGTTCACTAACAAACAGGTGGTGACACATCACCAACCCGTCAGTCACTCTCGCATTGTAGGGAGATAATCTATTTAAAATCTAATCTCATGCTGAAGAAATGTTTTCAAGAGATGGAAATCACCTTCCCTATAAAGATGTTCTGTAAAAGCTTAGGAGGTTTGTGATTTAGTTTGCCCTGAATAACAAAGAACATCACCATATCTAAAAAAAATACCACATCCAGCTGCATTTCATCACTTTCCACTTCAGAGTTTGTGTCCATAAGCAATCACTGAAACCAATGTTGGTGAATGAAATTGTCATACACTGAAAATGATACGTTGTAATGAACAGAAAAGGCACACAATGGCCATAGTTTGTGCATTTTCAGGTTGTGCAATAATGAGACAACGTTTCTGGTCCAGAACTTTAATATCATGGTCAAATTTATCAACACAGGATCAAGAAAGCCTCAATATTTAAGATTTCAGGAAAGACCAGCACTAATAACAACAAACCAAATTAGAAGGGCTCATATCATTGCCATGGCCCAACAGTCCCAGTAAATTGCCCTAAAGCTAAATCAAATGTTTTTTTTCAAGATTTATGAATTATTTCCTGGGGGAAATCTGAAAAAAAATCCTTCCTGGATTTGTCCCTTTGTATGAATTCACTATGTTTCATGAAAATCAGTGCTGTAATTTAACTGAAAGCAATGAAACATATCTTTTTCTGTGGAGGCTAAAGCAACTGCTTTTTTTTTAGATGGTTTTGAAATATTTTTTTCAAATGAAAACCTCCCATAAAACCTTTGTTTGGATCTGCTCATTGGGCTAGAGTCATTGTCATGCTCCTCAATCAGATTCTTTGTTAATAAGTCATCATTTGGATCATGGAAGAAAAGCATCAAGGTGATTCTTCACTTCAGATGCAAGATGAAATCTGCTATTATAGAGATTACAGTGACGACACCTCACCCTCAACATAACTATTGTCATGTTTGTTAATGATTCCTTCACTTTGTCATTATCTTCATTGTTATGTCCCACAAAATTTTACTTTTTCAAATGTGCTAAAATGTGAATCTGTACTCTCTCAGACTGTGATGTGAATCCAACATTATATTTTCCGTCTCCACAGGGAAATGACTTAAGAAAGATTCTCCTCACACGATACTTTGGAAATCAAAAGCTCATCTCCAAGTCGGAGCTTGGGAGTGGAATCGGCTCATCTGGCGGCTTTGTCAAGCCGTCATCCGGAGGTACTGAGAACCCCAAATAAACCCGGTAGACACTGCACTGACTGCTCACAGCAGGAGAAACCACAGCAGCTGACATGACAGCACTCTGCCTCATGGAAGAAGTGCTGTTTGACAGTCCCTGGCAGACTTCAGGAATCGCCACATTCAAAGCGCCACATAAATATATACATTATTTCTGTCCAAACACTTTTATTATGATGGAAAAATATCAGTAATGTCTGCAGCTATGTCTCTTCAGAGCACAATTATGTTAAACGCTGATATTAAACCTCTGCAGGAGGCTCCCCCGTGCTGGACTCTGACAAACCAAGCAGCAACATGGTGGAGATCCAGTGTCTCCTGGACAACGTGGGGGCAACAGAGCTGGTGATTGACCTCATCGTCAACACTAAGAACGACCGGGTGTTTGAGGAGAGCATCCTGCTGGGTATCGCCCTTCTCCAGGGGGGAAACACGCAGACACAGGTGGGTGTGCAACAAGTCCTTCATTTCTCCCATTTACATAAATGTATATTAGATTTCTACTCACCACCACTCTGCTTCCCACCCAGAACTCCTTCTACACCCTACTGTACAAGCAGAAGAGCTCCGAGCGCTTCTTCAAGGTTTTCTACGATCGCATGCGTCTGGCCCAGCAAGAGATCCGAGCCACCGTGTCCGTCAACATGTTTGAGCTCAGCTGCAGAAAGTGGGACGACGACTCTGACAGCAGCGGCATCAGGTTAAGAAAAGGTGCAGGAATTCATTTTGTACGTGTTTTATATATGAAACTAGAAAATCTGTATCTCCTCCACCTGCCTGTAACATACGGCAAACCTCTGTGTCAACGTGAAGGTGAGAGCACGTCAGTGAGGTTGATTTAGAGTGAACCCGCTGGATAATAACGTCACAGGTACCAAGGGATGTGCATTGAAAAGTGAAAAGGCTGAGTCATTGAGGTCATGTCCAGAGCACAGCCGAGCATTTCCATAGAAACGGGCCACGGGGTTAGAAGAAAGCCACAGAACGCTGCTCAAATATAAACTTGGAAATCCCAGTGCTTCTACAGCATGTGTGGTCTCGCTCGGCTCGGCCTTGACTTTAAACAATAGTGTCGGATAAATCCCAAAAATTATTTATGAAAATCTTTGTTGCTCTGCCGACCTCTGTGCAGACTGTTGTTCCCGACTCCTGCAGTCACATGTCAGAGGCCATGTGACGGCCCACATCACAAGCCGATCAAAAGACCATTGTATCAAGATTGAATGCTTTCACACTACGGAACCCTGCTCAATACTCTCCAGGGGGTCTCTGGATTAAATTTTTTTGAACGTGTCGAATGTCATAGTGCAGGTGCATCGATATGCACGTTAACCCTCTGCCAAATCTGTACTGTCCAAGCATGAATGGAAAGGAAACTTACCTCTGTATTTCCTCCCGGATGCTGCAGGGAAAGAGTCGGGGCTTCACATGAGGGAGGACATGCGAGAGCAGCTGAAGGAGGCTTCCTCTCAAACCTTGAAGGTCTTCCGCCACTTCAGGAACACGGATCCCGACCTCGAGGGCCTCGGCAACACCAGCGAGGCAGTCGGGCCTGAGGAGGTTATCGAAGAAACTCAGATGAGCCCGGCCATCACCATCATGAATCCCATCCTACGTTACCTGCAGCTGCTCTGCGAGAACCACAATTTAGGCCTACAGGTACTACAAGCCCTCTGCGATTGAGAGTAAACAACCTTTCAGTCCAGCTACCGTTGAATTGACTTCTGACTGACTTTTGTTTCTGCTCTGAATCCAGAACTTTCTGCGTAACCAGAACAACAAGACCAACTACAATCTGGTGTGTGAGACTCTTCAGTTCTTGGACTGTATTTGCGGCAGCACCACAGGGGGTCTCGGGCTGCTGGGCCTTTATATAAATGAGAATAACGTGGGTCTGGTTCGCCAAACCCTGGAAACCATCACTGAGTACTGCCAGGGACCCTGCCACGAAAACCAGGTGAGTGGACAATAGGCTCGGTGTAGTGAATAGTCAAGAAGGTCATAGATTATGTATGATTTTGTTGTCTCTAACTGTTTTTCTATTCTATTTTCTAGACCTGTATAGCCAGGCATGAGTCCAATGGAATTGACATTATCATCGCACTGATTGTCAACTCCATCAATCCACTGGAGAAGCATCGCCTGGACCTGGTGCTGGAGCTCAAGGTAAAACGGCGGGTGTTGCTCTCAGAAAGGCCCGGACCGGGACACTGATTTACCCTTTGGTACTTCAAATATAATGTGATATTTAATAAATGTTAGGGTCTTATTCTTGTGTTGCACTGTCCTGTTTGTTGGTTGCACTGCAGAGGTTTTAATGTCACATTACAGCATTCAAACAGGGATTCTGCAAAAGACTTAATCTATTATTAGTGAAAAGGAATCGCTAGGACCTGAATCATTGATGATGTTGTGTGAGCTCATTAACGGAGCCTTTTTGATTTAGAACAATGCCTCCAAGCTCCTACTGGCTATCATGGAGAGCCGCCATGACAGTGAGAACGCAGAGAAGATCCTCTACAAGATGAGACCCAACGAGCTGGTGAGTGTGTCTGTCTCTACACAAGTATGTGAAATGCTTCACCCTAAGGAGCAGTGACTTTTCATAATTGCTGGGCCTCAGGTGGATGTGCTGAAGGAGGCGTACATTCAGGGTCTGGAGTGTGAGGAGAATGGGGACAGTGTCGGGGACCACATCAAGCCCAAAGACGTCGGACACAACATTTACATCCTGGCCCACCAGGTAATAAAAGAGCCTGAGATTTGTTTTTGTCTGTGACTGAGCCATTACTGCGTTTTCTCTCAGTCTGTCTAACCTTGTGCTCACCTCAGGGCCCTCTGCTGCAGGAGCTGGCTCGTGTGTGTGCGTGTGTGTGCGTGTGCGTGTGTGTTCACATGCAATTCCCTTTTAGAGTGTGTTGTCTGTGCTAAATGATGGAACACTGCTCTTCTGTGACTGAACCGCTCTGCCAGTTTTGCTTAAATTAGTTTTCGGCTTGCTACACCGGTAGACTGCCAGTGTTCACTGTGGTTTACCAGGGTACCAACAGTAAAGAAATGAGACTGGGGCCGCGCCACTGAAAGAGTGGTGGTGTTGTGAGTGTGTTGTGCGTCTCTGCCTCTCTCTACACTTGATGTAATTTGAAGAGGGCAGACAGAGTCTAGCGGGTTTTCACTTCTTCTTCAGGGTCGGTGTCAGACATGGTATTTTAGTCCAAATAGACGAGTTTCATAATGAAGAGGAAATGATTCTTTTTTTTCTACTGTTACACTGTTGATTCATTTTTGACCTCAGAGTATGGAAATGTGAAATTAACATGCACACGCAGGCATGTTAGGCGCAAGATTGTTGTGATTCATTTTAAGATTCAAAGACTCAAAATCAGATAAACATTATTTTTACTGTTAAAGTAGAGGCTGATCGATATAGACTTTTAAAGGCTCATAGCGATATTAGGGTTTAAAAGAAATTCTGATTCGATATAATGGCCTATATACATGACAAAATCATCCATCATTCTTAAGACCAAAGACCCTCATGACAAAGAAATATAATTGAGGCTTGATATAACAAAGAAAAAAAGACGAAAGCATAAATGTAGAAAAAATTTAAACATAGTTTATTCTGTAACTAAAAGTTAAAAAGGTTATTGGACAGTTAAAAAAACATAACTGCCAACAATATGTCAGTCTTCGCTCATATTGGATGATGTTATTGGCCAAATGATAAATAGATTGTGTGTGTAATATATATATATATATATATTTGGAGGCTTTCTGACCTTTAGTCAATTATGATCCTTATTTCTTGAAATAAGTCAGTGTGTGTTTTCTTCTTTGGCTTCTAGCTAGCCAGACACAACAAGATCCTGCAGCAGAGCCTGAGGCCAGGTTCTGTGCTGGGGCAGGTGTCGGTGGTGGACTCCGACAGTGAGGAGGACGACGCTCTTCATTACTACGCCAACCACACAGCTCAGATAGAGGTAAACATCATCGTCACTTTGTCCTTTTGTCATCTCAATCTGAAAAACCTGTAGCGTACGATCCCCGGTAGCCTGTAATGAGGATATGTTATAAATCCATTTCCCAGATTGTGCGTCATGACCGCAGCATGGAGCAGATCGTCTTCCCTGTCCCCAACATCTGCGAGTACCTGACCGAGGAGTCCAAGGTGCGCGTGTTTACCACCACAGAGCGAGACGACCAGGGCAGCAAGGTTAACGACTTCTTCGACCAGTTTGACAACCTCTACAATGAGATGACGTGGCAGAAGAAGATCCGCAGTAAGTTTTATCCCCCTGAATCCTGTGTATGGAAAATAATGATGGTGGCAGCAGAAGCCGGTTGCAGGATGGTAAATAATGATTATCATCCCGAGTGTGTTGCTAGTGTTATTTTCTGAATAAATTGAAGGGGCCTGCAGTAAGGTTGTGTTGTTTGTGTGTGTTGGGTCTGTGTCTCCGTTCTTGCTGTAACTTCCCTGTTTTGTTTGTGCAGAAAATAAGGTTCTGTTTTGGTTCTCACGGCAAATCTCTCTTTGGGGGAGCATCTCCTTCTACCTGGCCTGCCTCCTCAACATCGCTGTGGCCGTATTTTACCCATTTGGTGATGACGGAGATGAGGGTGAGAAAAGTCGTGATGCTGTGATGAGACTCTGTAAAGCTGTAGCTTCCTCTCAGGATTAGTGTCTTGGTGTCTGGAACTATCTGGGTATTATTGTTTTTGTCAAACTGATGAAGTTGAAAATTCAATAAATCAAGAGTTGACAACTAGTAGATGAAATTTAATTAAAAAAAAGGTATATTATTATTATTATTATTTATTTAATTATTTTGCTATTTTTGAGATACACCAGGATTAACTCAAATGTCGACCATTTTTATTAATCCTAAAAAGAAATTTCAGAAAAATTACTTTTCAAACGAATTGAAAAAATTCAAATAACAATGCACTGATTATTTTTATATTAATATTTGTATTGTATTTATTTAATGGCCCCACACATCCATGATTCACCCACAGATGTGTTTTCTCTTATATGTGTGATGAGACTTAAACCAAGTCATTGAAGTATGGGACTATGCTCTCTGTGGCAGTTTAAACCTTGAAACAGTATCTGTTACTTCATCCTACTTTCCCTCTTTAACTCTTTACGCAGCATTTATAGTACATTAAGTGTTGCACGTTTGTATATAGGTTAATTAAATGAACTATATTATATATATATATCAGAGGGTTTTAAACATCTTTCACACACGTGAGGAAAATTAGTTTTATTGTCTCACTCAAATGTGAACACATGTGGTTCTCCAGCCGTACTAAGTGCTTTCTGAGTAATGCAGTTGGCTGTGAACCACTGTTTGACATTTTCAAGTGTTGCCTCTGACTGTGCTGAATTAAAGTCTAAGCTCAGGTCTGAGAAACACCATGTTCACATTATCGATGTGCTGGTTCCGTGTTTTGATGATCCGCTCCTCTGTCCAGGCACCTTGTCCTCGTTTTGGAACATCTCACTGTGGGTGGCCCTGGGGGTGTTCACTGCATTACTGCCTGTCTTACCCAAGCCGGTTGGCATCCTGTTCTTCCTGGTCTCCCTGATTCTACGGGCCATCTACACAATGGGCCTCGGTCCTGCTCTGTTGTTGTTGGGTACTATCAATGTAAGTACAGGAAGATTTAAAGGAAAGAAAGGAACATATACGGTCTTGTGGAAGGATATTTAAATCGTTTTCTTCTTCTTTTTTATTCCTGTGGTTTATTTATTTCTCTTTCAGCTCTTCAATAAGGTCGTCTTTCTTGTAAGTTTTGTTGGTAACCAGGGGACGTTCACCCGAGGCTACAAAGCAGTGGTTATGGACATGCTCTTCATCTACCATTTGAGCTACGCCATGATCTGTGTCCTGGGCCTCTTCGTGCACGAGTTCTTCTACAGCTTTTTGGTGAGAAATCCCTCGCACATTTATCTTCCATAACATTGAGACTGATGGATCGGTGCAGCACGTCACAAACATTGCGTATACATAAGAGTTCTAAAATCAATTTGCCTATAATCCTCCACAGCTATTCGACCTGGTGATCCGGGAGGAGACGCTGCTCAATGTGATAAAAAGTGTGACGAGGAATGGTCGCTCCATTATTCTGACGGCTGTCCTGGCCATCTTCCTCGTCTACTTCTTCTCTATCATCGGCTTCCTGTTCCTCAAGGATGACTTCCGCATGGAGGTGGATCGCCTTCCTGCAACAGGTCGGGACTCCATCCACTATTAAAACACTCTGAATCGTTATTTAGCCACGCTGTGAACTGAGAAGGGACCAGACTTTCTGCCTTGTAAAGTTTCCATCAAAGGGGGCAAACAAGGCACTTTGGCTTCACTTATTTGGGAGCTGTCGTGTCAACCATAGTGATCTAAGACTCTAATATTCCTGGTTGTAGCTGCAGTGCTCTGGAATTAAGCCTTAAAACATTTAACCTGAAACATGTCCTAAACGTCAACTGTTTCACTGTCCTGTCAGTATCATCTATAAAAAAAGTTATCAATAGCTTAAGAGATTGTTTGTCCTATTGGTTAATGGAATATAAGATATTTAGATGTTAAATAGACCGTATCTCTACTTCCTTTCATTGTTGAGAGGCCAAAATATCCCGGATACAAAAGCTGCCACGAAAGGAACCAGGGTAGTGATGTCCCGCCGATACACACACTCAACCATACGAGTTGAGGAGTTGTCATGTCGTCTCCAGATGGGCTCCATTAAACGATTAATCAAGGATTCTTGGGTCAGAGTGAATCACTTGCTAAACTTATTTGTCCACCGTTGTCTACATTCTCTCAAAATCAATGATTCCATATGTACAATCTCTACACAACTTTTTTTAGCCATAACATTGTTTTTCTTGTTTTGGTTCTGGGGAGGCGGTTCCACTTCCTGTAGCACGATACGAGACTGTGGACGTATGTGTCACAAGTTTGGTCTCGGTTTCAGAATCGCTGCGCCTCCTCCACTGTATATATGTGTACATTCTCAGACACATGTATTGAAAGCACTGTGGAGAGCGAGGGTGCGCTAATGAGCTCCGGCACGGTGCTCCGGCGGTCAGGAAGACAACCTGCCAGCACATGTGCACCTGTTGCATAACCTGGTGGCCGTGCCATCCTGTGTTTTGCTGAACAGAGCTCAGCAGGCCCAGCAGAGCAGCGCTGGGTTATGTAACCAGCTCGCCTCGCGCCTGTCTGTCTGTTAGCTGGAGGCTGAGCTGAGACACAAGCCGGAGCTCCATCAAAGCAGAGGAGCACCCTGTCCAGGCTGCTGCCGCCTCAGGCCTGCGACCCCTGCGACCCCTACGCCCCGTCTCAGTCGGACTGTCTCCTCCGCTCTTCTTCTTCCTCTTCCTCTGCCTCTTGATTCCCTGCCCTGCCCTCTGTCCTCCCGCCCGTCAGCGAGCACGGACCTCTCGGTGACACTCTGGCCCGTGTGCACAGCTCTGCCCATCTGCGTGAGCTGATCTCATTCAAGCACGGCTCCTCTGCTGCTTTGCCGGTGTGCAAATGATTTGTTCAGGGGTTTTTTCAGCAACACTTCACCGCCCACCCAGCAGCTGCTGCCTCAGTTTACATAATGTCTGTCTATATTCTTCTGGCTGATTTTCCTGCCGCTGATGAGAATTAATCAGGGAGGAGTTTAAATGCTAGAGCACAATTTAATCATCTTCTTTCATCTGTAAATTCTCAGTGCTTTTACCATTAATCCACTCTACATAATTTTGCATTTTTTTCTCTGTATTTCTTTGTAGGAAAAAGGGATTTATTGAGTAACAGTGAAGTTCCTGAAACATGTATAAAAGATAGCTGCCCAGTCTCAACAGCCAAATCTGCTGCTGGTAAGTTTTAAGATTAAATTAAAAGCAAATTAGTATTTTATTCTATTTTATTTTACCGCTTACGAAAATCACTGTTAAGAGGACAGAAATGTCAACATATTGCAGTTTGTGACATTTCTGGCAGTAGTCAGTTCCTGAAAGGTTACGCACACACACTCACACACAGGCACGCACACTAAGACACACACACACACACACACACTGTTTCATACACACACTTGCACGTGGACACACACTGTGAAATGCATACACACGTCAAACAGTTTCATACACACGCTCAAATTGTCACTCACTGTCTCTCACACACACACACACACTGAGAGGTGTGCACACAAAGAAACTTGATGAGGCAGAGTGGGTGACTCACACTCCTGTTTGTTCTCTTGCGTCTCCATGGATCACCTGCACTATGGGGGCACGCACGTGATCTCATCCACATGCTTCGCTTCCTCTTGCTCCTAAGCTCTCACGCTGCACATGCCATGTTCTCTCCACAGCCCTTTTCATACGGACATTTCACATCTGACATGAATAATATATTGGAGTTCGTCATAGATTTTTAGCACCTTTTATCTTTTCTTTATTTTATTCTCACATTTAAAGAGAAAAAAACAGGTGGAGACATGTATTTTATCAGTAGTCGTTTACAGCTGTTTATCAGTTAGTAATAAAAGCTGGGTGATCATTGTTTAAAATGAGGTCCGACTGCATTTGAACCAATTAAAGAGGTTGATTTTCCTGAACTTGAGTCTTCTCAAAATCACCCATTCACTTAATTTAATTTAATTTAATTAAATTCAGCCTCATTCATATTACTAATATGGAAAATGTAATCACAATTTGTGATTATAAGAGTCATATAAATCAAGTCATTAAAGAAGGAGGACAGGGTAATGAAAAAGAGACTAAGACTTAATCTACGTGGACGATGTGTTCATTCGTGTGAGGAGGTTTTGCTTTTTCCCTTTTTCTGTTTGTTTGTCAGTAGGATTACACAAAATTCAAATAAACCAATTTTGGTCATGGGATGGTGCGTGAGCCAAGAAAATCCCAGTTAAATATCGGTGCAGATCTGGTAAAAGGGGTAGATTCAGGAATTTGGTCAATCCCTTTATTTAATATTGTGAGAACAGGCTTTTTCTGGACGTTTGCCAGTTGTTCAGGAAAAATTGTTAGACATATAAGTTTGGACAGTGTGGTGCAGATCCACATATCCAGGTCCGGTAGAGGTGGATTTATATTTTTTAAAATACGACCTTTTGCTGTATCACAAATTCAGATATTGAGGTGCCACCAACGTTGTGATGTATTTTCTGTTTCTTTCTTTCTTTCTTTCTTTATGTTAATGGCGTCTCTGTTCTTTGTCACCTGCCACTCACATGTTGTTCCGTGCATGTGTCTCGTTATAGGTGATGATGATGGGATAGAGCGGGTGTGCGACACGCTGCTCATGTGTATAATCACAGTGTTGAACCAGGGGCTGCGAAACGGAGGAGGTGTGGGAGACATTCTCAGGAGACCCTCCAAAGAGGTAAGCAGATTAAACCATATATTGAGTAAATAACATAATTGTGCTGTACCAACTTCTGCTTAAAATGACACATTTCCATATTTAACCTCTAACCTCACCATCCAGGAGCCTCTGTTTGCCGCCCGCGTCGTTTACGATCTTCTGTTCTTCTTCATCGTCATCATCATCGTCCTCAACCTCATCTTTGGTGTCATCATCGACACCTTTGCGGACCTGAGGAGTGAGAAACAAAGGAAGGAGGAGATCCTGAAAACCTCCTGTTTCATCTGTGGTGAGTTCAGTGGCGTGCTTCACCTCCGATCGTGTGCAAGTGGTGAAAACAGCATGTCAATAAAAAGGGCTGATGCTGTTCTTCAGGTTTGGAAAGAGACAAGTTCGACAACAAGACGGTGTCGTTTGAGGAGCACATCAAGTCTGAGCACAGCATGTGGCACTACCTTTACTTCCTGGTTCTGGTGAGGGTGAAGGATCCGACCGAGTACACCGGCCCTGAGAGCTACGTGGCTCAGATGATTGCGGTCAGTAGAAGTAACACACTCACAGACACACACACTATTGTTGCAATGCAGTTTCAATCGGCTTAAAAGTTGCCTCACACAGTCACCTTGAAATCAATGTTGCTACAGTGTTTTACTTTTGCCATGTGTATTAAAGTGTAACATTCTGAGAGTGTTGCACAGTTGTGTTACACAAGCACATAAACACACCCGAGCCTGAGGGATTGTGTTCATTATTCCATACGGAGCATATGGACACCCAAACACGTTCATTTCACAGCCTAATTCATATTTTGCCAGCGAGCTGCACCAGTGTGCATACAGATGTCTGAGTGTCGGAGTCTGAAAGTTGTGCAGCCCTCCTCGCCGAGCAGAAGTCCACAGTGTGCTAGAGGAGCGTGCGCCTCCACAGCAGACAGCGATCGAAAAATGAGACTGAGCCTCTAGGCCTGTGCCAAGCATCCCAATTTATTCTCCTTCCCCCTCACTGAGAGAGAGAGAGGGAGAGAGAGAGAGAGTGAGAGAGAGAGATGGCTCTCTGTGGCGAGGTAGTCGTCGCTATGCTGAGCTTCACTGGGCTCCTAACCTGCTGGGACACAGTGTGGCTAAATAGTAATTAAACCCAGTCCTGGTCCATTATCATCAATGCACCAACTTGCTGCTGTGACACACAGACGAGAAGTTGAAGGATGTTAGGCCAGTTAAAGGTGTTGCCATCAGGTTAATGGATTCATATGACACCCCCCCCCCGGAGCACAATGGCACATTTTGTGATTACCATTCAGCCGTGATGGGCATGAGAGCGGGCGCATTATAACCAACGATTTGCATAACAAACAAGTGACGGACATTGAGTTAATATGCATCAGCCGGTCTTCCTCCAGGTCACTTCTGTGATGCCAGGCCACAGTGTTACTGTGTGATGAGGTAATGATGAGTCAGGAATTTATACTTACACCTGCAGAGTAGAAACACAGGGAGGTAACGGACTCCAGCTGAGACAACCTGTTTCTTCCTGTGTTTTATATACAATTCTCCATTCTCATAAAAAAAGGCTCAACGGGGTTTAAGAACGACATAAAAGATCATAATTCCATTTGTAATATTACAAAGAACTTTATTTTCAGACCAATGTTTTTTGAGAGTTACTTTATCACATTTAATACAAACAACATTTACATAAGAAGCATATGCATGTATTTACTCTATATGTATACAGACAGTTTACATACTGTATGTAGAAGCCACTGGGTATTCAGGTTTAATATTTGGTGAAGTGGTTTTAGACCAATTAGATTCTAAGACAGTTTGTAGTCGTTTATTTTGATCAAATTTACATTCAACATTGAATCAAATAGTCTCTGACGTTTTCACACCTGAAGTCCAAGATTTATGTCTTTGTCACATTGTTAACATTTGATTCCTTTCACATTATAATTTAGGGAGCGCACTAAAGACCTTTGTTTCATATACGTGTGTCCTGACGTTGTCACCTTCATGTGCTGCGTCAGCATATATACTTGACACTGATTGATTTGTAGACTGGCGTGCGTCGGACATTGGCGTTTTGTTGTTATCTTCCTGATAGATGAAATCTCTATAACAGTTTGTTAGATATGGATTATAAAACAGATCTTCTAATAATGAATAATAAATTATAAAATGTGTTAGTTTTTTATTTTTCAGACATTTAGTATTTTTTAAAGTTTCTACCTCTACTAGCCTTTGCTTTGATTTTGAACTTTGATTTACAGTTACATGATATGCAGTAGAAACATACGATGCAATGACCAAACAATGGCATCCAGAAGGAATCATGTGTTGAATGACTTCGGCAAATTCTTAATCTCTAAATTGTAGAGTAGATGAGTTCATGATGTCTGCAGCAGCCCGGCTTCATTTGTCCTCAGACTCAGGATTGACTCGTGTTTAGTCAGGAAGTGTCAGTTTTCACTTTGTGGCTCCACTTGTTAAACTCCATCTTTATTCCAAACACTCACTGCACGACAGTACGACTCAGTGTGAAGCTCCTGGACCGAGGAAAACTCTGCCCTCCCCTCCCTGCGCCTGAAACTCGATGACCGAACACACACACACACACAGAGTCTCACACACACACACACACACTGACTCTTATAATGACTGCATCTGCTAGGATAGACTGATGCGGTGCCAAGCCAAAGAGTAGGATCACGTTACACTGAGTGTCTGTTCTGTTGCCGTGTTGTGCATGTGGATGTGAATCAGTGTGTGGGGTGATTGTGTGTAAAATTATGACAGCGACTACAGGCCCAGCAGGTACTGCAGCAGCCACAATGCTGTTACATAACCCATCTCAAGTGGCCTGCTAATAGCTCAGCCCTGCCTGGCACGTGCTCTCCTGTCCCTGTCTCTCTCTCTCTCTCTCTCTCTCTCTCACACACACACACACCACACACACACCCTCACTCACCCACCGTGAGTCACCGTCACATCACACTCTTCGTTTACAACACACATGTGACATGTTAACAGCAGCACTAACTAAATAATGGATAAATAAAAAGGAGCCTACACATGTGATGATGTCAATTGAAGTCAGAGGTCAAAGATTGTTTTGTTACGTAAAGTGGGCCTCTGATCAGGTGAATAACTTATCTGTGTGCGTGTGTGGGTGTGTGTGTGTGTTTGTGTGTGTGTGTGAGAGAGAGAGAGAGAGAGAGAGAGTCTTTGGTGAAACATCCCAGCTGTCTGGTGTCAGCAGCAAAACAGAAAACTACAGCGTTTTTTTACTGGGGTCAAAACACAATATTTCACAAAACACAAAGAGGTTTCAGATTATGGAAAGGGAGGGACGATATCTCTTGTTTGTGATTGGACAGAATCCAAGTCCCTGGTTGACAGTTCAATATCATTTCCTATTTCTGTGCCTTATTCCAAATTTAAGTGTTTGATGAATGGAGGAGGAGTTTGAAATTATCAGGGAATTTTTTACCGAATGACATTAAAATTATGTCATTCTCGACAATAAAATATCTCGTGGCTTAAAAACATTAGGACCTGGAGACTTGGCGGCTACACTTTAACGAGTGACCTCAGAGGAGTTTATCTTATCAGAGCTGCCTGGAGTGGAGGCCTGTACTACGAAGCCAGTTCAGCAGACCCAGGATATCTGCTCCTTATCTGGCTTCTCTGAATTTATCCTGGTTAATCTGAAGCTGGTTATCTACGGTCTCAGTTTACTCTTGGTTTTCCTATCCGGCTACGAACGTGTTCATGTGGAATTAATTACAAGCGCCGTCGTCTGAGCCATGAACAAATTACCAAATTTGACTCGCGAAGAAAGAAAGAAACGCTAATATCTACAGGTCATAGCGAAAAATGAAATGTTAGCAATATTATCACATAACTGAAATAGAAATGAAACACTAAAAACTAGAATAACACCAGCAAATACCTCCGCCAACGCCCGACTGTCCCCTTATGAAACCACATTTAAGTTCAATAGATCCCGATTTTTTGTTGGATCTGCACCAACTTTCACAAATCAATAATAATCTATATCCATTCATGATTCCATGGGAGTGTGAAATGTTGGGGAAAAAACGCCCAATCTCGCAAGTTAAGTTAGTTAGTAAGTTAGTTGTCTGGATCTGTGCCAAAATTGTGTGGGCTCTTTCTTGGCCCATTTCCCATCCTTCCTCCAAGTTCCATGGAAATCTGTTACGTAGTTTTTGTGTAATCCAGCTGACGTAATTCTTCCCTTTCACCAACCCACAGACAAACAGGGGTGGAAACATATCCTCCTTGGTGGAGGGAATAATATCCCACCTCTAAAGTCCGGTTGAGGATATATTGCAAAGACAACACAAGAATATTATTAAGTTTATTACTGAGTTGCGGAGGGTGGCAACATTCTTTATATTATATTATTATATTCAAATATTCATACTATAATGAATATGTGATGCAGATAAAAAAAAAACACAAACCCTGTTTAGTAGCACAGACCCCTGGACAGATGTTTGGATATAGACTCTAAAGTGTAAGGGATTGGCCAGTGAGCCATCCAAGTGTAGCTGAACTTCAACAAATGCCCAGAACGTCAGTTACCTGTAAACCAAACGACCAATCACATGAGGGTAGAATTTGGAGCCTCCCACCAGCCGATCCAATCCAGCAACAACGCACCTCGACACATTTAAATACTGATTAAACCCTGGATTGACTTGGATTCCGTCCCATCGCTAACAGGAAGCTGTGTCCCACCCGTTCCAGGATCTGAATTGTCGTGTTCTTTTGAAAGGTCGTGTTTACTGCGATGTTGAGTTTTGTGAATTGCTGTTGTGTTTGTACCCTCAGGGCCACCGTAATGCGCTCGTGAATGTCTGTGACTTCACGCTCACTGAGGTGTTTAAATGCATCAGTGAAGCATCACTAAAGCCTGACTCATCAAGTCAGTGCAGCACAGCACACACTGGACTACTGTACATTCTAATGAATAGCAACATGCGGACATGCTGCGATATTCAGCTTCTGTACAGCAACTGTTCAACGTAATGCCATTAACCAGGAGATGATGCTTCAACCAACATGAGTTAATGTATATTCAAACAGGACATTGTATTCCCCCTTAATAGCAGCTCTTAGGTTTCTTTATTTAATCTTTAAGGTTACTTAATCCATTATATACGAATGACTCTGTGGAATATAATATAGTGCCCAGTTCCAGGGATGCTGGCGCTTTATCTTTGAGCTCACAGAGACTTTGCTGTGTTTTTTCGAAATAGTTGTGAGAAAGGAAACGATTCTTTTTAACGGCCTCTTAGTGCCAGAGGCCCAAATTAACCAAAGAACTTGAGGGAAGCGCTCATAGAATGACTCGATTCATACTGTATAGCTCAGCAGTCATAATCAGTCTAACTGCTTCCCCTGTGGTCAACAAGTATTCTAGTCAATAGGAAAATTAGTCCAAATGTTGAAAACAAGTTCGAAGAACAAGTGCTTCTTTTTTTCCAGAGTATCTGCGTGTGTGCATGCGCATGTAGGCCATACATGGACTTGGCAAACTGGGGGGGGGGGCGGTATGATAAAGAGGAATGAAATATGTCATAATCCAGTTAAGAAATATGTGAAAGAAGAGTGACATGATTTTTGACCTTACAAAATACACAGGAAGTAATTTGGTCACATTCATAGGTTAACTAATTACTAATTAAAAATAAACTTGCTGGAAAAGTTTGGTTGGACGGAAGCCATCTTTGTGTGACGTGTACTTTGACTTTTTTGTTTGGTCCCATCCACTAACATTAAGGAGGCAGGATTTGTAACCTAACCTGCAGTCGGCCACCAGGTGGTGATCAAGACGCTTCAGCTTCACTTTTGGGAGAAGTCCGATCTTTTATATATATAGGCTGACGTATAGCTAAGCGAAAAGCTTAATTAGCGTTGTAAGTTAGAAAGTTAGCATGTTGGCGCTCCAGTGCTTTTCTATAAATATGATATAAATAATTGAACGGGCTGCATTTTTTTGCCAAAAATAGAATCCGTTTCAAATTCAAAATGTTCCAGCTTTGGACTGACTTCAGTTTTAGAATTAAAGCATGGATTTATCAATGCTAACCATTATGTCAAAATGATTTGCGTTCCTAGAATAGAAAGTAAAGGCATTTTCCTGACCGAGAAAATTATATTTGGGAATGCCATGATATTTCACAGCCATTAAAGTATGATAAACCCATCATTCAAAGAAAACAAGATCCCCCTACCCTCTTCTTTTGTCCTCGGCGTCTCACACTCAGATCAGTTTCTCTATCGCTCCATTCTATTTTTATATAAGAGTAGGTGGGCGACTACCTCACTCCTCCCGCTGGACCTAGCGTGGTGCCAGTCAAATCCCACTCTCTGCACCTTTTAAGTAATTTTTATCGGAAGAAATGGCAACGGAATATTACGTAAGATCAGCTGATGGCAGTCTGTGTCTGTGAAACCTTCTTTACTTTCAGATGCACAAGAACAAAGCACACAGCGCCCGGAAAGCTGCTTTCAGACAGGCACTGAACTCTAAAGAATCTCCGCACTTTCTCTGAATGCAAGGGCTTGTATGTGTGAGCGCAAATGTCCGAGTGAGAGTTTCAGGGGATTTTCTCTGTTTGGCCCCCCCGAGTATAAAGTCTGCAGAAATTCCGGAGGGGAGGTGAGGGGTATGTGTGAATGTCTGGAGGGGATGTGAGATCAAAGCACGGGATTCTCCAAAGTATTCACTGTGACCGAGTGGGGACGTTTCTAACACGTGCAGATGCAAAACGAAAGGTTTAAAACAAAGAAAATGTTTCAGGTTAAAGTGGAGCCATACAAATAAAAGACACTGACAACGATGTCAAGCGTACTTTTGGTGGCAAGAGCCAAATCCCTGTGTCCGTGTGCTGTAAACAAAAGGCATGATCTCCGCAGCAGAAGATATACGTATATATATTTCTGCCTCAGTCCTGCACCATCCCTCACATGAACGCCCCAGAGATTTCAAGCTGTGTTGTTGTGAACGTGCCTGAGAGCAAAATCTCCCACTGTGTTGTGCATGTGTGAAAGGAAACTGACAGAGACTCTGGACCCAATTCTGCGGACTTCCTGTCTAGGTCATGTCAGAAAACGGCTAATTTCCATGCAAATCTTTCATACTGTTGATTTATCTCAGCCTTTTCTCCCTTTTGCTTTTCTTACTGTTCCTCTCACATCTCTTCTCCACCCCCCCCAGGAGAAGAACCTGGAGTGGTTCCCCCGAATGAGAGCCATGTCCCTGGTGAGCAGCGAGGCCGACGGCGAGCAGAACGAGATGCGCTCGCTGCAGGACAAACTGGACGGCACGGTCACGCTGGTGACTCAGCTCTCAGGCCAGCTGGCCGAGCTCAAGGAACAGGTAGAGTGCCACTTCAGGCCCTTTGTCATGCTCCGGTGTGCGCACCATGGTAGCACTCGCTGCAAGAAGAAAAGCAAAATCCTCCTGTTTTAAAACGTATATAAATACAAAAGGTTTGGCTGTGTTCTTCCCAGTCCACGTGCTACCTGACCTTGACACTTCTTTCACCTAACCCCCCCCCAGAGCAAAGGGTCACATGGCAGGGGCTACGTCAGCGCTCTCCCATTTTGCAATCCCCCCCTGTGCCGAGCTCAGGAATCGAGATGGATTCTATCGGAGCCTTGATGCTCCTGAACGCAGCATGACGGGTCGACTATCATGTCAGCGATCAGCGCGACTCGGAGCCGCCACTGAGCCTCTGGCTGTTTGGATGACTAGCTCTGCTGCTGCAGTGTGACTGATCATTCTCATCACCTGCCTCCCCTGCATGTGATTCCAGTCACAGGCCTGTCCTTGTTCCTCTTTTGCCAGATGTGTGAAAACAACTCCCACCGGGGGAGGATCACACTCCAGTAAACAAAACAACAACCTCTGTCAACCTCAGCGGGCGGAACAGTCTCTTAACATCTCTATCCTGGCCCGCATCCCATGTGTAAACAGCCCCTCCCCCCCTCCCAAAATTTGTGTGCTGTTGAAGTGCCCTTGAGCAAGATGCAGTTTGGGTCAAATTCAGGTCATTTGTTTTTCTAATCCAGGTCTAATGCTAAGTGGTCTGTATTCATATAAAGCTTCTTTAGTCTTGATGACCACTCAAAGTGCTTTACAGTACAGATTTACATTCACCCGTTTACACAGAAACACATTCATACAGTGCATCTATGTGCAACACTTCTTAATGAGAAAGGGGCACCTTTGAGGTTAAGGTAATTTCCCAAAGCGAAATGGGGAAGACTGGGATCGAACCACCGGCCTTCTAGAGGACAGCTGCTCTCCCCCCGAGCCACAGCCGCCGCCAATATGGAGTCATGGGGTTTAGGTGGGATCTCTACAGGCCTGCAGTCACAAGGGGGGGGCCTGTAGCTCCGACAACAGTTCTGAATCTTTCTGACTGGGAGAATAGTTCTGCTCCAGCTCCTCCCATTACAATCCCACCTTTGTGTTTCTGTGTGGGTTTATGGGGTTCGGCACAGATCGCTCAGTATCCTTCGAATCTGTAAATGTTGGTGTGAGATCAGACGCTTCCTCCACACTTCCACACCGACAAACGTGCAGGTCGCAGCTCTGCAAGAAAACACGCCCACACACGACTGTGTCCTCCGGTGAAGTTTTCCGAGGAACATTTTAGTTTCCAGTCACAACACTGGCGCTGAATGGAGTGATTTGCATACCACTGTGGAAACAACATGTACCTCTTTTATAACAATTTCAGTCAGATGAAAATTAGAATTAAAACAAAGCTTTCACAATAATCGTTTGTATTGTTTGAAACGACAAGAGATTCAGAGTGTGATTTAACTTGCACTCCACATTCAAATAGATGAATGTTCCCCGTCTTGAATTTTATAATTATGTATGAACGCAGTGGGAATATTGTGTTTTGCATGATAAAGTGTCTGCTAGAGCAGCAGTTGCAAATACACAGGTTAGTGTTTCATGTGTAATGCGACATGCAAAAAACAACTTTGATGTTTATTCCCTCTTCATCCTCCGCAGATGACCGAGCAGAGGAAGAACAAGCAGAGGATGGGATTCCTGGGTCCTCAGCCCAACCATCACGTCCCTGCACACTGACGGACTCCAGGTTCACACAGGACACAGACACTCGCCTCTCGGGTGCAGGCCTGCAACAGGAATGCACTCACACAAACTCCAGCTTAACAATACACAGATGTCAACCTACAATTACTGATGGCAGCAAGATTTCACACTCGGTGCCTTTTCTGTGACACAACACGGCCTTATCGGATACGGACTGTGCCATTACGTGCCTGGAGGGGAACCCTTCACAGGATCTCGTGGGCTGAGGAAGTCGTCCCTGGGAGAGATTGGCCAGGCACGGCACACATCTGCCAGTGTCGTGTTAGTGCGCCACTCAGAGACGGAGGGGGGTGTTAAGGTGACTGGTTAAGTGCTGTCAGGTCTGTGGACGGACATGTCTCGGCCTCCGCTCCTCACCTGCCTCAGCCCGGGCCAACCTGTCGCCCAGAGGTCAGGGATTGGCTGAGATAAGAGAGGCCGAGGGTTTTGTGCGTCTCTGATTGGCCTCCAGGGGGACAAGTGTGAGTACTAACTATCGACTATTCACAACTTTACCTTTTTTAGATGGTATTTATAAGAAGATGTGCTGTTAATAAACTGGAGTATTATTTTTGCATTTTGGATAATAAAAAAAAAAAGGATTCATGCTGCCTTACTCATTTTCTAATCAGTAAACTGCAATTACTGAATGTGCACTAAAAAAAAGGGTAAACAGTCGAGCGTGTAACTGAACTGGAAGCGTAGTTTGGGGTATTATTTGTGTGTTTGTGTTGTTTTTTAAAATGCCTTCGCTGCACCATTTCAGTCGCCTTTTTTTTTTTACAGATTTCTATTAAACTAAATGTGAATAAAAATAATGACTTGCTCATAACTTACTTGAAATTTCTTTTAAAATCTAAATCTTATATTGGTACATGATGTGGTGCTGACTGATGATGGTGAGCTTACAGTTCTTTGTTGCAAAATGGACTTCCTCATGTTTATTAAGCTGTCGGCCAATACTGAAATCCTCACTGTGTCTGCTCAGATCATCTCCTACTGTTTCTTAACGTTTTCTTTTTTTCCTGTAATTAATCTTTATCAGTCCCTGTCGGACTGCAGATGATTGTTAAGTCAGAATTTTTAAAAACTTGCACATGCGAATGGCAGATAGTTGCACTTGATGGTAACTGTCCTGTGACACTTCCTGTTGAAATAAACTGTATAGACATATTTTATGTGGTTGTAATAAATTTGTAACAAGACTCATAGCTTTGCTGTCAAGCTGTTTCCTTCATTGAGCCCCCCCCCCCCTATCCCCACACACATACAGTCACCCTGACCCACTCTGCAACCACCCACACAGTGTTTACTCACGCATGTACTTGTCCATGCAGGGAGCACAGGACCTTGATAAAGACTTTATTCAGACAGGATCCCATTTCAGCTCAAGCTTCTATTTGTTAATTGTCATCACAAATTGTAATTTTACTGCAGCTAATAAACATCTGATATGATGCATGGAGATAAGAGCAGACTCTTGAATTCGATCTTTGTTCTCAGGCCAGTCCACTTTAGAAGCTGATTCTCAATTCTAACACTCTTCTGAATAGACTAAGCTATTCAAATGCAGAAATATGGGATTAAGAATGTAAACTGTGTTCTTCAACCAGGGCTACTTGAAACTTCAGAGAGGCTCAATTAATTTGGCAAAATAAAACTATTCACACATTGAGGGTGTGTGAAAAGTGAGTCTGAACAGTGGCTTAGAGTCATGGATATATGATAGAAATGGCTTAAAGTAATATAACGCCAAGTGGCAGTGGTGAGAATCCAAACAGACCTTAATATGGACATTTCAATTGTACAAAGACTATTGTGTAACGATATAAATTCATGTAATGAATACTGCAGATGCAAGCATAACCTCTTTAGTGAAGATGGTGATGATGTTTTGTGTCACAGAAAGAGTTCATCTGACAGATGTTAATGGGTTATATGTCAGCATGTTACCAGTATTTTGAGTGTAATTTAGTATTTGTGGATATGTCAAAGCTATGACTGGATGTCTGCTGGTGTGTTTGTGCTTGTGTAGCATATTTCAGCCGACACACAGTCATCACAGCAAGGCCTCGACCGGGCCTCTCTCCCGTTCTGTCATTTACCCTCCACAGAGACGCCCGTCCTTCTTGGCTGCAGCTCACTGTTTACGCTGGCAGGCCTGCATTTGCTCCTGCTGCCTGTGACAGCCATTAAAATTAGCTCATGCAGCGCCATAATGGTGAGCAGCTGTCACTGCATAGACAAGAAGGGTAAAGTGCATCACAACTGGAATGTGCTGGACTCACAGAGGCGAGGGAGGGGAGAGGATAATACCAGGGCCGTCGTGTGATAGCCAACAAACATGCAAACACGCTCTGCCTCCCGAGCAGCCTCTCCTTCAGCTGCCATCTGTATTCGGATCACGCAGAACCTTCGACATTAAACTTCGGTGTCCCCTTAGCCAAAAAACTTGTCAAATGACTTCGGGGAAATCAGCTTAGGGGTAAAATGCTCCGCTTCATTTCATCCTCTCAGCTCACACCGAAGCAGCCGTGTACACGTGAGCAGTGTATTATTTACTTTTGGAGCACAACCTTAGACACATCAGGATCACATCTCCTTTTGAATCTCTTTGCGAGCCACAGCCGAGGGGGGTCACGTGCTCGGGCCTGTGTGTGTGTTCAGTGGTGAGAGCGAGAAAAACACCCAGCGAAGGTCAGTAAATACAAGGAAACATCCAAAACAGCAGTGAGGCTGGAGGCAGGTTGAGTGACTTGTATTGACTGTATTTCTCTGAATGGAACGCAGCAGAACTACATCTCACAGGAAGCTTAGAAATTAAAGCTCAACCATATGATTAACTGGCAATAACTTTATGCACAGACAAGTGAATGTGACGTTGTTAGCTCTTTAATCAAAACACAGGACGGGACTTCACTCTGTCGTTTCTAAAGTTGAAGTGAAAGTTGTGTCTCGACAAGAGTCACATATCTTTTTATTTTCTGCTATGACAGACGGACGGACCACACAGAGAGGAGGAGGTGGGAAGGTCCCTTCCTCGCTGTCATTTTTATAAATAAATATGCCCCCGTGATGACTGGCATGTGACTTCCTGTGTCTGATTGTGAGATTTCAGGCTTTTTTTGAAGTCACATTATATGCGTCAACATCATAAAACTAAAGAACAAGGAAAAATACTGCAAACCCCCACCCTGATCACACACTGTGCACACTGCAGTATGCTCAGAATCGACTTATAGAATGTGCGAAATGTGTCATTACAAAGACATGAGAGTTCACTACCATGATTAAACAGCAGCTATTTTAATATCTGGTGTTATAAGAGAAAGTGGTGACGATGTTCCATCAAAGCATGATCCCTGAGGAAACCAACGTGAGCAGGTACAGGTAGAAACAGGTCCTTAAATTCAATGATGCAGCACCAAATTTCACACACTCATAGACACCAGTTTCCTCAATATACCAGATTGTTATTGTGAAGATAGATTTAAAATTTCCTGGGAAAACCTCAAAATTACTCAGGAAAGGGTTTGGATTTTGTCTTAATTTGGAAAACTGATAAACTTCTGATACAATTCGTGTTTTCCCTTCACTTTCAATAGTGTGCTGGCCTCATGTTTAGGGAAACTGGCTGAGACTTGAGGATGCATAGTGTGAGACAGATTCTTTTTCCTGCTCTCAGTTTTCAGTCTTCACTACAAAGCAAATCCCTTTTCCATTTTTCTTTTGTCCGTTAGCTGCATATTTGTGGTAACGAAACAGAAAAATGCGGAAACTTAATTTAGCTGAATCAAAGATTTGTATTTGTAACCACAAAACGTTTGACAGCTTGAAATGCACATACTGGATTCTTTATTCCCAGACAATACGCTCTTTTCTGGCTTCTCCGAGAAATAAAACAGCCAGTCAAACTTTTTTTCATCACTGACAAATTAGAAATTCAAAACTGCACAGGAATTACACTCCTCTGAATCTGCACATTAAAGTGACTCACATCGAGGCCTCTAATCCCTAAACTTCTGTGCTTGTTTCATTCTTTTTGTGCTTGTACCAAGATGTGAAAATGCTGTAAACACACAGAGAAGATAGTTGGGTCCAGCGTCCAGTCTGAGTCCCCCCTTTCCTCCCCCCAGCCCTCCCCTCCCCCCTCCTCCCTTTGTGGCTTCAATCTTTTGACTCCTACAGGCTGTTTTGAGTCACTGCTGGCTCCCGGCCTGGCATCCGCCTTCACGAGCCACAGCCCGGCTCAGTCCGGATCCAGTGTCACGGAGCAGAGAGTCTGTCAGGATCACTTCTCACTGTGTCTAACTAAGCTGTCTGTGTTTGTAGCTATGTGAGCACGATAGCAAACTTAATAAAAATGTTTATTTGTGGAATTAATCCACATAATTGCTCTTTTTGTGATACACAACATGGAAGTGAGTCGCAATACAGAGTTTAAACTTCAGTGTAGTAAAGCAATAAACTAATAAAGCTTGAGGCTGCATCCTTGTGTGTTTGCAAACCACAATTTGTTGTTTCAATCATTGAAGCAGCTAATTCTGATCATTAAAACAATGTAACTCAAACCAAAGGACATTTTTGGATGTATATTTTGAGAGTGAAGTGCAAAGCAAATACATGTGTTGTCTCGTTCTGTAATTATATACATAGGTCATATGTCCCAAGATCAACATCAACATAATTAGAAACATTGGGAAGAATTCATAATTGGTTCTTAAACACAAATAATCACTTTAACTTTTCCCAAGTAGATTAGATGTTTTTCTTCTTTTCATCTATACAAGTTTTATAACATCAGCAGCTGGAAGTGAAAAATCTTACTTATACAAAATCTGTGCAAAAAGCCATTCAAGGTTGATATAAACTTATCAAAGTAAACACACACACCAGAAGCCGATTCCCTCCATCCTGAACCGGCTGATTAGACTCATCCCATCAACCCTGCCCTCATCACATTAAACCCTCTGCCAGTGCTGAGTGGAGGGAGCGGCGATCTGAAGGCCGGCGAAGAACACCTGGTACCGGTCCTTCCACATGATGAAGGCCCCAACGGCACAGACCAGCGCTTGGGCCACGTTCAGCAGGATCTGGATCAGGAAGTAGAGCGTGAGCGTCCCGCTGATCACCTCACAGTCGCCGGCGGCCTCGTAGACGAAGCTGCGGGCTATTGGGTCGTCTCGGTCCAGGGAGCACACGCAGTCCCCTCCCACCTGCTCGCAGCTGAGGCTACTGGTCAGTGAGTAGTGGTGTCCAGCGAACGCTATAACCAGCACGGAAATCACCAGGCCGATGACACACAGGATTAAGTAGAGGAGCTGAGGAGGGAGAGAATGAGGTCGTGCATTTAACCTTGAAAGCTTAAAAAAAACTCCTTTTTATTCTAGAAACCTGACTCCTGCCCCAGTCTGTTGTCTCGTGATTAACCCAGAGAGCCAAAACTGAGGCTTAGAAACCGACATGCACGGCTCAGTGCCTATGGTGAGTTCATTTCAAAGAGATTACCCACAATACCACAGGGCAAGGTCTGACCATCGGAGCAGGAGCCCAACTTTTAGCACGCAGCAGACACAGCACAAGTGAGACAAAGACAGCCCTGCAGCTCCAGCGGCTTCCCACCTCGGTGCACATCCTGCGTGAGTGTGTGTAGCATCAGAGTGGGTCTAAAAATACAGCTGCAAAATGTGATGGAGGCTTTGTGTTGTTTATGCAATTGCACAATCTCAATAACACTAAACCTTCATCTTAATCCACGACTTACATAACGGCGGCGCTCATTCGCCGGTGTATTTTGTTCTCTGTTTTGCTTATGGAATTATGCAAGTGATGAGCCGTACACGCTTTGAAACGGAATTTATGTTCATTTGGGAGCAGCTGTGAGAGCTGGGGTATAATTGGTTACAGGGAGACGTATGTAAAGCGAGCGCCTCAACAAGTGCTGTAAAGCATAATGGGATTCACTAAATGGAAATGAAACAGCAAAGCGGGAAGAAAGCAAAAGGCATCAACATTCATATAGTGACGCTGCAGCACTTTTTCAGTGAGCACTTAGATACTCACAGGGCTCCCGTTTGACAAACTGAGTGTCTTGACACAATGGAGGGCAGGCTGATCGGGGATACCGGAGAGCCAGGATCCTTATCTGCCACAACAGTAACCCTTAACTTCAGGAATATCTCCACTTACAGCACATTTGCTACTCACTCCACTTGTATCTCCCCTCTTGAAAACAGTGAGCCAAGGGCAATTGAAGTAAATGGTCCGACTGTAAAGCCATACAATCTTAAAGCCCTGGTTTCATTCAGCTCTTTGAGTCAAGCACAAAAATACAGTAAAACTCAATTGTTTTAAAACACGTGATGGACTGACTGCAGCTACTCTGGTATAAACATTTATAAGACTTAGATGCTGATACAACAATGTCAGTGAAAACATATAAGACCAAAAACATTAAAGGTAAACTTTAGTCGACAAAACTCAATAACAGCACAAGATTTAGTTGAACAAAAACTGCTCCAGGAAAAACTAAATATTAATGGTTGAATGTAAGAATAAGTAATAGAATAGAATAGTATAGAATCACTAGAACAACAGAATTATATGTTCTATTTCTGAAAATCTCTCTCTCTCTCTCTCTCTCTCTCTCTCTCTCTCTCTATATATATATATATATATATATATATAAATATATATACGATATTTCATATCAGTTACAGGGAAAGAAAGTGTTGTATATATGTTATTACATAGTATATTTATTTATTAATATTTTCAAACAACCGTAATTTCAAACATACCTTATTTGAGGATGTACATTAAAATATAATGTTTGTGATTCAGAGAGTTGTCTTTTTACCATTTTCTCTCTGCTAAGACCGTTCAGTAAATCTTTCCAGACAATGCTTCTGAGTTGTTTTGAAACAGTCTGTGTACATATTTGAACCCGGTATGCACACAAGAGCCACACAGGAGGAGAGAAACCGGAGGATGCTGCTTCCAGCGACCTTCTTCTCAGCGGCAAACAATAGTGGACTGATTTTAATTGCCTTGAAATTCCAACTGCATATATTGTATAGCTAATTAAGCCGTACAATCCGGTCGCATTAATCAATGCACTAATCCACTCATAGGAATCCCTGCAGAGCTCTGTTAAACAGGAATGCAGTTGAATGCCTCCGTCTCTCTCTCTCTATCTCTCTCTCTCTCTCTCTCCTCTCTCTCTCTCTCTCTCTCTCTCTCTCTCTCTCTCTCTCTCTCTCTCTCTCTCTCTCTCTCTCTCTCTCTCTCTCTGTCTCCACGCCTCAGACAGTGGCAGTTCTCAGAGAACAGAGATCTAACAACAACAGCGTTACTGAGTAAAACATTGTTTCTGCGAAGGTCACAGAGGAAAATGGAAAAATACACTGATCCGGTTACAAAGAGTCCTGTTGTGCATCCTCAAGGAACCTGGTCTGACTGCATACGTGACACTGGATCACATATCCCACCTACTTTCATTTGTTTGCAGAGGGTGTTGAGAGGATGTGCGCAGAATCACCTTGACAATGAACTGAAGAGACGTCCTCTCGTCGGGGACGTAGGTGACACAGTAGAGGATGAAGCCCGCGATGGAAACGAAAAAGAGCTGCAACAACAACAGCAGACAACATTCAGCATAGTTCGGTTGGATTCACTCTTAGTGGAACAGTTCTAAGTCATTTTGTGGCCTCTCACTATCCCAAGGAATGTGATCCAATCATTCATTTATGACTATTTATATATTCTGCATCGTGTTGCTGTAGATGTGATATACAGGTTTGCATTCTTGCTATAGAAACAGGATTTTTGTTGTAGAAAACCTCTCGCGGCTTTTTCCTCTTAATATTGCATGATTCAGCAGTAAGCTGTCATCTGATTACATTGCTCTCTCTCTCTCTCTCTCTCTCTCTCTCTCTCTCTCTCTCTCTCTCTCTCTCTCTCAGACACACTCACACTCTGTCTCTTCAGTGCAATTGGAGTCTTGTGACTAGCGTTCAGCATCTTATTTAAATGTTTTTCCCAGGTTTGTAAGTATTCAGGGTTCTCTGGAAAGTTCCTGATGACCTCAGTGTTTTTCACTGGGCTGGATCTCGTGAGCAGCGGACTCGGGATGTTAGTGTCCAGGGATGTTTTTCGACAGAGGAAATTGCCTCTGTGATGGGCGAAGAGCCACACACAGGAACACCACGTTTTTTTTTCTTCTTCTTTTTTTAACTCTGGAATGTGATCTTAAATCTAATTCTGCATTATGATGTTTTACATGTTTCATGATTCAAAATAAGACTGGAGGTCACTTGTTGTTTGTCAGAGACAGTTGATCTTTGTTCACTTTTAGTCAACGGAAAGATTTGCCTCTACAGCTGCGACCGAAACTGACATTTAAATACTTTAAATGACACTTAATTTGCTTTTAATGTAATACATGCGATATGTCAGCGCACTTCAACTTTCTGTGGTTTTTCCAATTAAATTTCAAATCGAATGAAACTTAACCCCCCCACCCCCCAGTGACACTTGAGCTGCTTTCACTCACTTACACATCAACTAACAGCTTTTGTGGCTCTGACATTGACGGATATTTCGACTTCGTTTAAAGTTTAGCTGCTTCCAGCACTAACCCTCTTCAGCTGTTACATCCCACTTCTGAGATTTAACAGTTAAACTGATTTCAGCATCATTCAGTGCATCAACCTAAACAAAAACTCCAAACATTTGAAGACTTATGAGAAAAATGTTGCTTTTCCTTTGTCACTCAATCAAAAATATCAGTGTTGAAGTTACATATAAAGGGAACTAGAGTGTACATCGTCAAACTCAAACCTTAAAATAACGTAGGTAATACGTGTGGTAATTTATCTGTGTGTCCTGACAGTGATGACGACATGTGAGTAAGCACAGCAACACATTTGCAAGTAACAACAAGGTGTTTAGATACTAGTTGATCAAAGTTCAAGCTAGAACAGGGCGTTCTGGGATTGGCTGGCTTGTTTCATCCGCCCAGATGTTGAGGATTCACTGGACATGCAGCAGCAGCAACAGGAGGCTCAGGCCGGACCCCGGAGACAGAGTGGAGATCCAGGTGTGGGCAGTCACATGAACGTGACAGATGAGATTTATCAGAACATGGCAACAGCAGTGACTGTGAGAGGAGGGTCTGGGCCTGTGTTGACATGCAGTGTGGAGAGAAGTGTCCATGCAAACGTGTGCATGCAGAGGCCGATGTTAGAGCGTGAGGACGGAGCTTACGATGATCCCAGCCCAGTGGGGCGTCTCCCGGGTCAGGAGCGAGGGACTGATGGCCGACATGAGGAAGGCCACGACCGCCACAGCCACCCCCAGCAGCAGCTGGAGCAGGGCGACGAGCAGCGGGAAGCAGCAGCCTCTGCACCTTTTGCTCTGTCCTGGCTCCTCTGGACTTCCATCTCTCCTCTTCCTGGCCTCCTTCTTCTCTGTGGAACCTTTCTGCCCCATTTCTCCTCCTGTCTTCTCACTCCTTTTCCCCCTCCGTCCCTCTCAACTTGAACTATTGCAGTGTTTAGGGTGGATGAGCCTGCCTGTCTGCCTGCCGTCTGCCTCCTGCCCCGTCCCCTCCCTGCTGAGGCCTCCTCTCACCATAAGCCCGCGGCCCGGTTGCTATTTGGAAACAGAGAAGGCTCTGAACTAATATGGAAAACATTTGGACTGGATTCCTAGAGCCGCCCTAGTGCCACATATAGAGCAGGCGGCATACTGTGGAGGGAGGCAAGAGAGGGGAAGGAGGCGTGGGGGGAGAGGAAGACACAAAGGGGTACTCCAACGCACGGCAGCGAGAGGGTTTCACTTGTAGTTACATTTAACCACGAGAAAGGGAAAGTGCAGAGCCACATCAGCAGGTAGGAGTTAATGAAAAGCCAGTGCAGAGGAGGTCACACTTCATTTGAGATCAGGAGTGATTGGATCACTCTTTGTCAGCACTGTTACACAAGAGAGCCATACGCTGCCAGCCCCAAAAGAGTCACATGACTCACAGGGAGAAGAAATGTGATCATAAGGCATGTGAGGGCATTACAGGGGCTCGGATTTGGATGTTTTTGAACACTTTAATGTTCAGAGGAGGGTAACAGGTGTCACTTAATATCAGATTAACTTCCCGGAGAGGTTGATAAATCACTGGTAATGTGTAAATACAGAGTTTGGTGGAGAGATCCAGACCCGGCTGACTTTTGTCATTAGTGAGAACAGTAAAAAAACATCACCAAACCAGTGACTTTGGGTTATTTTGGGGGGGGGGTGAATCTGCTCAAATTATTTTAGTGGATCTGAAAAAATCTGCCAGAGTCATTAAACCTTCCATTAGAAAATTGTGATAATCACCATTATTATTATGATCACCGTCATTTCCCCATAGTTAGACAGAGACAGCGAGATGAAGGTGGGAGAGCACATGTTGAGATTAATAAAGAGGCGAGAGGCACGTGTTGGCGCACACAGCTGGGCCGGAGTCATGGTTACTGACAACGCAGCTCTGAGTGGGTAAACCTTCCCTGCTCCGGGCAACAACACACACACACACACACACACACACACACACACACACTCACACACACACTCACAGGGGCGCGCACACGCAGCACGCACACACCTTGGGAAAAGAGGTCGCGCCGTGTTTACGCACGGTGTTTACTTCCCATTAATCCCTGTGTTTGCACCAAAGGCGTTAGAACGAGGATTGTTTTGGGTGGTTTTGGAAAAGATTAGGATGCTGAAAGTTTTTATTTGCTGCCAAACCAAAATAGATCTGATGTTAAAATGGCAAGGGGGAGAGAGAGTGTGCAGATTTTAAGAGACGTGGACATTTAACCCGTGGACTCCTCCACTCTGGGTAATTCCTCTCAGCCCTCACACCACGTCCCACTCCTGCAAAGTTTGGGGACACTAACAGGACTAGTGGCAGAAACTTGGACTATGGGCAGAAAAGGTCTCTGGTTCGTCTCTGGTTCGACTCCACGGAGAAACAACAAAAAGACGAACCTGAATGATCTGTCCAAAAATCCAAGAGCATTCTCCCTACCCTGTCTAGTGCCCCTGAGCAAGGCACCTTACTCCCCCAACATCTGCTCCCAGGGCGCAGTACATGGCTGCTCATTGCTCTGTGTGTCCTGCACCAGATGGGTTAAAAGCAGAGGTTAAATTTCCCTCCTTGCAAGAGTGTGCTTGTGCATGTCTGTGCATGTGTTTGGGACAAATAAATGTATATTAATAACGGTACACTAGACACTCAGTATTAAACCTATGAGCCTGATCTTCTTCGTGCTCGGCTCCTGTTCACGCCTGTGCACGAATCACGTTTCCCCTCCAGCAGGTCAGCGTGGCTCGGGCCACATCGCTATAGGAACAGTGGCTGCAACACACACACAACGAGAGAGAGAGAGAGAGAGAGAGAGAGAGAGAGAGAGAGAGAGAGAGAGAGAGAGAGAGAGAGAGAGAGAGAGAGAGAGAGAGAAGCTCTAATTACCGGACTTTGTGCTGGTGCAGGCTTGCACGTGAGTCGGAAGCTTGTTCCCCCAACCGGAGGCGCGCTTGCGCTCTCACCACAAGCACTACGGCTTTGCAAAGTGGCAGCTCAGGGAACCAGAGACAGATCAGTCTGAGGAGCAGCTCCACCGGAGGACACGCACTGTGCATATGTCCCCCCCTCTCCATTGTGGATAAGCAGTTTCCCGCAGAAGAGGAAGAAGAAGAAGAAGCTCGGGAAGGATAAACAGCAGCAGCTTTAGCAGCAGCAGCAGAGAAGTGATGGATGAAAGAATACCGCATTTACAGGACAGACAGTTCATGGAGCACGCAGATTTCTTGGGGTGAGTGAGTCGCTTTTTTGGGCAAAAACAACTCTTGTCAAACTACCTCTGGTAAACTGTGATGGCGGTGTGGAGACTAACGGGACGCTTTGCTCTTTATTCAGGGTGGATTACCCCTCGATCTACATGTGCAAATCCAAAAGAGGAATAAAACGAGAGGATGGAGGGAAGGTGAGAATTACGCACAATCCACTTTTTACGCACAATCCGCGTGTCGCATACAATAACTTTTGGTTTTTAATATTTCTGCTTTTAAACCAGTAAACGGTTGTGTTTTCCCCCACCAGCAGGACGCGTACAAGTTACCACACCGGTTGATAGAGAAGAAGAGGAGAGACCGAATCAACGAATGTATCGGGCAGCTGAAGGATTTGTTACCCGAGCATCTGAAGCTGTCGGTGAGCTCACCAAACTTTTTTTATACGACCTTGCGTATGGATCCTGTTCTATTATGACAACAAAATCCTGGTGAACACACAGCTGCATGTTTTTGTTTTCCCCTCCACAGACGCTCGGGCACCTGGAGAAAGCTGTCGTCCTGGAGTTAACACTGAAACACCTCAACGCACTGACTGCTGTGACTGAGCAGCAGCACCAGAAGATCATCGCTCTGCAGAATGGTGAGAGGAACATTTATTGACGATTGTTATGTAAGAGAACCGGTTACGTGGGTTCATTGGGTTGCATGAACAAAGTTGTGAGATTAAATTTAAATCTATGAATCCATGTTAAGTATTTGGAATCACAGATAATGTAATATGCATTATGCAAATGTACATTTGTTTGGATAAAACTCCTTAGATTTACGCATGCGATCGAGGACGTGTTTACTTGTTTGTATGCAGACACACAGACGTGCCTCGTCTCGTCATTGACTTTTGATGAGCTTCCACTTTACAGAACGATGCTCTGTTAATCTCTGATCTGTCTCGCAGGGGACCGGTCGATGAAATCCTCCATGCACTCGGACCTGGACGCGTTCCACTCCGGGTTCCAGGCCTGTGCCAAGGAGGTCCTGCAGTACCTGAGCCAGTTCGAGAACTGGACGGCGAGGGAGCAGCGGTGCGCGCAGCTCCTCGGACACCTCCACAAGGTTCTGGCCCAGGTCCAGCACCAGATCCCGGCAGCCGGGGGGGACCCACAGGAGGGGCCGAGAGCCGACAGCCAAGCCAACTGCGTCCCGGTCATCCAGAGGACCCAGGGCGGGGAGCTAACCGAGAACGACACGGACACGGACAGTGGATACGGGGGCGAGGCCGAGAAGGGAGATGGCAAAGATAAGGACTGTGCGCGCAACAAGGCTCAGGGGCCAAAGGCTGTGAAGATCAAGCAGGAGTTTGGAGACGAGCACGCGGCCAAGAAGCCGAAGATGAGCTGGTCCGGGAGCGCGCTGGGGGGCACGCTGGGGGGCGCGGACGCCTCCAGGCCGGACCTGGCGCTCATGAACTCTCTGATGGGAATAAGCAGTGTGGGACAGCAGACACCGATCTGCATGCCTTTTTACTTCATCAACCCCTCGGCCGCGGCCTCTTACATGCCTTTGTTCGACAAAAGCAACATTGAGAAGTACATGTACCCAGCAGCGGCAGCAGCGGCCCTGGCGTCCCCGTTCCCGTGGCTGTACCCGGCCCACGCGTCGGCTGCTGCGGCCGCGGCTGCTGCGGCCTCGTTCCCCGGCTTCTCTGCGCACTTTGCCGGCTCCGATCAGGCCCAGGAGTGCCTGTCCCCGGACGGAGAGGAGTCCCACGACCCGGAGGCAAGCTCACCTGACGAGCAGGAGGAGAGCCTCGCCAGTGACGACGGGGAGGGGGAGGCAGGTGACGCGTTCCAGGAGAGCAAGCCCAGCACTCGGGACCAGTTCCCCGCTTGTCCGATGAGCTAATCTGTCCCTGTTCCCTCTGTGCGTCCTGCTGAGACATGTATGTATCGCGTAAAAACCGAAAGAATTTGGCTACTTTAAAAAAAAACGAGGTGTCACTGAAGAGTTCCTTGTGTCCAAGATCTTGGAGAAGGGGACAGTTGTGACGGCGTGTGCCTTTTGCACTCATGTTAGAATGATCATCGACAATGATTGACACTAGCACACGACTGGGTTGTGCTGGAGTTAGTTTTTTATCCTCTTTCATAAAAAAAATATTTTGAAACGGCAGCATTGGTGCCAAAACTTTGAATACTTGGACAGTGCCCAGCGCAGTCTCCCAATCAGCGAGTCTTTTTTTGGATGTATGAAGTTACAACTGACCTCTGCCAAGGTTATTAAGAGCCTGGCTGACTCTGACTGTAAATACTATTACCTGGAATACGGTGTGATTCATTCACGTGTAAAATGTGCACTAAACGGGCCTATGAAATAAAGAAGTGCCCCGGGAAGCTGACAGGACCTCATCCCAAAGTTTGCACGGGGATAGTCTTAGTGGAACACAACACACACACAGATATACTTTAATAGTTGCTTATTGATAATAATGAGATTAATGGAGAGGTGCTGGATATTCTGGTTATCTTCACTTTAAAGAAACATCATAAAAGAGCAACATGTTGTAAATCCCCAGACTGAGGCATTTTCTGCACAGAGGTGCCGTGACCTGTGACCTCCAGGAAACATTGTAGGATGTAGTACCTTAGGCATCTTTGATATTGAATGTAAGATGATCTTTACTCTTTGAGATGTAAAGTGCACTTTTTCCCCCGCTTTGACCCCCCCACCCCCCCTTGAACAGTCAGCTCATCCTTCTCAAAGTCAATCACTGTATTTCTCTTTGAACATTTTCATTGTGTTGAGTTGTCTTGAAATAAAAAATTCCCAAAAATAATCATAATTTCGATTTGAAAAGAGGGAGCAGAGTGACCAGATGCTTTGTGATGATTTCTTGGAGTAAAGAAGTTTTTTTAATAAAACATTGACTCGAATGTTGATCCGAAATGAAAAGCCCATCACACGCCAGGCGTCTCCATCCTCTGTGTTGTATGCTACCACTCTGTAAAACCTCTCTTTTCATATATTTGACTAAGACAGGAGAGAAGCTGGGGTCCTGGGACCCTCAGCCATGATTCTTGCTGTTTTAAGAACTTTAACTTTATCTCAGTCTATTTTCTAAGAGATTAATTCCTGCAGTTGTTGTGTCATCAGCTATTTTTTCCACACGTGACAGAATGAACAGATGATTTTCATGCTATTTTGCATACATGACGTTGCTTTTGTAGTTTTTCTTCAGCTGTTTTTGCCTCAAATCTGTTATCAACTGTTCTATGAAGTGGCATGTGCGTCTGTAAATAGTTATTTTTTTGTGTGAATATACCATAAAGTATACATGTCTATGTCAATGTTGTAGAAGTCTATGGATTTAAAAAAAAAAAAAAAGATATATAACTGAGCAACTGTTGCACATTTCGTTAATGCTTTACACATATGCTGTTCTAAATTATTGCTGATGAGTTGTAAAATAAACATCAAAACCAAACTCTGCAGGCCTCTTCTTGTTTAACACACAGTTTGGACTTCCTATGCTACTTTTAGGTGACGGGGGTCAGCTCAGTGTTTTTTTCCTAAAGCAGAAGTACAGTATTCACAGAAAAACATTCCTGGAAGTCAAGTAGATGAAATGCAACACTTAATCAGCTGACAGGTCACGGTGGGGGAATGTACAGTAAGCCACGGCTTTTAGCAAATGTCATGTGATAAAAGGATGATGAAGTGAGATTACCCTCATGATGAAAAACAAGAGGCCTCCTCCAAACCAGTCAGAAGCTTCAGGCAGACTCAAATCCACTCTTTTGTTGTCACCATTAAACTGTCACAAACTGCGATATTATTTTAATCCTCATGAATAATGACAT